>NC_138162.1:105742381-106315009 GCF_964165515.1 Mesoplodon bidens
AAAATGTTTATGTCACCCAGTGGTTCCCAGAGTGTGGTCCCTCGGCCGGTCCAACAACATCATGACATCACCTAGAAATCTGTTTGGAATGCAAATTCTCTGGATCCTCCCTTACTGAATCAGAGGGGAGTAGGACCCACGAATCTGTATTTACACAAGCTATCAAAGTGATTCTAAGGCACTCTAAAGTTTGAGAAGCGTTGATCTGACCAAAGTTATAAAATCTAAACTAGAGAGAGTGACAGGCTTTTGACCTGTATGTGATGAGGATGGGCAGAGGAGAAATTCAGTAACTAATACTTAAACCAAGCATTAAGAAAAACCAAGAAATGCAATCTAAGCATGGTATTTAGAAGTAGAAAGGGCGAGAGAGCACCCTTATTTCAGTCGATAAAATAAAAACAAAATTATATAAGAAGCACTGACCTGCTCAGTCCAACTGACCTGATGTTCTCAGGCCCACCAAAATTAAGGATGTTTTCTCTTTGTAAATTATAAAGAGTTCCTAATCCACGAAAGAGAACTTGCTTATAGGTAGTAAAGATGTATGCTATGTTTATACATCTTACTTTAAAAATCACTCAGACGTCATAAACCATGGATCTTATATTGCAAAATATTCAGTTATGAATTGGTATTACTTTGCTATCCTGTAGATGAGGTTTTTCATTGAACACCAACATATGGGGAAAAGCATGGCACCATGACTTTCGTTACTGAGCATGGTATGATGTGGCATGTTACATATATGTGGGATTAAATGAAATTAAAGAGGTTATATATATATATATTTATAATATATGTGTGTGTTATATATACATATTTATTTATTTATTTAACCTTTATAACAATTTTAGGAAAAATGTGGTCATCTCTCATTTAGAGATGAGGGAATCCCGGCATCAAGAATCATTGAAAATGTTTAACATCACACAAGTGGTAGATGTGCCTTCCATGACCCCCTGTTAAACTAGATTTAGTTTGTAATTATTTGTACTGCAACTAGTCAGATGGGGCAGCATCTGCAGACAACTACAAGATGCAGAGGACTCCATCTTTCTGTTTTGATACAAGGAGCTCAATAAGTTAAAACGAGCAAGTGGCTCTGTAATTTTCTATGTAATCCTTAACAAACAAAGTAATTTATTAATCACCAAAATGTCACAGGCAGTTTACTAGCCAGTGAAGATATCTTCTTTTCCTAAAAAAATCAGGCATAACTCTAGACATATGGAGTGAATGTGGGAAAATCTGATTCTTTAACCTTATTTGCCTTAGAATTCTCCTTCAAGTTCCTACTGGCAGTGTGAACACGGACCTCCCAGACTCTGTATTAAAGCCCTCCAGGGCCCGCCTTATTTCCTGTCCTGTTTAGCATACAGTCTCGACTCTAAATCATGCACCACGGTCAGGAATCAGCCTTGGTTATAAGAACTGACTGACCAGGGAAGACGAGGAGATTGTGTAGACACTCAAGCTGACTGCTGTATTTTTCTTTTTAAAATAAGTATCACTTGCATCCTTTACATCCTCCTCACGTTCAAGCCTCGTTCTGGATCTTACAAATGTCATGTCAAAGACGAGCAGCCCAGGCCCTGACTTTTGAGATAATCTTACATCCTTAGCAGATACAGGCTCCCAGCCTCTGCCCTGCAGCCCCTGTGACTGCTTCCACTCAAGCTGCTTCCATTTGGATGCTGGGTTTCTTTTGTTCAGAGCACTCCACCCTCAAGCTGACTTAGTTCAACTGCACGTCCACCCTGAAACCATTTCACTCAGGGAATCGGGGGGCAGACACACCTAATTTCACAGATGAGCAGGCCCCTGAAATAAGCTCAGCAGCCATGCAGAATGATTACTAATGATGAGGTAACCGATTTCGAAGTAAAACTGACTTGATGTTTGGGGGTCTGCTGAAAATAAGGATGTTCTCTCTTTAGGGTCTGAGTATAGTTTGGTTCTTTCTATTGAGGTGAGAAAGAAATTGCAGAATCCCCAAAGATAAACTCACTAAAATGATCCATAAAAGCAGTGTCCAAAACTATCAAAATCATTTCCAGCTTATCTCCCATCTTCTGCATGAAGGAAAGACCCAGGCATTTCCCCAGAGGCCCAGGCCCCATCACTGGCTCAGATGGCTAGTGACCAGGCAGACAGCAGACCTTGCTGGCCTGACCTGGCATCCGTTCCAATAGGGGACAAGTCACACCATGACAATGGGAATCAAGTGCTCTAACCCCTTCTATTACTTCTCTCATCAAAGAAATGTGTCTTCTCAATAAGACAGGTTTCTATTCTTTTTTGAAACCTTTCTTATTGTGAAATGTAAAATATAGCACACCTACAGAAAAATGCATAAAATATAAATGTGCAGTTTAATGAATTATTGTAAAGCAAACATCCCTAAAACCACCTCTGAGGACAAAAAAGGAATATCCTTGCATTCCAAAAGCACTCAACATATCGTTCCTAATTAAAACTCTCTCTTATATCCTGGAATAACCTGACCTGACTTTTCTGGTGATCATTTCCTTGCTTTTTGTTATACTTTTAATACTAATGTATGAACTTCCAAATAATGTGGTTTAGTTTCGCTTATTTTTAGCTTTATATAAATGGAATTGTACAGTATGTATTTTTAGTTTGGCTTCTTTTACAATTATACATATGTTTTCATTATTATATTTTTGAGATCTCTTTACACGCTTGACTAATGAATGCATAGCAGACATTTATTCATTTTAATTGATGTATACTGTTTCTGTTGATGAGCATGTGTTTTTTTCTCATTTGGGCCATTATGAATAACACTGTTGAGAATATTTTTCTACATAACCCAGTTCACTCTGAAAGTCATTAATAGACATAAAAAATGAGCAAGTCTGAATTCAAAGCCAAAAGAGACTTTTAAAAGGGAATTTTCAGATCCTAATACATTTTTTCTCTTTTGTTGCAAATGTATGTTAATCCTGAAAAGGAATGCACAGACCCTATTACCTTACTATTCTGTTTGTCCCGCCTCCTTTCTGTGAGCTAGAAAAAATATTTTCATGATAGTTAGGGTAATTGGAGGTCCTAAAAGCCTTTTTTCCAAGGGACTCTCATAACACCTGAGTTCTAGAACAGCTGTGCCACTATTTGCCAGTGATAAGACCTAGGGAAAGTGACTGGACTTCACTGAGCTTTGACTTTTCTTTTATGTCAAATTCAAAGGGGAATCAATTGTTATTGTGCATATATTATGTTATGTCGAAGGCATTTTGCCATCTATGTAGCTAACTAGCTTATTAAAGCACTTCAAAAACTTTGTGAAATAGCTATTACTATCCACATTTTCTACTTTACTCTTTCTATCATCTCCCAGAGTTGTTTTAGAGAATAAATAAAAGAATATATGTTAAGTGCTTAGCACAGAGTTGAAATTCAGCACATGTACATTACAACTGATTTTGTCTCATCACAGTTTGTGCATTTTTTTTATGTTTCCAGACAGTAAATGCATTGTACACATATCTGGCCAAATCTGGTTTTGCCATCGTCTTTACTTATGTCTGATCCTTTTATTTTGATTTGTTTCAGCCTAGAGTTAAGTGTGGGTACAAGAAAACAATAGAAAGCACAATTAATATAGAATCTAAACTGAGTTTTCACCCAAACTTATTAACTTTCTTTAAAATGTCTTCTTTAAAATTAACTTTCACTGATTAAAACAGTGAAAAACTGGAATCCAGATTTTAAAAGTAGCTATTATTTAAATAGGCCCCACGTCCCTGGAAAGTACTGCTTAGGACTACGTATCTATCAGGTTACTAAGAAAAATAAAGAGAAAAATGTGAGTATATTTATGGCTCCATTTAACATCTATTTTTTCTTCCATGCTTCAGGTTTGGAGCTTTAGCACATTATTTCACTGTGATAGGAAAATAAAGCAACTTCTGTGACCCTAGTTTACAAGGCTCATCTTGACACAGGATTAGGGAGGGAGGCACTCAGTCACTGTGAATCCATGTCTTAGAATAGGAGGAAGCTGTCAAAGAAGAGAAATGAAATCATTACAGAGCAGGTTTTCTTCCCCCCACCCATCCCTGCTGGTTTCCAGCTGTTCCTCCGCTCTAATCTTTTGATGGCCAACGAGATAATGCATCTTGCTAATAAGATGAAGACTCCTTGGGTATCATGGCTGCCGATTCAAAATCAGAGGGAAAAGAAGTGTATGAGAGCCATTATGCAGGAAAACTATTTACAAGCTGTGTATAATGCGCTGTGTGAAACAATATTAGCAAGCATGGTTCAACGGTCAAATCGTGGAGTTATTGAATAGATTTTACCTCCACCACTCAGCATTCTAGATAATGCATAATTATTGTTTTTAAAAAAGAGAAGAAATAACATCTATCCTCCAGGTGCCCATCCACCCTCTGGTATGGCAGTTTCTTGAATCTGATTGATTTTGCTGCTTTTTTTTTTTTCACTACAAATTTAGTATCTTGATGCCAGTCCCATGGGCAGTTATGTCAGAATCTTTAGCTCATGTCTGTCTGAAAGACTGATTCCTGAGTGTTCTTTAACATAATGTGAGAGCCTGCGGTAGAGACAAGAACCAAGAGGAGCAGTGGGGATGGTGTTCCAGGATCTGAGCAAAAAGAGCACATCAGCAGAATCGAACACTAAGCTTCCACCATTTGCACCTGGCTATGTACCAAGCCAGCCCTCACATCATCAATGCAACTTTATTTCCCAACCCTGGAATTAGATACGATACAATATAGTCCCTAATAAAGGACTTGTCTGTGGCAGCAGTGAATATAAAATAATGGGGTTGAATGGATGATATGGCGTATGTAGTCTCTCTTATTTGTTTCTGGCTGCATTGTGACTAAGTCATCCATAGTACAGTTTAAGATTGGCTAAAGAATTTTACTAAATTCTCAACAGTTCACTAAGAAAATGGTATGGGAGTTTCAAGAGGAAGTTAACTATGACACCAATGAAATTTTGATTACAAATTGGAAGGTTCCAAATAATGTTCATGGCAACAAGCCAGCTTTGGATTATCAATATACCTGTATCTCTTTTGAGATTCCTAATGGACTCAGAAACCAGAATACACCTTCTTCGAGGGGGAAAAACAATAAACAAGAGAAAATAACCCCTGGAAACTAGCTGAGCAATTTTAGGAAACCTCGGTCTTTTGTATAATCAGACACCAAGCGATTTCAATACTGCAGCTCTGAGTCCAGAAGCCAAAATATATCACTGTCTTCTAAGGAACATGACTTTCATGTGTTTTAACCTAGCTGAGGGTAAGAAATAATCTCCATAGCAATAGCTGCAATTATTTAAGTACTTCCTTCTTGCCAAGCACTGTACCAGGGGATTCACAGGCCTAACAGCCAATACTACCATGTCCATTTCATGTCCTCCAAACTGAGGTCCAGAGAGGTCGAATAACTTACTGAGATCACACAGTTGATAAGTGACAGAATGGCGTTAAAAAATCAAATTCTGCCTCATTCCAAATCCTATTTTATTTATGTTCATTATGCTAGTTCAACTTCTTTTTCTCTGGAGAATTCATTCATTCCTTCCTCCATGCAGAAATTAGTCGCTGCCTAATATATATGTATCAGACACTGCTCTAAATGCTAGAAAGACAGTAGTGAATGAAGCAAAATCCTTTCTCACATTTTAGTAATCAATCTATAAGGAAATATAAAATAGGGTATGGGGTGATACTAATGGAATACTACTATAAATAAAATAGTCAGGAAAGGCCTCTCCAAAGACATAGCATTGAGCTGATACGAATAAGGAGAGGAAGCAAGATAAGTAAATATCAGGGGGAAGAGCTCTCCAGGCAAAGGAGAAAGGAAGTGCAAATGTCCTGAGAGAGAAGTATGCTTCCTATAGTGAAGGAATGGCAAGGCTGGAATTGCTGGAGCCAAGTAAGCAAGTTAAGAGTGGTAGAAAATGAGAACAAAGGGAGCAGTAAGGACCAACCCTGCAGGTTCTCACTGGCTCAGTGAGGACTGTGGATTTTATTCTAATTGTGAGGAGAAGCCATTGGAGGGTTGATAGTACAGGAATGACATGATCTTATTTTCCTTTAAAAATGCTTATCTTGGCTGCTGTGAGAAGAATCAGCTTTAGGGGTATAGGTTAAGAATGAAAGCAAGGGGAAGAGTTAGATGGCTGTCTTAGGACAGTCTTAAGACATTCGTATTCATGAATTGTAAGAATTAACATTGTGAAGATGTTAATAATACCTAAAATGATCTACAGATTCAGTGCAATCTCAAAGTTCCTATGACCTTTTTTGCAGAATTGGAAAAGTTGATGGTTGTATTTATACAGAATTGCCAAGGGCCCTGAATGTTGAAAAAGAATAACAGAGGTCCGATTTCAAAACTTGGTGCAAAGGTATAGTAATCAAAACAGTGTAGTACTGGCATAAGGATAGCCATGCAGACCAATAGAATAAAATTGAGAATTCAAAAATAACTTGTACATGTACTGCCAATTAATTTGCAGTAAGGGTGCCAAGGCCATTCAATGAGGAGAGAATAGTCTCTTCAAAAAATGGTGCTGGGACAACTGGATATCCACACGCAAAAGAATGAATCTGAACATTACTTAACACTACATACAAAAATTAATTCAGAATGGAACAACCTAAATATAAGAGCTAAAGCCATTAAACTCTTAGAAAAAAACATAGGGTAAATCTTCATGACCTTGGATTTGGCAATGAATTCTTAGGTATGGCCCCAAAAGCACAAGGAACAAAAGAGAAAGTAGATATATTAGACTTCATCAAAATTAAAAACTTTTCAAATCAAAGGACCTTATCAAGAAAGTGAAATAACTCACAGAATGGAAAAAAATGTTGGCAAATCATATATCTGATAAAGATCTTGTACCCAAAATATATAAAGAATTTTTACAACTCCACAAGAAAAAAAATACAATTTTTAAGATGGGCAAAAAACTGAAATGGACATTTCTCCAAATGGCCAACAAACACATGAAAAGATGCTCAGCATAAACAGTCATTAGGAAAATGCAAATCAAAACCACTATGAAGTACCACTTCTCATCCACTAGGATGGCAACACTCAAGAAAGTGAAAAATAGCAAGTCTTGGTGAGGATGTGGAGAAATTGAAACCCTTATATATCACTAGTGGGAAGGCAATGGTTTAGCCACTGTGGAAAACAGTTTGGTGGCGCCTCAAAGAGTTAAACATAGAATTATTAAGTGACCCTACAATTCTGCTCTTGGGTAGGTACCCAAAATAATTGAAAATAGCTGCTCAAACAATATTATCTTTTATATAATATTATATACTATCTTTTCTATCATCAGAATCCTTGCACAGGTAAAATCTAAAAAAAGACATAATGCTGTGAGAGATCTTTGTAAACTATAACATTGCCTTCCAGAACAAAGTTAAATAATATCATGAATTTTCTAATGCCTGACTCTAGAAAAAACTTAACATGATAAAAATTCTCAGAAGATACACTTACATTTTTCTCCACATGGAGAATCTCCCTTCCATACTCTTTGGTTGCAGCTAAGCCAGCTCCTTCGTAGTCACAAGCATGTTGGACAGCCTTAGAAATGGCCCTACCAAGTAGAGCTCACTCTCAAACACATACACATCTATGATAGAAAAATGATTCATGAAGGAAATTGTCTCTGGATTCCTCTCTAGTGCTCACTGGTGCTTTCTGCACCAGTGTCTCTCTGATTTTTTTTTTTTTCTCTCTCTCTCTCCCTTCCTCCCTCTCTCATACATGTGCACACACACACACACACACACACACAGTCTCCTTCTAGTCTTCCTCCCTCCTTTAAAGATCCTTCTTGGGAACTCTACTCAGTACTCTGTAATGACCTATATGGGAAAAAATCTAAAAATGAGTGGATATATGTATATGTATAACTGATTCATTTTGCTGTATACCTGAAACTAACACAATATTGTAAATCAACTATACTGCAATAAAAATTTGTTTTAAAAATTAAGCATAATGCAATGAAAGATCATTTTTTAGGAGGAAAAAAAATGACCTAATAAAAAAGAAGCAAAAAAAAAAAGAAGCAAAAGAGAATATTTTTTCTAAGAGCCCATCCTGTTGGCCTCTGCTTAAGATCCTACCCATGTGTTAAGTCACATTTATTCCTCTAAGTTCCTTGAAGCCTTTCTTGATTGTCCCAACCTTGTTGGCCTCTCCCCTCCTTTAACCCTAACAGCAGATACAATCGTATTCTGCATTTCCACAAAGAGTGGGATTTCCTTCTCAATAACACTCCCACCCGTGTTCTTTTGTGCACTATTGTTCCATCTTTTGAGTGATTCTTCATCCATAACATCTTCACCTACGAAGTCTCTGCTCTGCAGAATATTGTCAAAATTAAAGATAATGGTTTTCAATGAGTATCACATCTGCCAAACAGAAAGAGTTAAGTAAGTAATTCCTCTTCACTCCCTCTCTTTTGTATCTCCAACGGCCAGCAGAGCTCTTGGGTAAAGATTAAATGTGTCAATAAACAGGATAAAGAGTATTGATTGATTCTACCCATTTCATAATCTGATCTTTTCTATTCCCTTTGGCATTATAGAGTTTTTCAAAGCTATGGAGAAAGAACCCAGTGTTCTTTATACTCCACCCCTCAATTAATTTCCCCTCACTATTGTCCTGCTTAATTATATAGGGCCTGTTTAGGCCCATCTCCTGTGATTAGCTGATTCAAAGGCTTGTTTGTGGATTTCATTTAAATTTCAACTTTTAGGGCTAATTGATAATGTCATTAAGGTAACCAGTTCAGGAAAGCTGCCAATGTGTATACTATGAATTCATCACTGGTGAAAGGCCTTATTCTGCCAAGCATGCACAGAATGTATAAAATATTCAGAATGGAAGCTGAGTTGCTCACGCAGCAGAAAATATCCCAGCAGATCTGCAGCTCGGCACAGAACAGCAGGCAAAGACTTGAGCCCAGAAAACTCTATCACACAGGCCTAGTATTTCTATTTATGGTAAAAGAGGAGAAGAAACTCTTGGCTGGGCTTAAATCATGACCTGAAATCTAGGTACAGTGAGAAGCTCGTGAGTGAACGTGAGCATCTTACTCACTAATGTGGTGAGAGCATGACAACCACCCTGCAGTCCCTGAGCCCCCCAGACTTGATGACTCTGTTCTCAGAGGGAGGGATGTCAAGGTACCCTATGTCACCCCCAATCTCAGCCACTCACAGCAACCAGCCATTCTAATGGTCTGCATGTCCTATGGCCAAGCCATGTAGATCACAATCTTTACACAACAGAATATTAAACTAGTGACCTTCTCATGCCTTGTGGTCATTTTCTCCAAAAAGGCAGCGCTGGCTACTGAGAAGCTCATGCTTTCAAACAGGAAGAGCTTTTCTCAAGGTCACATATAAGTGGGTGGTAAAGGTGTTGGAAAACCCATTGCATTGAAGCAACTAACATAATTAAAGCATCTGTGAGCTGTGATTTCTGCAGTACATACTGGAAAACCTTCCTCCCCTCCTTCTACAGTAGAATTCCTTCCTGTCAGAAACTCCTGAAAGTGAACAACCGAATTTTACTCTTTCATTGGAAATAAGGATCAGAATTGCAGTCGCACGTAGGATAGGTGATCCAGTAACTTACATTTGCACCAGAAAAAAAAAAAAAATCACAAAGCCCCTCCCCCCAGATCATGAGCTTCTTCATGCAATCAAGAAGCTGTAATGGTAGATGACATGCATTGATTCTTCATCTATTACTAGTCAAAGACAGCACTCATTAATTATAGCAGACCACAACTTAGAAATGCAATAGGCAGAGAGAGACAAAAGCAAATGTGGCTTCTAGAAACAGCAATTTCTATTTAAGAGTTTTAATTTCCACTCTTTTAAACTCTTTAAATTATAAGATGCACAGGATAACCAATAAACAAACAGACTTTGAAGATTCTGGTTGAAGGTAAAAATGGAGCCCACCTTTTTAACACTCCCTGCCTCTCAAATCTTACTAATATGATAAAAGGAATGTAAAAAAGGTATCAAAATCTATACCTGTAGGTCCTAAACCCAGGCGACAGTGTTCACATGTGCAAAAATCTTCAACAAAACACTAATGGCCCTTAAATATATGAATTTCTTTGAATAATATTTTCTTTATTTACAAGTTAGAATCAACAGACAAAGAAAACAATCCAGGGGACCAAATGGGGAGATGACTGAAACCCCCAGGGGCCCCACATGGAGCAGAAGGGAAAACAGAGTAGAAAAAAAAAGTCAACGTAAAAAAAGAACGCCTTCCTCCCTCCCCATGGAGGCTGAGGGGACCATGGCCCCACCCTGCCTCAGCCTTACCTAGTTTAAAATAAATTAGAACAAACAACCCTTTTGTTGTTAAACAACCTGAAATATAATTTTTTAAATGCCAAACAGACTGCATGCAAATTATAACTCATGAATGGCAAAAGTCAGAAAAATGGGCACTGCCATGATATGAGAATATAAATTGACACAATCTTTCTTTAGCACAATTTGAATATATATGTATTCAATAAACATCTTTAAAATGGGCACACCTCTTGTACAGTCCCATGACTAGGGAATGATTCTAATAAAATAAGTACAAATATATCCAAAGATGTAGTCAAAGCCTTTCAATTATAGTACTGTTTAAAATTGCAAAAGATCACATACACACACACAAATGTTAACTATATGAGGTGATGTATGTGTTAACTAACCTTCTTGTGTTAATCATTTTGCAGTAATACATATATCAAATCACCACATTGTACAACATAAACTTATACAATGTTATATGCCAGTCATATTTCAATAAAGCTGGAAAAAATTTTTCAGTTAAAAAAATTTAAGTAAAATGGCAAAAAATTAGAAATAATCTAAATGTTCAAGCTTAGGGCCTGAAAAAAGTCATGAAGTTATATGTAGTCCATAAAAAGTATATGATAAAAATATCGTAATAATAGAAATGTATTTTATGAGAAAATTGCATATTTAAAAATTGTAAGTAAGAGTAAGAGATACAAACTATTAGGTATAAAATAAGCTACAAGGATATATTATGCAACATGAGGAATATAGTCAATATTTTATAATAACTATAAATGGAGTATAACCTTTAAAAATTGTGAATCACTATATTGTACACATGTAACATAATGTACAACAACTGTACTTCAGAAAAAAATTAAAATAAAAAATAAAAACTGTAGATGTGTTGTAATTTATTTCTGTTACTATGCACTTATTCATTCAATCACAAATTTACAGCCTTGCAAAATTTGCATTTTCATGGAAATCTATGCATCTTATATCTAACAACATATATATTTAGAGGGCTACTGATCAAAATGGTAATAGTGATTATCTCAAGCTGACTGAATCTTCTGTGAAAATAAAATAATTTTAAATGACACATAGGAAGTAATAATGACAAGGTTGAATTAAGTCAAATTACCAGTTACTTCAGAGGATTTTAAACACTAGTGATTGAACCCAAACTTTGCTTTGAAATAAGCTTCCATACATAGTCTACAATTAAATTAACAGTTTATTTTGCATAATTATTTTGACTGAATTAATACTTTGTTTAAAACTTTTCCCCCACAAATGGGTTTGAATAAAAAATAAGGAGAACTTGATCAAAAATGGTGGTGAGATAGGTTAAAATAAATTTGTATTGGAGATGCATGTTTTTCTCCCAGCAACTCTCTCTCCCTTTTCTATGCAATGATTCCTCAGTACAGTAACCAAATGCAAAACGCATTTCCCACAAATTCCATTGAGATTCAAGGGATATTCCTTACAGATATATGTAAATAACATTAAAATTTTCTTTTAAAATGAACAACAATAATAGAGTCTTCAAATTTTAAAAAGATACAGATTCAGTCCCACTCTCACTTATAGAGTACTTATTCATGGATGATTAGAAAAATGACAGCTTGTGCCCTCAGAGCCTTTTGTATAAATATCACTTATTCTAGATTGCTATCCTTGCATTTTCTCCCAAGCTGCTTAAAAGACTTTGTATTTAACATCATTTCTATACCCTTCCTTCACTCACTTATCCTGATTTAGTTGGAATACATC
The DNA here is from genome assembly GCF_964165515.1 of Mesoplodon bidens. Lineage (NCBI taxonomy): Eukaryota > Metazoa > Chordata > Mammalia > Artiodactyla > Ziphiidae > Mesoplodon > Mesoplodon bidens. Next base: position 105,754,530 of record NC_138162.1, read on the forward strand.
TCAAGGAATGTATGTATTCTGGGTTCTAATTTCAGTACCATCAGCTAGATTTTCACCTTCGAACCCCTTATTTAACCTCTTAGGAGAGGGTACACATGTATCTGAGAACTATTAAAGTATTGTTAAATAGTATGGCTCATTTCCATAATGTGTGTCAGACTAATTTTTAATTCAGAAAAAAAACATGGTTACCATAACGCTGAAGTTCATTTTTTTAAATCTATAAGACAAAGTTAACAACAGTCCTTTTTCAAACAGGGATCTTCCAAAATAGTTAATGAACATATACTGTATTATTTTTCAAAGCTAAGCACTCCTACGTGCAACATGAGGGTTACATAGAGGCAAATTGCATCATACCTGCTTTCAAGTTGGAGAAAGAAAATAAAGCACAAAAAAGGAGACCTAATATTTACTCACGTGTTATGACATTGTGTAATGTGAGACACACCACCCCAGAATCCCTGTAAGGACTACATTTACACCTGTTTTGCAGATTGAGAAATCGTAGCACAGAAAAAATGATAACTGGCATGCCCAAGGCCCCAAGAGAGTGATCAGTAAAACATTCTTACAAATAAAGAAGGACAGAAAATATTTTAAAATTTAGAATTAATACCTACCTTATATCAAGTCTGCCAGTTACTATTAAATACTCCAATATGAAATTGCTGGGGTGTTTCTTCCATCCTCTGATTTTCCTTAAATTGGTAGTATTGGACTTATGTATCCATGCTTCAGCTGGCCACTCATCTAATCCCTTTGTTGCTAGAAAGCCCTCTCACCTGTGAAAATAAGATTATTATAGAATGACAATTATCCCCTTTTCCTCCATTTCCATTATCATTCCCTACCTCTGCATTTCAAAGATTTTGCAGCAAATCTTGAAAAAAATGACCATCTGGCCATTTTTATTCAATCCTTGACAGGCTTCTGAGATATCAATAAAAAGTAAAAGGCATTTCACTCATTAGCTATATTGAAATTTAAAAAGTGCTTGTGCAACTGCATTTATATTCATGTATGTGGATGTATGTACGTATCAGTCTTTTTGGAAACAGGCATCTAACAAGTTTGGACAGAGGAGTCTGAAGCCATGTGATTTGGGCACTCATCTTTCAACCTACAATTTTCAGTGAGAGATCCTAAGTTTTATAGTGATTTTACCCAGACTCCTCTCCACCTCTCAAAAATAAGAGACAAACCATGAAAATGTCCCTGACATCAGGGAAGATCTTTATTTAGGACTTGGTTTCTTGAATGCCTACTCTTTTCTCAAAACCTCCCCCATCCCAATTTACCTGATTGTGTTTTTCTCCATCTGCCAATTGTGATGATGCCCTCCTCACAAGCCCCCAATTCACACCCACACCCTACTAGGGAGGCTCTGCTTTCTTTATTAGGCTGACTCCCTTTCCACATCCTTTCATTCTCCCGAAAAACTCAGACAAGGATCAGACACATTTACTTCATGGCTGCCATACTTCCTCTGTCCTACTAGTCTCTCTCTCTTGTTCTTTTGTTGTTGTTGTTGTTTGTTTTTTTGTTTTTCCAACAAGTCACTCAGTTTATTGCACACAACAGGTTAGTCAAAGTAGTGAACATCCAAAGGGGATAACGAACCACACCAAGGAGAAGTAAGAAATGTCTCAGCACCAGCAGCAATCTCTGGTCCAGCAGCGGGTCTCGAGACAAGCATGAGTGGGCAGTTGCCTTCTGCTCCCACAGATCCTCCAGCATCATCAGCCTGGAACAGCACTCAGCTGGGTGGAGTCGGGTCCTCCAGCAAAGAACCTTCAAGTTGCTGGGTTCAGTGGTGTCATTTGAAGGAGTCTGCCAGTAGGATATAATGGTTACACCCAGGGGGTGTCTCTTTTTTTTTTTTTTTTTTTTAGCGGTACGCAGGCCTCTCACTGTTGTGGCCTCTCCCGTTGCGGAGCACAGGCTCCGGATGCGCAGGCTCAGCGGCCATGGCTCACGGGCCCAACTGCTCCGCGGCATGTGGGATCCTCCCAGACCGGGGCACGAACCCGCGTCCCCTGCATCGGCAGGAGGACTCCCAGCCACTGCGCCACCAGGGAAGCCCTCTTATTGTATCTTATAGTCTCTCTTAATAGTGCCCAAATCACATGGCATCAAACTCTTCTGTACAAACTAGTTAGGATACCTGTTTCCAAAAAGACTGATACATACATACATAAACACATACATACATACATACCTTAATCTCTCTCTCTGCCTCTCACGCCCAGTTACATCTTCAAATTCCCTCATCTATTGCTTCTTTCCCATCAGTGTTTATGATCTCTCCTTTCCTTCACAGCCATAATTTTTTTAAAAAAAGCATCCTGAGACTCAGGGTCCTCAGATTTCATTCACTCCTCAACCCATTATAAACTGGCCTCTTCTACCACAATCCACTGGAAACTGCTCCTGACCGGGTTACCAGAAATCTAGTAAAATTCAGTGACTAAGTTCATCTGCACTATCTAATTCTTTGACCATATCATTTATCTTTAAAAATATGTGCAATAATTTTTTTAATATTAAAAGTCAGCAATTTTCAAAGACTGAATTCACTTATTCTTGTATGTGGCTGGATGTTGTGTTTTAGGGATGGACAAATGTTTCATTAAGGAATTGAATAAAGACATGGGTATTTCATAGACTATTGCCAATTTAATGTTTGCACCATTATATCAGCAGTAAGCACTATTTATATTGTTATAATCATATTTTAAAATAATTTTTCAGTTCCATTTGAGAGTAAGTAATGCAAAATTAGACAATCTTGAGACATTGTAATTCTTACATTTTTTATTAATTCCAATCTAGAGAAAATTTGCTTTTCTAACCCAATAGAAAATATAAGTATTAATAAAATTTTTATACAACACTAGATTCAAATGTATTTTACATATCACATGAAACACTGTAATGGAACCACATGTGATAAATTGTTATCATTATACAGTATATTACAAAATTTTTAATTCCATCATATAAATTATCACATCTCATTTACCATATCTTAAAACAATACCTATATCCATATATTATTTTTGTTATTCTTGCTCAAATTTTTAAGGCTAGACAATCAAGTGAAAAACAAAATTATCAAAATGTTGTTCAATGTGTTTGACTCTTCTCAGCTAAGACTATACCTTAAACTATTATAGCCAGAAAATAGCATCTATAGAATTTACCACCAGTATTTCTCTTTTAACATCTTTATTGGAGTATAATTGCTTTACAATAGTGTGTTAGTTTCTGCTTTATAACAAAGTGAATCAGCGATACATATACATATATCCTCATATCTCCTCCCTCTTGTGTCTCCCTCCCACCATCCCTACCCCAACCCCTAGCTGGTCACAAAGCACCGAGCTGATCTCCCTAGCTGGTCACAAAGCACCGAGCTGATCTCCCTGTGCTATGCGACTGCTTCCCACTAGCTATCTAGTTTATATTTGGTAGAATATGTAAGTCCATGCCACTCTCTCACTTTGAACCAGCTTACCCTTCCCCCTACCTGTGTCCTCAAGTCCACTCTCTACACCTGCGTTTTTATTCCTGTCCTGGCCTTGGTTCTTCATAACCATTTTTTGTTTTTCTCTTTCTGACTTACTTCACTCTGGATGACAGACTCTAGGTCCATCCACCTCACTACAAAAAACTCAATTTCATTTCGTTTTATGGCTGAGTAATATTCCATTGTATATATGTGCCATATCTTCTTTATCCATTCACCTGTCGATGGACACTTAGGTTGCTTCCATGTCCTGGCTATTGTAAATAGAGCTGCAATGAACATTTTGGTACATGACTCTTTTTGAATTATGGTTTTCTCAGAGTATATGCCCAGTAGTGGGATTCCTGGGTCATATGGTAGTTCTATTTTTAGTTTTTTAAGGAACCTCCATACTGTCCTCCATAGTGGTTGTATCAATTTACATTCCCACCAACAGTGCAAGAGGGTTCCCTTTTCTCCACACCCTCTCCAGCATTTATTGTTTGTAGATTTTTTCATGATGGGCATTCTGACTGCTGTGAGGTGATACCTCATTGTAGTTTTGATTTGCATTTCTCTAATGGTTAGTGATGTTGAGCATCCTTTCATGGTTTGTTGGCAATCTATATATCTTCTTTGGAGAAATGTCTGTTTAGGTCTTCTGCCCATTTTGGGATTGGGTTGTTTGTTTTTTTGATATTGAGCTGCTTGTATATTTTGGAGATTAATCCTTTGTCAGTTGCTTCATTTGCAAATATTTTCTCCCATTCTGAGGGTTTTCTTTTCATCTTCTTTATGGTTTTCCTTGCTGTGCAAAAGCTTTGAAGTTTCTTTAGGTCCCATTTATTTTTTGTTTTTATTTCTATTTCTCTAGGAGGTAGGTCAAAAAGGATCTTGCTGTGATTTATATTATAGAGTGTTCTGCCTATATTTTCTCTAAGTTTTATAGTGTCTGAACTTACATTTAGGTTGTTAATCCATTTTGAGTTTATTTTTGTGTATGGTGTTAGGGAGTGTTCTAAGTTCTTTCTTTTACATGTAGCTGTCCAGTTTTCCCAGCACCACTTATTGAAGAGGCTGTCTTTTCTCCATTGTACATTCTTGCCTCCTTTATCAAAAATAAGGTGACCATATGTGCGTGGGTTTATCTCTGGGCTTTCTATCCTGTTCCATTGATCTATATTTCTGTTTTTCTTCCAGTACCATACTGTCTTGATTACTGCAGCTTTGTATTACAGTCTGAAGTCCAGAAGCCTGATTCCTGCACGTCCGTATTTCTTTCTCAAGATTGCTTTGACTATTCGGGGTCTTTTGTGTTTCCACACAAATTGTGAAATTTTTTGTTCTAGTTATGTGAAAAACGCCAGTGGTAGTTTCATAGGGATTGCAATGAATCTGTAGATTGCTTTGGGTAGTATAGTCATTTTCACAATGTTGATTCCTCCAATCAAAGTACATAGTATATCTCTCCATCTGTTTGTATCATCTTTAATTTCTTTTATCAGTGTCTTATAGTTTTCGGCACACAGATGTTTTGTCTCCTTAGGTAGGTTTATTCCTAGGTATTTTATTCTTTTTGTTGCAATGGTAAATAGGAGTGTTTCCTTAATTTCTCTTTCAGATTTGTCATCATTAATGTATAGGAATGCAAGAGATTTCTGTGCATTAATTTTGTATCCTGCTACTTTACCAAATTCATTGATTAGCTCTAGCTGTTTTCAGGTAGAGACTTTAGGATTCTCTCTATATAGTACCATGTCATCTACAAACAGTGACAGCTTTACTTCTTTTCTGATTTGTATTCCTTTATTTCCTTTTTTTCTCAGATTCCTGTGGCTAAAACTTCCAAAACTATGTGGAAAAATAGTGGTGAGAGTGGGCAACCTTGTCTTGTTCCTGCTTTTAGTGGAAGTGGTTTCAGTTTTTCACCATTGAGAACGATGTTGGCTGCAGGTTTGTAATATATGGTCTTTATTAAGTTGAAGTAAGTTCCCTCTATGCTTATTTTCTGGACGGTTTTTATCATAAATGAGTGCTGAGTTTTGTCAAAAGCTTTTTTCTGCATCTATTGAGATGATCATATGGTTTTTCTCCTTCAATTTGTTACTGTGGTTTATCACACTGATTGATTTGCATATATTGAAGTATCCTTGCATTCCTGGGATAAACCCTACTTGATCATGGTGTATGATCCTTTTAATGTGCTGTTAGGATTCTGTTTGCTAGTATTCTGTTGAGGATTTTTTTTTTTTTTTTTTTTTTGTGGTATGCGGGCCTCTCACTGTTGTGGCCTCTCCCGTTGTGGAGCACAGGCTCCGGACGCACAGGCTCAGCGGCCATGGCTCACGAGCCCAGCCGCTCCGCGGCATGTGGGATCTTCCCAGACCAGGGCACAAACCCGTGTCCCCTGCATAGGCAGGCTGACTCTCAACCACTGTGCCACCAGGGAAGCCCCCATATATTGGAGTATAGTTGATTACCGATGTTGTTAGTTTCAGGTGTACAGCAAAGTGATTCAGTTATACATATACATGTATCCATTCTTTTTTTTTAACATCTTTATTAGAGTATAATTGCTTTACAATGGTGTGTTGGTTTTCTGCTTTATAAAAAAGTGAATCAGCTATACGTATACATATATCCCCATATCTCCTCCCTCTAGCATCTCCCTCCCACCCTCCCTATCCCACCTCTCTGGGTGGTCACAAAGCACCGAGCTGATCTCCCTGTGCTATGCAGCTGTTTCCCACTAGCTATCTCCTTTACATTTAGTAGTGTATATATGTCCATGTCACTCTCTCACTTCATCTATTCAAAGTCTTTTTCCCATATAGGTTGTTACATAATATTGAGCAGAGTTCCCTGTGCTATACAGTAGGTCCTTGTTGGTTATCTATTTTAAATATGGCAGTGTGTACATGTCAATCCCAAACTCCCTAACTATCCCTCCCCGCCACCATTCCCCTATTCCTGTAGCCATAGTTTCGTTCTCTAAGTTTGTGAGTCTGTTTCTGTTTTGTAAATAAGCTCATTTGTATCAATTTTTTTTAGATTCCACACATAAGTGATATCATAAAATATTTCTCCTTCTCTGACTCACTTCACTCAGTACAACAGTCTCTAGGTCCATCCATGTTGCTGCAAATGTCACTAGCTATTTATATATAATTTTTAATCTGAAATAAAATAGTCTCCAAGTGCCTGGTGCTTCATAGGGCCCTGAGATGATTAGAGCCTGAGAGAAGAAGCAGCAAACAGGAGGGGATTATGTAACAAATCCTCCTGGATGGAGTGCAGTGCTAGAAGTGAACTAAGGACATTCTCCTCAGGAGAAAACCAGAAGCAAAGATTTGCAGGGAGATAAATTTCCATAGCCTCCGTGTTCTCTGTTTTCTTTTCCATACAGTGGTTTACATTCCTTAAAACATGCCACTCAGTCTCAGAGGCATTCCTGAAGCACTAACGCTTAATGAACTTAGCTGTGACTCATTCCAATAGCTCCCAGAGTAAAAGGTTCTCTGGAAAATGTTAGATGCTTTCTGAAAGGGACACTTTCTGAAAAATGAAGTAAGTTAGAACATAGCTAACAGAATCACACTTGTTACCATAGTTAAGAATTTACATAATACATATAGGTGCCATTTAGTGTAGCAAAGAAGTCTATTATAGATATTAAAAGTGCATGCTTTGGAGCTGGATAACTCTTGTGCAAATACACACCTTGCCAGTGACTGGATTTGTGAAGGTGGCAGGTATTTCTCCTTTCTGGCCCTCAGTTTTCTCATCTAGACACTGTAGATCATAGTCCTACAGTGTTGGGTTTTTCCAAATATTCAGTTTATTATTACACAGAAAGCCATTAGTAAGTGCCTGACACAAAGTAAGTGTGTAATAAATGTTAAGTATAATGATTATAATGTGTAAGGAACTGAGGAAAGAGCTGAAAGAGTACAAGATTTATATGGCTTAATTCTCATTCTCAAGGAATGAATTTAAACAAAATTCAAATGAAAGGGTAATTAGTTCTTAATGGGCCTTTATCAGTTAGTTTCTGCTGTGTAACAAATCATCCCCCAAATTTATAAAATCACCCCACATTGCACCTGTATCACGGCTCCTCATTCCTCTCTACCTTTCCACTCTTCTCCCACCCCAAGTACATATCAATGTGTCTTTTTCCAGTCTCTAATTCCAAATGCAGCTATGCCCCTACATTTTCTTAGATAAAAACCATCATAATTTTCAGCACAAAGGATCTTCAGTTTAACAAGTTCCACTCTTCTGAGACAGCAGTTGTGTGTTTTTAATCCTGTTATTAGATAGAGTTTTTACTATTTTGTAAGCATTGTTCTATTTTAATAAAAGGAAAGTCAGCAGTGGCACCAAAGTTGTAGAGCCAAAAAAAAAAAAAAAGCATTATAACTGGATTTAACACGCTGATATTTTCAAAACCATATAAAAATCATGTCCTGAAACCCAAACCGTCCTCCTTGCTGATCTAAGTAAATAAAAAGTAAATAGTCCAATTCCTAAATGCTCCTCAAAAGGCCTAGCATAAGAGAATGTGAGACTAGTGCCACTCTGAATAACAGCCCTAAAAGATGACCTCTGAGGACTCAGGGGATCCACAAATACACACATCCATGCTTATGAAATTCCTACGAAAATATCAATATTGAGAATATTAAAATTTGAGTTGACTCCCATGACATTTTTTAAGCTTTTTTGAGATATAACTAGTATACAAAAAATTGCACATAATTGATGTATCTAATCTGGTGAGTTTGGACATATGTATATACCCTTATTAACATCACCACAATCCAGGTAATAAACATTCCCACCACCTCCAAATGTTTCCTTGTGTCCCTATGGGGTTTTGTTTGTTTTATTTTGTTTTATTTATTTTTTTGTGTGTGATAAGAACACAACATGAGATCTACCTGCTTAACAAATTTTTAAGAACACAATACCTTATTGCTAACTATAGGCACTATGGATGGAAAACAGTATGGAGATTCCTCAGAAAATTAAAAATAAAACTACCATATGATCCAGCAATCCCAATTCTGGGTGTATATCCAAAAGAATTGAAATCAGGATCTCCAAGAGATATCCGTACTCCCATGTTCATTGCAGCATTATTCACAATAGCAAAGACATGAAAGCAACTTAAATATCCATCAACAGACAAATGATAAAGAAGATGTGGTACATACAGACAATGGAATATTATTATTCACAAATTCTGCCATTTGTGACAATAGGGATGAACCTGGGAGATATAATGCTAAGTGAAATGAGTCAGTCACAGAAGGACAAACACTGCATGATTTCTCTTATATGGGGTATCTAAAATAGTCAAAGATATAGAAGTAGACAAAAGAATAGTGGTTACTATTCTTTTGGGGGATAGGGGAAGGGGGAACTTGGTGTTCAATGGCTATAAAGTTACAGTTATACAAGATGAGTACATTTCAGAGATCTGCTCTATGATATTGTCCTATGACACTTTTCATGATCACATCTTCACTACTGGCTTTGACATATTAACTGACCCCTAGAAGGGTGATCCAACATTCAATTATTTATGAATACTTTGTTACAGCATCAGGTAGCTAATAACTGTATTTCTAAAACAAGCTTGAAATAAATGGGATTTAACTCCTCATTACTTAAGCCGATCGGGTAAATTTACTAGGCAATGAAACCTGCATTAATCTTTTCTAAATTTTTATTTTTTAAAAACTCTGAGACATCCAGCAATCAATAAAAGTAGAATCAATTATCTTTTTATCTCCTTGTATGTTCAGGAAATGAATCAGCAGCCCCAGCAGTGAGAGGCTGCTCTAGTTTATTATGAATCATGATGCAAGCAGTAAAATGTCTGAGAGATGTGGGGAGTTAAGCTGCTAAAGTCTCATTTAAAATGGAGCAGACAGGGAATTCCCGGGTGGTCCAGTGGTAAAGAGTCCACCTTACAATGTAGGGGATGCGGGTTTGATCCCTTGGAGCAACAAAGCCTGCACGCTACAACTACTGAGCTCATGCACCTCAATGAGAGAGCCCATGTGCTTCAAACTACAGAGCCCATGCACTCTGGAGCGCAAGCACCACAACTAGAGAGAGAAAACCCTGCATGCCGCAGCTAAAGAGAAGCCCGCGAGCCAAAACAAAGAGCTCACACACCACAATGAAAAAGATAACGCATGCCGGGGCTTCCCTGGTGGCGCAGTGGTTGAGAGTCTGCCTGCCGATGCAGGGGACATGGGTTCGTGCCCCGGTCCGGGAAAATCCCACATGCCGCCGAGCGGCTGGGCCCGTGAGCCCTGGCCGCGGGGCCTGCGCGTCCGGAGCCTGTGCTCCGCAACGGGGAGAGGCCACAACAGTGAGAGGCGGCCCGCGTACCGCAAAAAAAAAAACAAAAAAAAAACAAAGATACCGCATGCCTCAACAAAGATCCTGAGTGCTGCAACTAAGACCTGCCACAGCCAAAAAAATAAAAAAGAAAATACACAATGAACTAAAATAAATAACATTACAAAAAAGAAAATATAAAGATAATTTTAAAATTAAAAAAATAAAAATAAAATGGAGCAGACAAACAATCATGGCAATTAGTATTTGCGTAATATCTTACTTTTCTCAGGCATTTTCACAACCACTACCATATTTAAATCATCACAGAACACCTGAGACAGGTATTTCCATCTTGAAGAATTCAAGGTACAAAAAGATTAAATGGAGACTCTGGGAGGGCTTGCGCCAAGGAGTACTTCCCAGAAATTCTGCTACCACTGTCGTCGTCCCCACGGTGAAACACAGCCACCCCTGCCTCTGCAGGAGACACTCCAACACTAGCAGCCCTGTTGCTGACAGGCCCATGGCACTGCAGCCAGTGTCAGGCCTGGGCCTCTGAGGTGGGAGACCCGAGTTCAGGACATTGGTCCACCAGAGACCTCCCGGCCCCACGTACTATCAATCGGAGAGAGCTTTCCCAGAGATTTCCATCTCAACGCTAAGACCCAGCTCTACTCAACGCCGAGCAAGCTACAGTACTGGACACCCTATGCCAAACAATTAGCAAGACAGGAACACAACCACACCCCTTAGCAGAGAGGCTGCCTAAAATCATAATAAGCTCACAGACACCTCAAAACACACCACCGATGCAGTCCTGCCCACCAGAAAGACAAGATACAGCCTCATCCAGCAGAACACAGGCACCAGTCCCCTCCACCAGGAAGCCTACACAACCCACTGAACCAACCTTAGCCACTGAGGGCAGACACCAAAAACAACGGGAATTACAAACCTGCAGCCTGCAAAAAAGAGACCCCAAACACAGTAAGTTACACAAAATGAGAAGACAGAAAAACACACAGCAGATGAAGGAGCAAGGTAAAAACCCACCGGACGAAACAAATGAACAGGAAATAAGCAGTCTACCTGAAAAAGAATTCAGAGTAATGATAGTAAAGATGATCCAAAATCTTGGAAATAGGATCGAGAAAATAAAAGAAACGTTTAACAAGGACCTAGAAGAGCTAAAGGGCAAACAAACAATGATGAACAACATAAAAAATGAAATTAAAAATTCTCTAGAAGGAATCAATAGAAGAATAACTGAGGCAGAAGAAAGGATAAGTGACCTGGAAGATAAAATAGTGGAAATAACTACTGCAGAGCAGAATAAAGAAAAAAGAATGAAAAGAAATGAGGACAGTCTCAGAGACCTCTGGGACAACATTAAATGCTCCAACATTCGAATTATAGGGGTCCTAGAAGAAGAAGAGAAAAAGAAAGGGACTGAGAAAATATCTGAAGATTATAGTTGAAAACTTCCCTAATATGGGAAAGGAAATAGTCAATCAAGTCCAGGAAGTGCAGAGAATCCCATACAGGATAAAACCAAGGAGAAACACATCAAGACACATATTAACCAAACTATCAAAAATTAAATTCAAAGAAAAAATATTAAAAGCAGCAAGGGAAAAGCAACAAATAATATACAAGGGAATCCCCATAAGATTAAGAGCTGATCTTTCAGAAAAACTAAGCAAGCCAGAAGGGAGTAGCAGGACATATTTAAAGTGATGAAAGGGAAGAAACTACAACCAAGATTAGTCTACCCAGCAAGGATCTCATTCAGATTTGACGGAGATATTAAAACATTTACAGAAAAGCAAAAGCTAAGAGAATTCAGCACCACCAAACCATCTTTACAACAAAGGCTAAAGGAACTTCTTTAGGCAGAAATACAACAGAAGGAAAAGAACTACAATAACAAACCCAAAACAGTTAAGAAAATGGTAATAGGAACATACATATTGAAAACTACCTTAAATGTAAATGGATTAAATGCTCCAACCAAAAGACTTAGACTGGCTGAAAAACAAGACCTGTATATATGCTGTCCACGAGAAAACCACTTCAGACTAGGGACACATACATACTGAAAGTTAGGGGATGGAAAAAGATACTCCATGCAAATGGAAATCAAAAGAAAGCTAGAGTAGCAATTCTCATATCAGACAAAATAGACTTCAAAATAAAGACAGTTACAAAAGACAAAAAAGGACACTACACAGTGATCAAGGGATCAATCCAAGAAGAAGATATAACAATTGTAAATATTTATGCACCCAACATAGGAGCACCTCAATACATAAGGCAAATGCTAACAGCCATAAAAGGGGAAATCGACAGTAACATAATCATAGTAGGGGACTTTAATACCCCACTTTCATCAATGGACAGATCATCCAAAATGAAAATAAATAAGGAAACACAAGCTTTAAATGATACATTAAACAAGATAGACTTAATTGATATTTATAGGATATTCCATCCAAAAACAGCAGATTACACTTTCTTCTCAAGTGCTCATGGAATATTTTCCAGGATAGATCATATCTTGGGTCACAAATCAAGCCTTGGTAAATTTAAGAAAATTGAAATCGTATAAAGTATCTTTTCCAACCACAACGTTATGAGACTAGATATCAATTACAGGAAAAAATCTGTAAAAAATACAAACACATGGAGGCTAAACAATACACTACTAAATAAGCAAGAGATCTCTGAAGAAATCAAAAACTACCTAGAAACAAATGACAATGAAAACACAATGACCCAAATCCAATGGGATTAAGCAAAAACAGTTCTAAGAGGGAAGTTTATAGCAATACAATCCTATCCCAAGAAACAAGAAACATCTCAAATAAAGAACCTAACCTTACACCTAAAGCAATTAGAGGAAGAACAACAAAAATCCCCCAAGTTAGCAGATGGAAAGAAATCATAAAGATCAGATCAAAAATAAATGAAAAAGAATTGAAGGAAACAATAGCAAAGATCAATAAAACTAAAAGCTAGTTCTTTGAGAAGATAAACAAAATTGATAAACCATTAGCCAGACTCATCACGAAAAAAAAGGACAAGACTCAGATCAATAGAATTAGAAATGAAACAGGAGAATAACAAGTGACACTGTAGAAATACAAAGGATCATGAGAGATTACTACAAACAATAGTGATGAAAGAAATTAAAGATGATACAAACAGATGGAGAGATATACCATGTTCTTGGATTGGAAGAATCAACATTGTGAAAATTACTATACTATCTAAAGCAATCTACAGATTCAATGCAATCCCTATCAAACTACCACTGGCATTTTTCACAAAACTAGAACAAAAATTTTCACAGTTTGTATGTAAACACAAAAGACCCTGAATAGCCAAAGCAATCTTGAAAAAGAAAAATGAGCTGGAGGAATCATGTGCCCTGACATCAGACTATACTACAAAGCTACAGTAATCAAGACAGTATGGTACTGGCACAAAAACAGAAACATAGATCAATGGAACAGGATAGAAAGCACAGAGATAAACCCACGCACATATGGTCACCTTATCTTTGATAAAGGAGGCAAGAATATACAGTAGAGAAAAGACAGCCTCTTCAATAAGTGGTGCTGGGAAAACTGGACAGCTACATGTAAACAAATGAAATCAGAACACTCCCTAACACCATACAGAAAAATAAACTCAAAATGGATTAAGGACTTAAGTGTAAGGCCAGACCCTATCAAACTCAGAGGAAAACATAGGCAGAACACTCTATGACATAAATCACAGCAAGATCCTTTTTGACCCACCTCCTAGGGAAATGGAAATAAAAACAAAAATAAACAAATGGGACCCAATGAAACTTCAAAGCTTTTGCACAGCAAAGGAAACCATAAACACGGCCAAAAGACAACCCTCAGAATGGGAGAAAATATTTGCAAATGAAGCAACTGACAAAGGATTAATCTTCAAAATATGCAAGCAGTTCATGCAGCTCAATATCATAAAACAAACAACCCAATCCAACAACGGGCAGACCTAAATAGACATTTCTCCAAAGAAGATATACAGATTGCCAACAAACACATGAAAGGATGCTCAACATCACTAATCATTGGAGAAATGCAAATCAAAAGCACAATGAGGTATCACCTAACACTGGTTAGAATGGCCTTGATCAAAAAATCTACAAACAATAAATGCTGGAGGGGGTGTGGAGAAAAGGGAACCCTCTTGCACTGTTGGTGGGAATGTAAATTGATACAACCACTATGGAGGACAGTATGGCGTTTCCTTAAAAAAACAAAAATAGAACTACCATATGTCCCAGCAATCCCACCACTGGGCACATACCCTGAGAAAACCATAATTCAAAAAGAGTCATGTACCACAATGTTCATTGCAGCTCTATTTACAATAGCCAGGACATGGAAGCAACCTAAGTGTCCATTGACAGATGAATGGATAAAGAAGATGTGGCACATATATATAATGGAATATTATTCAGCCATAAAAAGAAACGAAATTCAGTTATTTGTAGTAAGTTGGATGGACCTAGAGACTGTCATGCAGAGTGAAGTTAAGTCAAAAAGAGAAAAACAAATACCGTACGCTTACACATATATATGGAATCAAAAAAAAAAGATTGTGCTGAAAAACCTAGGCACAGGACGGGAATAAAGATGCAGACATAGAGAATGGACTTGAAGACATGGCAAGGGGGAAGGGTAAGATGGAACAAAGTGAGAGAGTGGCATGGATATATATATACTACCAAATGTAATATAGATAGCTAGTGGGAAGCAGACGCATAGCTCAGGGAGATCACCTTGGTGCTTTGTGTCCACCTAGAGGGGTGGGAGGGAGACGCAAGAGGGAGGAGATATGGGGATATATGTATATGCATAGATGACTCACTTTGTTATACAGCAGAAACTAACACACCATTGTAAAACAATTATACTCTAGTAAAGATGTTTTAAAAAAAGATTAAATGACTTTATAAAAGACACACAGAGACCCCTGGCAGACTCCTGGTTCCAAACTTAAAGTTCTTCCCCATTTTACTGTTTCATGGAAGAATCCATAAAGTTACTATTGCATTTTGTCTCTTCCTAATGAAATATGTTCTCACAAATGGTTATCAGAAATGCAATCTCCTTGCAAACATTACCTTTCTTGATGGTTTTTAATTCTTAACCATACAACTTGCCATAATTATATGTGACCAGATATAATTAATTTCCCTAACAAATTAAGAATAATGGGTTTTTATAAATGCTGTTGGGTATTTTAAAATCATAAATTTTAGGCAACTATAACTAAGATTAACTAATTCTCTGCAATATCAATTATCACAAATACATGAAAGCAATTCTCAGTTACTCACTCAGATCATCATGATTAATTTTTTAAATCTAAAATTGTTTCTTCCTTTCTCTGAGCACACTTCAGATTACATCACCCTAATCAGGGAATACAAACGAAAATGAATATTGGCTTAAGAGAAAATATAATTAGGATAAAAGACATAATTTATATGTCATATATACAAATACCTTTTGCTACTTTATTCCAACTGAGTTAATAATCAAAGTTTGATGGACAGAAATAAACAAGTTATTCAAATAATATATACAAACATACATATATATACATAACAAATATATGTGGTGGATACACACACACACACACATAAATGAGTTCATTCTAAAATTTCCAATGACAACCACAGAGGGTTTATTTTAGTCTTCCCCCTTTCTGCATCTGACAGGGAGAAATCTAGCTCACATTGTCCTCAATATATTTATTTGATGGCCCAGTCATAAAATACACAGAAAGTAGTTTACTATAGTTAACCCATAGCACTTCAAACAAACAAAGTTACTAGCTCAATATTTATTTATACCTTTAAAAAAAATCTTTAGTCTGAGGGCACAGAGTCAAAACACTGAATTTATCAAGTTAAGTTTCCTCTCCATTCAATGTAGCAATGTTATTCATTGAAATACTTTTACACTCAAGTTTACGGGTTCATTTTTATTTTCCGGTTATTTTGAGTATGTACAACATTATCACGGTTCCAAGAAGTCAAAACTATCTGATAGGCACACGTAGAAAAGGGTCATCCTCACCACTTCCACCTCATTCCCATTCTCCCCTGTAGGTTGCCAATCATTATTTTCTAGTTAACTTTTTACACAAGTTTTTTGTAAAACAGATAAACTATAGTTATATTTTCCTTTTTTTCTAAACCAAAAGTTTGAGTACTATAAATACTTTTCTTCACTCTGTTTCTTAGAAATCACTTTATATCTGATCATAGAGATCTTCATCATTCTTTCATAGTAGCTGCAAAGTACTATGTCCTACCACACTACTCTTCTATGTATGGCCATTCAAGATGTTTCAGTATAGTAAATCACAAAAAAGAAGTACTGAAACACATATCCTTGTGCAACTGTAATTTTACATTTTTGGAGATACATCTTTAGGATAAACTCCTAGAAATAGTATTTCTGGGTCAAAATGTAAAATGCATATGTAGATTTCTTAAGTATTGTCATAGTCCCCTCCATAAGGATTGTACCAGTTTGCAGCCCTATCAGCAACGTACGAAGGTGCCTAGTTTCCCACATCCTCACCAAAACCTTGGTTAAATTCTTCTCTTACACTTCTGAAGGTCAGAAGTCCAAAACTGGCCTTCACGGAGCTTAAATCAAAGTGTAGGGAGGGCGTGTTCATTCTGGAAGCTCAAGGGGAAAATCCATGTCCTTGCCTTTCTCAGCTTCTAGAGATCTCCTGAATTCCTTGGAGCATGCATGGCCCTCTTCCTCCATCGTAGAGGCCAGCAACATCACACCTCTCTTCCTTCTTCTGCCCTCACATCTCTCTCTTTATAACTGCAGCCACTTTTTAAAAAATAACTTTTATTGGAGTACAGTTGATTTACAATGTTGTGTTAGTTTCAGGTGTACAGAAAAGTGAATCAATTATACATATACATATATCCACTCTTTTTTAGATTCTTTTCCCATATAGGTTATTCCAGAGTATTGAGTAGAGTTTCCTGTGCTCTACAGTAGGTCCTTATTAGTTATCTATTTTATATATAGTCGTGTGTATATGTCAATCCTAATCTCCCAGTTTATCCCTCTTCTCCCTTTCCCCCCTGGTAACCATAATTTTGTTTTCTACATCTGTGACTCTATTTCTATTTTGTAAATAAGTTTATTTGTACGATTACTTTTTTAGATTCCACATGTAAGCAATATCATATGACATTTGTCTTTCTATTTATGGCTTACTTCACTTAGTATCATAATCTCTAGTAAATCCATGTTCCTGCACATGGCATTCTTTCATTCTTTTTATGGCTGAGCAATATTCCATTGTATATATGTACCACATCTTCTTTATCCACTCCTCCGTCACTTCCATGTCTTGGCTATTGTAAATAGCGAACTGCAGCCACTTTTAAGGACTCGTGATTACAGTGTGCCCACTCAGATAATCCAGGATAACTTCTCCATCTCAAATGTCTTACACTTATCACATCTGCAAAGTCTCTTTTGTCAAGTAAAGTAGAATATTCAGATTCTTGGTGATTAGGGCATGGACACGTTTACAGGCCATTATTTCTCCTACCACATATATTTTATCATTCAGTGTTGAAATTTCTCTTTCAGAGGGTGATTTTGTCTGTGTTTCATCTAAATCCCTCTTGCTCCTTGCTTCCTTTTGATGGAATCTCTTAAGGCCTCCATTACCCACTTTCTACACCCACAGGCTGGAAGGTTAGCATCTCTGTTGCAATTTGGAGTTTATTTTTCTCAGAGGTTACTTGAAGTTCATGATATTCTCTGTCTCCTACTAAAGAAATGCTGAAACCATAAGTCAATGTATGGTTTTATTATACTTCTTGTTGAATTTTATGTTTTGGAGGGATTATGCATAAGAGATTTGGATTCAGTTAGACGCAAAGTTGAAGGTTTTATGACTGTTAAGGTATGAAGGGTATCTCTAAAGCTTCTCTTAGGGCTTTGATACTGTTACTACAAACACATTTTGAAAATGAGAATACCACCTATTAACTCTGATCACCAAAGATGTCAGTGAAGAATAAAATTCAAAAGCATTTTGAAAAATGGCAGGAATAAACTATGATTGCAGTCAGGCAATGAGAACTAGTAACTACAATGAGCTACAGGATGATAAACAAACATCCCACTGGAAAACAAGGCTCCTAATTAATTATGTTGGTCATTTAACACCTTCTCCCTACAAGCTAGCTTTCATCTGCAGCTGCTATAATCAATAGTGCTTTGTTGCTGGCAAACATTGCTCTCTTATAGCTAGTAAAATAGGAACATAAATATTTAAAATCTCTCAATATCTGTGTTTGAAAGTCTCACTGCCTATGCTCAGCTCTTTTTATCTGCAAACATATTCTCTCGCATCAGTTTACACATGCTTTCTCCCTTCTAGAAAAAAGGTTTCATTATTTTATCTCTTAAGACCAGAAATGATCAATGGGCCCAGTTTCATTAACCAAATGGACACACTGTATAAAAAATTGAAAGAAATTTTAAACAAGCTGGTTTTGTCTTTTTTTTTTTTTTTTTTTTTTTTTTTTGCGGTATGCGGGCCTCCCACCACTGTGGCCTCTCCCGTTGCGGAGCACAGGCTCCGGACGCGCAGGCCCAGTGGCCATGGCTCACAGGCCCAGCCGCTCCGCGGCACGTGGGATCCTCCCGGACAGGGGCACGAACCCGTGTCCCCTGCATTGGCAGGCGGACTCTCAACCACTGCGCCACCAGGGAAGCCCCTGGTTTTGTAATTTTTTCAAGTAAATTTTTTATTTATGTATTTATTTATTTTTATCTTTGGCTGCGTTGGGTCTTTGTTGCAGTGTGTGGGCTTCTCATTGCGGTGGCTTCTCTTGTTGCGGAGCTCGGGCTCTAGGTGCATGGGCTTCAGTAGTTGTGGCACACGGGCTCAGTAGTTGTGCCCGCAGGCTCTAGAGCACAGGCTCAGTACTTGTGCCATACGGGCTTAGTTGCTCCGAGGCATGTGGGATCTTCCCAGACCAGGGATCGAACCCATGTCCCCTACGTTGGCAGGTGGATTCTTAACCACTGCACCACCAGGGAAGTCCCAGTTTTGTAATATTTTTATTAACTGTATTTTTTAAAGCAATATGTTCAAATCAAATGACACCAAAGGATACACCATGAAAAGCAGGTCTTTGTCCAACCTTAAACCCTTACTTCCTCAGTTCTCAAAAGTAACTCATTTTGCCCTTTTCTTATTTATTCTTTCTACTACAATGACATATAGACACATTGCCCTTTATAATACACAAATGAGAGCAAATTATACTCTCAAATTTTCATTTTTTTACTTAACTGTGAACCTTGTGATCTTTTCTTATCACCTTACCAATATACAAATCTGTCTCATATCTTTTCACAGCTGCATGGTATCACTCGGTATGAATAATAAATAATTTATTTGAACACCTCCCTACTAATGAATTTATATAATTAAGTTTTAAATTTAAATTCCTATTGTTATGCACATTTATTTAGAACATTTATTTTCTGCAAGACAAGTGTTTTCATTTCAAAAAGTAATAATAAATACTTAGAGTATAAAATGGAATCTGGTTAGCAAATAAATTATAAAACATAGGAGCAGTTTCCCACATGAAAAGAGCTTATAAGTTAGCACTCCCATCCTTACAAGAAGCTGAACAAACTGGAAATCACTGGACCCACCAGAGACCAGAGATCTGTCAACTTAAAGAAAAATGTACAACATGGGAGTTGCGAGTTTAAGTTTTATTCAGGGTCTTATTGAGGACTATAGACCAGGAGATGGCCACTCAGTAGCTCTGAGGAACTGCTCCAAAGAGATAGGGGTGGTAGGGGAAGAGCCAGTATATATTGATATATGAATTTTTTGGCTTGGAAATACATGTAGTCAAGCACACATCTCGGTAAAAGATTATTGCCAATCACAAAGAACCGATATCTCAAGTTAATTATCTTAGTGCTTTTCTGTGTATGGGAAGATGCAAGAATCTGGGGTCATGGAAATTCTTCTTGAAATATGCATTCTAACTATCTAGGGGGCCATTTATCCAAAGTCCAGAATGCCTCCCCTCTTTTTTCTATCCTCAATTCCCCTCAGGGCCCACTAGAAGACTGAGATTCAGTCATAAAATTGTAGAATGGTTCCCCTGCCCCCCAACTTACCACCACATTAATGGGAACCCAATATAATAATAGTAGATGACAACTGGAAAAGCTGCAAAACACATACTCTATTTAAAGAAGAGTCCTTCAGGATACACAAAGAAAAACAAGGGAAAAAAAGAAACAAGGGCCTCCCTGGTGGCGCAGTGGTTGAGAGTCCGCCTGCCGATGCAGGGGATACGGGTTCGTGCCCCGGTCTGGGAGGATCCCATATGCCGCGGAGCGGCTGGGCCCGTGAGCCATGGCCGCTGGGCCTGCGCATCCGGAGCCTGTGCTCCGCAACGGGAGAGGCCACAACAGTGAGAGGCCCGCATACCGCAAAAAAAAGGAAAAAAAAAAAAAAAAAAAAAAAAAAAGAAACAAAAGACTTGGAAGAACTCGGAACCTCTAGCACCTATACCTACAGCAAACTTTAAACACAGCCCAACTCCTAGGCAGATTAACACAAAACCTCAGACTAAAGGATTATTTATCTCAGTTCCCAATACCCAATGTCTGGCTTCCAAGAAAAAAAGTATAAGACATGCTAAAGAAATTGAATCAATAATTGAAACCGAGCAAGACTCTATGGGGCCCAGTGGGTACAAAAGCCTTTTTGCATTCCCCATTTCTCGTTTGTAGAAAAAGGCTTTATTCTTTAGGTTTTCCTTGAGTTCCAAAGACAAAGCTCAAGCAGTTATTAATGAGGGAAATGAGGGAATGCAGAAACAAAGGAAAAGCAGTCACACAAGAAAAGTAATGATAGCTTAAGCAATAGTTCAGTGACAAAACAGAGTCCTAGTTCCTCCTCAAGGGATATACATAACAATCTGACATATACCTTTAGGGTGCTCTGCAGAAAATAAGACCCCCACCCAAGTGGAGGATGGTGACTACATGCTGACCACAAGCATGTAGACCTTAGACTGGTTGGAACCAGAAGGCTGATGATTAAGATTCTTGAAACATCACACTCTCACTTCATCACCAACTAATTAGAAGAAAGTCCACTCTCTGATTACACACCTTGGAACCCTCACCACAATGTTGCCTTTTAAAACCCTTCCCTAAAAGCCTCAGGGAGTTAGGGTCTTTTGGCACTAGCTGACCGTTCTCCTTGCTTGGCATCCTGCAATAAATGTTATATTTTCCTTCACCACAACCCAATGTCAGCAAATTGCCTTTGCTGTGCATCAGGCAAGGAGATTCTAGTTTTCCTCTCTACAAAAACAAAAAGGCACAAAATAACCTTCCCTGCTGTGATTTCCATAGATAGATGCTTCTCTGGGAACCCTTTCCCCACCTCCACCCACACACTCGCCCCATATAGCTACATGTTTCATTTCAGAACATCTTGCTTCCTCCACATGCTTCAGTGCTTTCCTACCAGTATAGAATTATTAACTCCAAGAATAAAGTACACAAAAAGGGGGTGGATAATTGGAGCAGAGTGTGTGACATGGTGCTCCACAGTGTGAAACAAGGGGTCTAGTAGTAGGTTTCCTTCTCCACCAACCACCAGGGCATCAGCATCACCTGATGATGACTTTTCTGACTTTGTCATATAGGAAGATGAGGAGAGAGTAGGAGAAGACACTGAGCCACCAGGTAGGTTTGAGACGATACATCCTCAAGGCAACACCCACTCCAGGGCAGCAGAAAAGGAAAGCAGCAAGGGCCATCTCTTCAAAGAGGCCAAATCCCCTGCTGGAAGACTGAACTCCTCCTCTTCTTGCAGATCACCAAGTTGGCCCATTGTGCCACCAAGATACTGACAAAGAAGGCTGTGTGGCAGGTAAAAGCCAAGATTTTCCTCTGCTTGTAGGTCCACTGCTTTCCGCAGCTGTCCTCAACATCATTGATCCAGTGGTCATCTCAGTCCACTCAGACCCAGCAGGTGAATTGGGAGGAAGCTCTTCTCAGCCTAGGATCACAAAGTAAGTGAAGAAGCCCCCCCAGGGCCTGGATCACACCAATCTGTCCATAGGCCATGCAGATCAGCTGCTTATTCACATGTTTGTCCATTTTGGGGTTTTCGAGCTGTCTCTTCATCATGATGTCACTCTGAGCTAGCTCATAAGCCACAGAGGTGGCTGGAACCATGTCCATGCCCTAGTTAATGCAGAGGATGGTGATGGTCCTCAGGGGTAGTGGAATGTTTGTAATAATGAATATCAGGAAGGGGGTGTTCCAGATAATAAATATCTGGAATGTTCTGGCTATGGTGTAGGCAATAGATTTCTTCAAGTTATCAAAGATTAGACGACCTTCCTCTACTCCAGTCACAGTTGAGGCAAAATTCCATTCCAAGAGAATCATGTCAGTAGCTTACATAGACACTTCTGAGCCTGCAATTCCCATAGCAACCCCAGTGTCCACCTTCTTCAAAGCTGAGTCATTGACACCATTACCAGTTACAGCCATGAGAGTCCCCTCTCTCTGGCAGTCTTCCTGAACGATCAGCTTCTGCTGAGGAGAGGACCTGGGAAACACAATCTCAGTATGGAACTTCAAAATGTCATCCAGCTGCTGGAAAGTCAAGTCCTTCAGATCACTTCCACGTACCATGCAGGCATTGGCATTTCTTGGGTTCACCTGGCTCACTGGGATGATGAGGTAGGCAGCAATGTCTTCTATGGTTTCCTTGTCTTCTGAGAGGATGCCAACACCTTTGGCAATGGTTTTGGCTGTGATTGGATGGTCTTTGGTAACAAATTAATAATCTTACAAAAAACGAAAAGAAGCATTGACTGAGATGGTTTCACTGGATTATGTTGCACACCCCAAACTGAATAAATACAGAGGAAACACGCATAAGCAGAGCATAGTCAAAATGCTGAAAAACAAAGAAATAATGAATTCTTTAAAAAGTTGGAGAAAGGGATATATTATGTACATGGGAACACAAATTCAAAGGGCCATTCTCATCAGAAACTAAATGGGCATGTAGTATTATTTCAATATGGTTTTAATTTGCATTTCCTACTGATTGATGGTATTGAGCATATAGCTATGAGCTGATTACCTATTCATATATCTTCTTTTATAAATTCTTTGAATCTTTTTCCCATTTTTATTGAGTTTATTGTCTTATCTTTGAGAATGAAGAGTTCTATATATCTTCTGGATGCAAGTCCTTTGTTAGATACTATGTATTATTATTATATATATATATATATATATTTTTTTTTTTTTTGCGGTACGCGGGCCTCTCACTGTTGTGACCTCTCCCATTGCAGAGCACAGGCTCTGGACGCACAGGCTCAGCGGCCATGGCTCACGGGCGTAGCCACTCCGCAGCACGTAGGATCTTCCCTGACCGGGGCACGAACCCATGTCCCCTGCATCGGCAGGCAGACTCTCAACCATTGCACCACCAGGGAAGCCTGATACTATGTATTATTAAAATAGTTTCTCCAAGTCACTGATTTGCTTTATCATTTAATTGTGCCTTTGTAAGAGAAGTTTATAGTTTTTGTGATGTTAAATTTATTAATTCCCTTTCCTGGTTTAGACCTATTTTGTTCTATCTAAATATTTGCCTGTCCCAATGTTGTAAAGATTTTCTCTTATTTCTTCTGGAAAAAACTATAGTTTTAGTTTTTATGATAAATTATAATATTTAGGCATATAATCCATTTTAAGTAATTTTATGTGGCATGAGGAAATGGTCAAGGTTCATTTTGGTTCATCATCATTTTTTGAAAAAACTCTACTTTCCCAACTAAATTATCTTGGCTCTTTTGTCAAAAAGCTATTGGCCATATTTCTAGGTTCTCTCTTATGTGTGTTTATTGATCTATATGTCAATCCAAAGTTAGCAGAAAGAAAGAAATCATAAAGATCAGATCAGAAATAAATGAAAAAGAAATGAAGAAAATGATAGGAAAGATTAACAAAACTAAAAGCTGGCTCTTTGAGAATATAAACAAAATTGATAAACAATAGTCAGACTCATCAAGAAAAAAAGGGAGAAGGCTCAAATCAATAGAATTAGAAATGAAAAAGGAGAAGTAACAACTGACACTGCAGAAATACAAAGGATCATGAGAGATTACTACAGGCAACTATATTCCAATAAAATGGACAACCTGGAAGAAATGGACACATTCTTAGAAAAGCACAACTTTCCAAAACTGAACCAGGAAGAAATAGAATATATGAACAGACCAATCACAGGCACTGAAATTGAAACTGTGATTAAAAATCTTCCAACAAACAAAAGCCCAGGACCAGATGGCTTCACAGGCAAACTCTACCAAACATTTAGAGAAGAGCTAACACCTATCCTTCTCAAACTCTTCCAAAATATAGCAGAGGAAGGAACACTTCCAACTCATTCTACAACACCACCATCACCCTGATACCAAAACCAGACAAAGATGTCACAAAGAAAGAACACTACAGGCCAATATCACTGATGAACATAGATGCAAAAATCCTCAACAAAATATTAGCAAACAGAATCCAACAGCACATTAAAAGGATCATACACCATGACCAAGTGGAGTTTATCCCAGGAATGCAAGGATCTTCAATATATGCAAATCAATCAATGTGATACACCATATTAACAAACTGAAGGAGAAAAACCATATGATCATCTCAATAGATGCAGAGAAAGCTTTTAACAAAATTCAACACCCATTTATGATAAAAACTCTCCAGAAAGGAGGCATAGAGGGAACATTCCTCAACATAATAAAGGCCATATATGACAAACCCACAGCCAACATCGTCCTCAATGGTGAAAAACTGAAAGCATTTCCACTAAGACCAGGAACAAGACAAGGTTGCCCACTCTCACCACTATTATTCAACATAGTTTTGGAAGTTTTAGCCACAGCAGCCAGAGAAGAACAAGAAAAAAAAGGAACACAAATCAGAAAAGAAGAAGTAAAGCTGTCACTGTTTGCAGTTGACATGATACTATACATAGAGAATCCTAAAGTTGCTACCAGAAAACTACTAGAGCTAATCAATGAATTTGGTAAACTAGCAGGATACAAAATTAATGCAGAGAAATCTCTTGCATTCCTATACACTGATGTTGAAAAATATGAAAGTGAAATTAAGAAAACACTCCCACTTACCACTGCAACAAAAAGAATAAAATATCTAGGAATAAACCTACCTAAGGAGACAAAAGACCTGTATGCAGAAAATTATAAGACACTGATGAAAGAAATTAAAGATGATACAAATAGATGGAGAGATATACCATGTTTGGATTGGAAGAATCAACATTGTGAAAATGACTATACTATCCAAAGCAATCTACAGATTCAATGCAATCCCTATCAAACTACCACTGGCATTTTTCACAGAACCAGAAGAAAATTTTTCACAATTTGTATGTAAACACAAAAGACCCCGAATAGCCAAAGCAATCTTGAGAAAGAAAAATGAGCTGGAGGAATCAGGCTCCCTGACATCAGACTATACTACAAAGCTACAGTAATCAAGACAGTATGGTACTGGCACAAAAACAGAAATATAGATCAATGGAACAGGATAGAAAGCACAGAGATAAACCCACGCACATATGGTCACCTTATCTTTGATAAAGGAGGCAAGAATATACAGTAGAGAAAAGACAGCCTCTTCAATAAGTGGTGCTGGGAAAACTGGACAGCTACATGTAAACGAATGAAATCAGAACACTCCCTAACACCATACAGAAAAATAAACTCAAAATGGATTAAGGACCTAAATATAAGGCCAGACACTGTCAAACTCAGAGGAAAACATAGGCAGAACACTCTATGACATAAATCACAGCAAGATCCTTTTTGACCCACCTCCTAGAAAAACGGAAATAAAAACAAAAAGAAACAAATGGGACCTAATGGAACATAAAAGCTTTTGCACAGCAAAGGAAACCATAAACAAGACCAAAAGACAATACTCAGAATGGGAGAAAATATTTGCAAATGAAGCAACTGACAAAGGATTGATCTCCAAAATTTACAAGCAGCTCATGCAGCTCAATATAAAAAAAACAAACATCCAATCTGAAAATGGGCAGAAAACCTAAATAGACATTTCTCCAAAGAAGATATACAGATTGCCAACAAACACATGAAAGAATGCTCAACATCATTAATCATTAGAGAAATGCAAATAAAAACTTCAGTGAGATATCATCTCACACCAGTCAGAATGGCCATGATCAAAAAATCTACAAACAGTAAATGCTGGAGAGGGTGTGGAGAAAAGGGAACCCTCCTGCACTGTTGGTGGGAATGTAAATTGATACAGCCACTATGGAGAACAGTATGGAGATTCCTTAAAAAACTAAAAATAGAACTACCATATGACCTAGCAATCCCACTACTGGGCATATACCCTGAGAAAACCATAATTCAAAAAGAGTCATGTACCAAAATGTTCATTGCAGCTCTATTTACACTAGCTAGGACATAGAAGCAACCTAAGTGTCCATCAACAGTTGAATGGATAAAGAAGATGTGGCACATATATACAATGGACTATTACTCAGCCGTAAAAAGAAACGAAATTGAGTTATTTGTATTGAAGTGGATGGACCTAGAGTCTGTCATACAGAGTGAAGTAAGTCAAAAAGAGAAAAACAAATACCGTATGCTAACACATATATATGGAGTGTAAAAAAAAAACAAAAAGGGTCGTGAAGAACCTAGGGGCAAGACGGGAATAAAGACACAGTCCTACTCGAGAATGGCCTTGAGGATATGGGGAGTGGGAAGGGTAAGACGTGACAAAGCGAGAGAGAGGCATGGACATATATACACTACCAAACGTAAGGTCGATAACTAGCGGGAAGCAGCCGCATAGCACAGGGAGATCAGCTCGGTGCTTTGTGACCACCTAGAGGGGTGGGATAGGGAGGGTGGGAAGGAGGGAGATGCAAGACGGAAGAGATATGGGGATATATGTGTATGTATAACTGATTCACTTTGTTATAAAGCAGAAACTAACACACCGTTGTAAAGCAATTATACTCCAATAAAGTTGTTAACAAACAAAAAAAATTGGCAGTTGGGTTTTTTGTTCACTTTGTATCTTTTGTCCAGAATTTGCCCCAGAACTGCAACCCAACTGCGCATGAATGCAGTTCTTTTCAGTTCCATATGGTTTCTTTGTATTTTGTTGCTCAAGGAGAAGTCTGTCCAGGTGCTAGCATTGCCATACTGCAGCAAAGGGTCTTGGGTCCCAACCTGTCTCAGCTTTCATCACAGCTCTGCTTTTCCCTCAACCAAACCTGACGTCTTCCTCCTGTCCACAGGTGCTGATCCCAAGAACACTCCTTAGCTAATACAGCACATGCTAATCCTGAGGAAACCAATCTTAGAGTGGAAATGGAAAGAGGTCTAGGACTGAGCCTTAATTAGTCCAAATATTTAGTCCCCCTTAAGGGAAGAAGAACCATAAAGAAGATAGAGACAACAGAACCAAAGGAATACAAGTAGAAGTAGGCAAGAATGGTTGTCACAGATGCAAAGAAGAAGTTAAAGTATCAATTAAAATGTGAACTGAAAAATAATATTTATCTGGCTTAGAGATTTTGGTTTTTTTTTCATAACCGTTTGGAAAACTGTGGGCTGAGGAGGAAATGGGATGTGCAGGGGAAAAAAAGATGGTCAATGTAGGCAATTCCCCTGAGAAATTTTTCTTTGAGTAGAAGGAGAGAAATAAGGCTGATGGTGGTTGGCAGAGGTCAGGAAGGTTGTTTTGGGTCTTAAGAGGAGAGAGATTTATGTTTGTTCACTTATTCATAGAAAGGAATCAGTTGAATAGAAGTTAAACTTTTAGAAGTGGTATAGAGAGGGCAATATAATAAGTTGTTATATTGGGGATGCTTGAAAGATAAAAATGAAACAAAGAAGGTAAATACAATGATGGGGCTGACTTCAGAATTCAGTGGAGTGAGGAGTGGAGTGACAGCAAGATAGGACTCTCCGAAGTCATTTTTTTTTTAAATCAAACTTCTGTGTATGTAATAGTCATTAGGGGACTTGTTGAAAATGGAGAGTCTAGGATCATTCTCAGAGATTGGATTCAGTAGTAATGCAATGGAGCCCAGAAATCTGTATTTATAAAGCTCTCAAGTGATTCTGCACCAATAGTCATGGATCATGTGAGGAGAACATGGGCATTGGAGGTGCAACTCATGAGTGTCTTGATGGCTCTCTGTTGAAGTAGAAAGAGATAATGCATGCGTGTGAGGAAGAAATCAAAATATTATCAGCACCAGAGCCACCCTTGGGTGGACAATAGAGTTTTCTTAGGAAATTAGCTCCCTAAGGAAGTAGAAGGTAAAGCCCAGAGGCCTTGAGAACTGGAAATAGAATGGAATAAAGAGAGAAAGAAAAAGGTACATTGATATGCCAGAGCAATGACCAAGAAAGGGAGGAAGTGGGTGGGAAGAGACAGTGTGACTTTTCAAGTGGTAAGCACTTAGGGAAAATGTGGCCACTGAAAAATTAAGGAACAGTGAATGGAAAGGCTTTTAAGATCTGAGCTGTTAGTTGATTCTAATTTGTTTGTGTTGCTGCTGCTATGAAAATACCCTCTCACTCTCCAGACCTTCTTTAAAACCTGACTTATCTACAAGAGATATAATGGTGATTAAAGGAATGAGTAGCTGAAGTGAAGTGTGAGCTCCTCTCCCGGGTTTCTCCATGATGTCTGGGGGGTCAGACCATGATTTGAGTCGATGGTCAGTGGTCTACAGGCCAAGAAAATGAAGTCAGGTAGCAGTTACTCCATGGAAACAACTCAGGTGTCATTGAAAGATAATCTTGCTTTTTCCACAATATTAGAAAGGTAATAAATCGATTACATATTTCTTCATCCATTCGACAGACGTGGACTCTAAGTCAATGATGTCCTGTATGTAATAGATTTTAAGAGTGCAAAAGTAGCCATGGTCCCTTTCCTCAAGCATTTTGCAGTATGGTAAGGAAGATAAAAGTAAATTTAATAATCTCACAAATATAATTGCAACTTTTTGAGGTCCTGGAGAGATAAGATGCATGCCACTGTAAGAGTCATTAATAAGGGAAAGTAATTTAAGGTGGGAGGTGAGATAAATTTTCCAGAAAATTAACTGGATGTTGAAGGATGAGTAAGAGTTAATAGGCTTAATAATATCTTATCACAGTGTCATCAAGAAGATTAACTCAAACACTGTATGAAAAGCCTCAGGACATGGCACATTTCCTTGATTTTGAGACGGTATGAATAAAAAGACATTTATTTAACAACAGCTTTGTGGGGGATAAAGAATCATGACTACTTAGATGTACACATTTAGTGTAAGGTGCTGCTTCACTCCTGAAATAGTAAAAGGTTAACCCCCTGGAGACTGAGGCACAGTATTCTTTATATTCCAAGCCTAGCACAGTGCCTGCCACCTAGGAGATACTCAACAAACGTTTGTAAAATAAATTACTACCTGCCCCTTTTCTGCCTCTCTTTCATCCTTCTTTTCTCTCGGGAGTTACTATCATTTCTCTTGTCAGGTACGCTGATGTTTAAAGATGTATGTATTTCTCCTTCACAGAGTATTTTTGTTTTGAAAGATGCTATGAACAAGATAATGATCACACTTAAGAAATGAATGCTTAATAATGGAACTTTAGGCATTTCTACCCAGGTGTTTTGAGGTGAGGGCCTTCCCAGAGATCTTTGAATCTGAACATGTAAAAAGAAACTTGCATTAAGGCACAATGACAGAATGTTGTTTGCTTGTTTTAATAATTTACTTAACACCATAATAGTTCATGTTTTGAACAAGTCTCTGTCCAATACAGGTGGACAGGGTCGTGCTCTGTTCCACACAGTCATGCAGGGATCTCTTTCCATCTTTTGTGGCTCTTCCCTCTTCTGGGTTCTTGCAGTCCTCTCTATTCAGGAATAGGATGTAGAAAGACGGCATGATATTTATGGTGGAGATATTTAAGGGCCAGGCTGGGCCCTTTAGAAGCCTCTGACTGCCAGTCAGCAAGAAATTGTGGCCCTAAGTCTTACAATGACAAAGAAATAAATTCTGCAACAACATGAGTGAGCTCAGAAGTAGATGTCTCACCAGTTGAGCCTTCAGATGAAAACACAGTCCACCTCACACTTGGATTGCAGCCAGGTGAGACCCTGAGCTGAAGATCCAGTTAAGCCAAACCTGGATTCCTAAACCACAGAGACTGTGAGATCATAAATGTGCGTTGGGTTAAGCAGCCAAGTTTGTGGTAGTTTGTTATGTACAAATACGAAATCAACAGAGGAACATCATTTGTTCCTCTGCCTGAGCTGTGCAGCTACAACACGGATTGGTAATCCAAAGCCTTAAAACTTGACTGTTCAAGATGGATTTGGAAATGGACAGCACACACATCAACCTAAGTGTCAATTTTGTTTCCCAATCCTCTAGAAAGGAACCTCCCTGTATGTGCTATGCTAATCATCCTCCCACACTGATAATGTTTTCTTCTTGTCAGATTTACTAGGTAAACACTCTGCTTTCTTATCTGTGCCATTACTGAAATAAATTTACAATCCTTATTGGATTGTAAATTTATAATTCATTCCAAACTTGACACAGATGAATCATGAAAAAAGAAGATGGTAAAATGAACAGAACTAAACACAACAATTCTTATGCAAATTCCTAAGGAGCAGAACAGCATGGGGCCTTGTGGCTGCCAACACCATACACCCTCGGCTGCTGGGCTGAGGAGCACTTGGCTCCAGTCTCCTCTCCCTGGCCAGAATATCAGGTCCTTGGAGAATAAAGAAATGCTCAGAAGCAGCCCTGAGTAGAGCTTTGAACTGCTGGACTCTTCAGCCACCCGGAACAACTGACAGATGGAGCAGTTATGGAGCCAGGTGGTGAGGCTGAGTTGCAATCTAGCTGCCCGCCCATCAGCCCATCCTTCTGTTGCTCTGGGATGTCCCACAGGAACCCATGCGGCAGCAGGGAATTGAAAGGATGGGAAACACCTTAGCAATAGTTTCTAAGCAGCTCACAAAGCACAGCCAGCATTTGGGAATATAACCGACTATCTCCCTTGCTTTGAAAAAATATATATATCAGGTCTTTCCCATAATAGGGAGAGGGAGCCTCCCCGGACTGTGGTGGAGGAGCTGGCCATATGCTGGCCTCATCCTATAGGCAGGATTATATAAACTCCCCACAGAGGCCCATCAAATCTCCATCCCATCCAAATAAAAGGAATTGAAACAGCTTTCATGCATCTCTCTGCTCAAAAAACAAAGAATTTTGGTAGCTAGTCAACATCATCTAATCCATCTCTATCAACACAAATCCCAGCTTTAGTTTTTCTCACTCACCAAAAGATAAATCCAATCTTTTTTTCCTGTACATTATACCTCATTCTTTCACTTTCCCTCACCTTCAAGTTTGCAAAGAGTAGAAATTCCCACACACACCTGCCATTTGCAAATATATATTCCTAGAATAGAAAGGCAAAATTTAAAGAGTGGAAACACATATTAAAAAGTTCAACCTGAGAAAAAAATACCTGCCAATGTACCAGTGCAGATAAACTGGGTATAAAAAACTAAAAATAGTTCCTGAGGGGAAAAAAAATCACCCCCATCGGCAAATATTCATTGAGCACCCACTATATTCAAGACATTAAGCTTGATGTTAAAGAAAATATAAATGTCTTAAAATTACTATTTCCTTCCCTAAATGTTTACCATTTGTTTGGGGAGATAAGGGAAAGAGATTAGAATGACACCATAGTATACATTGTAGAATGTCACCCTCATTTCACACTTATAATCATTTTCTATAAAATGAAAAAAACACCTTTTCCAGGGGCTGATGCAGTACAGGTATAGCTCTGAGATACTGCAGGTTCAAGCAAATAACCCAAAAAAGCGAGTCGCCTGAATTTTTTGGTTTCCCAATGCATATAAAAGTTATGTTTACACTATAATGTAGTCAATTAAGTATTCATTAGTATTATGTCTAAAATATATATACATAGCTTAATTTAAAAATACTTTATTGCTAAAAACTGCTAAACATCGTCTGAGCCTTCAGCTAGTTGTAATCTTTTTCAATAGTGACATCAAAGGTCCCTGATCACACATCACCATAGCAAACGTAATAATAAAGGAAAAGTTTGACATATTGAGAGAGTTACCAAAATGCGAAACAGAGACATGAAGTGGACAAATGTTGGAAAAATGACACTGACAGACTTGCTCAATTCAAGGTTGCCACAAAGCTTCAATTTGTAAAAAAAAAAAAAAAAAGGCAGTACCTTGAAGCACAATAAAGCAAAGTCTAATAAAACAAGGTATGCCTGCACAGGAATATTTTTCTCCTTTAAGGCAGAGAAGGAGGGTATGAGGCAGCAACGCCTACCTACTTAGGTAGGAGGCGGTAGTTATATAGATGGGCTTGTTACAAACTGCCTGAGTTCAGATCTCATTTTCATGACTAACAAGCTATATAACTTTGCAAAAACTGCTCTGGTTTCCTAATCTATCAAATGGAGATTCTGAGAGTACCTAACCCCAATGACTTCTTGAGCATTCAATGAGTTACCTCCCCTAAAACACTCATCAAACAAGGGCTAAATAAATACTGAGTTTGAATCCCTCTGAACACCCTACATTTCCCTGCATAAACAGTTGTCCAAGAATCCAACCTAGAACCCTCCAAGCAAGAAAGATTGAGAACATGCCGTGGGGCCTGGTTCTGAGCAGTAGTTCTAATAACAGCACAGGGTGCTAGAAACTCCCAGTTGCTACAGATCAGTTGCTTCAGAACCAAAATTGATTCTGAGCAAGCCAAGTTTTATAGATCTAATTAGAAAGCGTGGCTTTATAGCCCCAAAGAGTGTGGAAGGTTCATATGTGTGTGTGTGTGTTAGGTTTTTACAGCAGACATAAAACTTAACTGAAAATCTTTCTTCAGCATCCAAAGTAGCTCTCTGCTCCTTATTTCACCTAAACATTTAGTATACTTTTAAAGAACTAGATTCTAAACATTTTCCTTGTTTTGTATTTTGAACACTTCTAATTACGTGTCTCCATGTTCCGTCTTGGTTTGGTTTTTGTTGGTTGGTTTTTTGGATTATGAGCAAATGCAGTCCTTGACTTTCACAGATGCTCCCTAATGTGTTATGATTTCTACTAACTCTAGTAGCAGTTGTGGGTGAAAATCTTTAAAGATTAAGTAACACATTCAGACCACTGATACTTAGATTGAATAAAAGAAGGCTTTGATACATTGTGCATATTATAAACCCTAAGCTAAATATCAAATGATTCGCAGAAGGGACGAGGAAAGAGGGCATGGGGTATAGACACAATAAGCATACTGCCTCAACTAAAAATGAAAATAATATTTCTCATTTGTTAATTTATCAATAAAAGACCCATAACCACATTCATATGTAAATCGACCTTAGTAATGTGTTCAGCTTATTACTCTGCATTGAAAAGGAAATAATTACCTTAAAAGTACATTTTTTAAAGATACATATTAGTTGAGATAATCTTTGAAATCATGTTTGCTCGGATAAGACATGTAATTGTTACAGGAAAGGGGTTGCTGGTCCACGAAGTATAATGCCTATGATGACTGCTCTGTGCTAGGCTTTATACACATGATTTAAATTAATTGCCCCTATTTAGGAAGTAGATCATATTAGTTCCAGTTTTCAGATAATCTTACTGGGGCTTATAAAAGTAATTTCTCCAAAACCCACATCAAGCAAGAAGCAGCACGAAGATTCAAGCCCAAGTGCTGCTGATGATAAAGCCTTCCCATTCGCCCCTGCTGCCTGCTGCCTCCCGAGAACAAATGAAAATGAGAAGCATTCCTGGGAGCAGGCACATGCTCTGTGCTCCATGCTCCCTAATGAAACCCAACTGCCTATCTCAGCCTAAGACCTTATCCCCAGACAACTGGCTTTTCCTGTTATTGCCACCATTAAGACTTACCTCCATCATTACTTATGAGGCTAAAAAAAGTGGGGATTCTGGAAAATGTTCTAATTCATTATAAGCTCCTAAAAAGAATTCATATAGCAAAAAAAAAAATTGTACATGTATTAATATATATGAACATGTAAGCTTGTAAGCATATAAAAACATAATCATAGATAAAAGTCTACGATTAGTTAGTTTTCCATACCTCACTGAAAGGTAACTCTGAAAGACACTGCTACAGATACCGAAGTGAACATATTTATTATCTTAATCTCAGAGCAGTGAAACTCATAGGTAACTAAAAGTGAAAAACACAAAAACCTTGGACTCCATATCAAACTTTCAATAACCAAAGTTTCTGTAATTTACTTTCTTCCACTCAACCCTACAGAAAATACTGCATTTTGTTTTGTTTTGGTTTTTATTTGTATTTTGGATTATGAAGAAATGCAGTCCTTGACTTTCTGGAGCAGAAGAAGACATAATTGTTTTTTTTTTTGTTTTTTTTTTTGTTTTTTTTTTTTTTTGCGGTATGCGGGCCTCTCACTGTTGTGGCCTCTCCCGTTGCGGAGCACAGGCTCCGGATGCGCAGGCTCAGCGGCCATGGCTCACGGGCCCAGCCGCTCCGCGGCATATGGGATCCTCCCGGACCGGGGCACGAACCCGTATCCCCTGCATCGGCAGGCGGACTCTCAACCACTGCGCCACCAGGGAGGCCCGACATAATTGTTGATAATGAAAGGTTTTTCACTAATATTTATTTCCAAGAAAATCATAATGTCAAGAAAATGAACAAATTAGTGCTTTATTGAAAGAAAAAAAAACATACTTAAATGGTTAAAAACTGAAAGATGGTTAAGCAAATTTAAACAAATGTTATTGTCACTGAGAATGTTAGTAAGATGAAATAGAGTACCTGAAAAATATATATAATGGAAAGCAGGGAGCATAAAAAATAGGGTGATGATTAAAATCAGTGTTGCACTCTTGTCTACAGTAGTTAAACAGTCAATAATTCTCTAAATCAATGAAATGAGCCCCCTTTTCAGTGTTTTAAAAAATTTTGATACAGTCTAAATTTAGCCTTATTTTTGAAAACTCCCTAGACTCTTCCACAAATATAAATCTAACAGCAAAGGAGAGTAAGCACCTATCCCTGGGTGGGGGTGGGGGGAAAGGAAAACAGTTAACCACAAGTGTAAAGTGTTCTGAAGCCTCATGGTTTATCTTAAAATTTGTGCAAAAATTTTTTTTATTCTATAATATATCTGTGTTTGTCGTAAAGTTTTAAAAAAAAGTCTTATACTTCCCGGTTAACTTCTCTTATCTCATACACACGTTCACACTCACACATACATGTCCAAATATAATCAATAGGACAGAAACAACCTGTTTACCATGTTGTTTTAGATGCTCCCTGACCTTCTACTACAAAGTCACAGGGGTAAGCCTGAGATCTTAGCTAATGTTGGGACTCAGATCAAATTCTTCCCCTTCCAATAAGCACTCACTGGCTTAATGGAACTAATGTGTCCTTAGCACAGGATGATAGGTGGTGTCTAGTCTGAAGTTTTGGAAATGTTACTCAATTCCCACCCCACTCCAGCTTGAGAGAATGAAAGTCTCAATACACACCCAACACCTGGGCACTACACTACAACATCTTTGCTAACTCCAACAAATACTTGACCACACCTAACTCTATGTCCAGTTTTGGAATAATTTCTGGGAGTATAAGAGCAGTACCATGTATTGGGGGTTAGTCTTTAACAAGATTGCTATGGGAGGGGTTACCTTCTGCTTAAATTCTATTCTCTTTCTTCAGACAACATAGCACCAATTCAATATAGTTTCATAGTCAGGACAATGTGAGTAGGATAGGGGTCCTTCTTAGATCTTTCCATTTGTTCTCAACCTTTTAAAGAACATGACATACCGTGAGACAGGAAGCAATAGGGAGAGAAAGAAGGGAAGACCTGATGTCATTAAAGATCACACACAGAGAGACATTAACCCACCATTTTCTTTGTCAAAGAGAAAAAAGCAGAGAGACAGAGAAAGACAGGGACACGGACACAGAGAGAAAGGCCTCTGTATCCTACTCAATACAAATCCTTTATAAATATCCATGGATTTTACTACAGCAATGAAGACAATAGGGTGTTGGTGATGCAAAGAGAGACTCTAGAAACAGACTCACACATACATAGCCACTTTATTTTTTAACAAAGATAATACTGCAATGCAGTCAGAAAGGAATGGTCTTTTTGATAAATGGTATTGGGAGATCGGATGTCCATGTGAAAAACTGTTCAACATTATCCCTAACTCATCTATTTAAAAATAATCAATATAGTCTGTAGATCTAAATGTGACTAGTAAAACAATAAAGCTTCTAGAGAAAACATGGGAATAATATCGTTATGACTTGACAGAGGTAGGACTTCAGATATGTCAAAGAAGGACCTCTGAAAATCCCTTCTCCTATAAAAGCAACGACAACATTGGCAAAAATTTTGAAAACAGATTTTTCATAACTCTGGAAATTTGAGACTTTATTCAATTAAATTAGCTGCACCTTGGTAAGAATAATGAGTTTGTGGCATTTTAACTGGCCCTATTCCCATACCCTCTTTTTTATTTCATGGTAGCCTTGAAAACCAGCACTTTCACAAGCATAATAGGTATGAAAATCAACATCACAGCAACCACCAGAGGGAACAGATTAGGTTTAGAGCCCTTCAAAAGCCCTAATTTCAAATAAATTAGAAAACAGTAATTGAAAGAAATTTGGAGAGTTCAAAAACAGGTGGAAATTAAACAATACTCTCCTAAATAACCAATGGGTCAAAGAAAAATTCACAAGGAAATTAGAAAGCACTTTGTCAAGAATGAAAATGAATACTAATGGGATGCAGCTAGAGCAGTGCTTAGAGAGAAATTTGTACCTATAAATATATACTGTAAAAAAAGAAGAAAGATCTCACCTTAATAACCTAACTTTCCACCTGATTCATTTTGTTATAAAGCAGAAACCAACACACCATTGTAAAGCAATTATACTCCAATAAAGATGTTAAAAAAAAAAGAAACAGTAAGAGAAAAATAATGAAAAGCAATCAGAAGGAAGGAAACAAACATTAGAGTGAAAATATCTGAAATACAGAATAAATAAACAATAGAGAATCGATGAAATCAAGAGTTGGTTCTTCAAGAAGATCGACAAAATTGACAAACCTTTAAATACACTGATTAATAATAATTATTTTTAAAAAATAGAGAAGATTCAAACCACTAAAATCAGGAATGAAAGAGAAAATATCACTACAACCTCATGGAAATAAAATTAATAACAAATGTCTAAAGAAGAATTATCACCAATCCTTCACAAACTTTTGCAAAGAAAACAATAGAGAAGGGAACACTTTCTAATTCATACCATGTGATCAGTATTACCCTGATAGAAAAACCAGCCAAAGGCATCACAAGAAAAAGAAAACTACACACCAATAATCCTTATAGATGCATAATTATTTATTCATAGATATTTATTCTTTATTCTCAATAAAGAAACAACTAGCAAACTAAATACAGCAACATAGTAAAGAGATTAAAAACAATTGCAATGGTGATATTTATTCTAGGAATGCAAGGTTAGTGTAACATCCAAAAGTTAATCAATGTAATATACCATATCAATAATGATGTATAAAAAAATCATTTGACAAAGTCCAACACACTTTCATCTTAAAAACAAACTAGGAATAGAAGGAAACTTACTCAAACTGATAAAAAGCATCTACAAAAAAACTCACAACTAAGATCATACTTAATGGAGAAAGACTGGAGAAAGACTGTCTCTAAGATCAGGAACAAGCCAAGGATGTTTGCTCTTGTCACCTCTATTCAACATTGTACTACAGATTTTGGCCAGGGAAATTAGGAAAGAAAAGGCATCCATATTTCAAAGGTAGAAATAAAATTATTTCTATTTGCAGATAACATGACTTTACATACAAAAAAATCCTAAATAATCAATTAAAAAAACTACTAGAACTAATAAATTCAGCAAAGTTGCAAAATACAATTTTGATATACAAAATCAATTGTTTCTATATACTAGCAATCTGAAAATGAGATTAAGAAAGGAATTCCATTTATAATAGCATCAGTAAGAATAATATAGTTAGGAATAAAATTAACAAAAGGAGTGTAAGATTTATACATTGAAAAGTACAAAGCATTGTTGAAAGAAACTTTAAAATATCTAAATAAAAAGAATGACATCCATGTTCATGGGTTAGAATAGTAAATACTGTTAGGATGGCATTAATCTTCAAATTGATCTACAGATTCAACTCAATTTCTATCAAAATCCCAACTGGCTTCCTTGAAGAAATTGGCAATTCAGAATTCAAAGAGTTATGCAACCATTGCCCATTATTTAATTTTGATTATACTAATATGCACCCAAAGAGAAATATAAGAATTTTAATAACAGCCCTATTCATAATAGCCTCAAAATGGAGACAACCCAAAAATATATTGAGTAAAATGTATAAATAAATTTTGGAATACTTATTTAATGGAATGTAAATGAATGAACCACTACTAAATACAGCAACCTGGATAAACCTCACAAACATAATGTTGAACAAAGAAGCCCATTACCAAAAAGAACATAGTTCCAAATCAGACAAACCTAACAGTAATAGAAAACGGGATAGTGGTTACCCTTAAAAGGAGTTGTGACTAAGAGGAGATGCAAGGAGAGCATCTCATGTGCTGGGATGGTCTATTTATTTCTCAAGGTATGTGTTTACTTTGTGAAAATTAATTAAGCTGTATACTTATGACTGCTGTACTTTAATGAGTGTATGTTACACTTCAATAAAAAGTTTGACTTAAAAATTTATGTAATCATTACACAAGTGTGTCATGTATCACACATACTTTAGAAAGGTATTCAAGATTTTGTCAATTTATTTCTAAAGACAGAAATTATTTAGGTCATGTTCTCTGAATATAAAATAGAATAGAATAGATCTGAATTAATAATAATAAAAGTTTTCTCAAATTTAAATCCACCTAAAAATTGAAATGCACTACTGTAACTTTTAGATGAAAGTGAAAATTAAATCAACTTTTACAGAAACTATAGAGAATGGCATAAAACACTGACATAGCAAAACCCATGGAGATGTGGCCAAAATTGTCTGTAGAGTAAAATCATGATCTTGACTTATTTCATAATTGTAAAAGAAAACAATACATTTAAAAACTAAGATTTAACTCAAGGATTTATTTTAAAATAAAACAGTAAAGAAAGCTTAATTCAAATAGGAGGTAAGCAATATTGAAGATAAAAGTAGAAATTACTGAATTTGGAAATAGAAGAAATAATTAGCCCCCAATTTTTTAAACTAATAACAATTTAAAAAGGAAAAAGAGAAAAAGAAAGAGAACGGGATCATGTGTCCCCTAGACACCCTTCTTCTTTCTCTGCCCCTTCCCAGTGAGAAAGGTGGCATCAACCAGTGATCTGCATAATGGTTGGGCCATGTCTGTAAAATGGTCCCCAAATGCATTAGGCGTCATATCTCTTGGTTTATAACTGCTTACTTATAAATCCATACACTGTTATCTCAGAAATCTACTACCCACATGATACTAGATCTCTAACAAATTAAACAGAAGAAGCAGTTCTGTCCTGAATCCTATTTACCACAGTTATAAAAGTCAAGTCTAAATATTTGAACTAAATGTCTCTAATAGCAACTAAGTCAGCTAAATACGGTGGTACTGTTGAACAGTGATCTTAGACCAGAGTCAAAAAACTTGGGACAGAGGTCTTTTCCACTGTTTACTTCTGATCATGGACAAATCACTGTAATATCATTCTAGCTCCACTTCAGGGACCTTGAGGTCCACCTTCCATAGAAAGATGGGATGGTTTTCCATTTGGGAATAACAACTTTAACTCTCATAGTAGAACAGCATACTATCTCTTTGTCAAGTATTCATAATTCATCAATTTTCCCAGCCCAGAACCATGGAATATCACAAATGCAAGACAGAGAGTATTACCATATTTGTCCACTGTTTACCTTTTTCAAAACCCAGCTTGGATTAACAATCTCCAAATAAGACAGCCTAAAGGATGTGCTATCTATATACCACTCTAGGTATTTTAAGTACTAAGAGTTATAACAAGTTAGAGCATAAAATATGACATACTTAGATCACACTAACTTAGCTTATTGACTAATAAGCATTTTCACCATATTATTTGCAACTAATTTGGGGATCTTGTCATATGCCTTAGGTTTGAACAGGAAATAGACCTATGGAAATAACTTTACACTCATTTAGAGGTATCATTGGGACATTTTCATCATGCTATTTGATGTCTCCTGAATGAAGTTTCACATGATAAATGCCTTTTGGAACTAGTAAAACTTTGTCTCCTTTGAGGTATAGATATCTAACATATGTGTCTTCCTATTGTATGTTAAGAATTATGTAAAAATATTTCTTCCATGGATCCTCAACAGTGGACTCCATATAATATAGTTATCTAATATAATGACTAGCACTTAGTGGGAATTATCCAAGTATTCTTTGTCTACATTGCTGCCTTCACATTTCAGAAAAACTTTACAAGGCTTTTCTGAGATGAGGCAACTAAGGTTCAAAGAAGTTCAAGACCTTGGCCAGGTTGTATAGCATAAATGGCGGCACTGGGACTCGACTGGGCCTATTTGTCCGTTAAGTCCCTGCTGTTGACCACTGCTTTAGAACCATATCCCTAGAGTGAAATCATTATGTTCCATATGGTATTTCTTATAATGACCTCAAAGGCCAATGATAAAAATGTGTCAACAATGGAAGAAGTTATCTGCAAACTAGAAGCCTAAATCATTACTTGCAACACAACTTTAATTTTTTATATTGAATTCTTCTTGTGTACTTTCCACTAGTAAATTACTGGGAATACAAAAGATGGATGTCCTTT
This sequence comes from Mesoplodon bidens, assembly GCF_964165515.1. Taxonomy (NCBI): domain Eukaryota; kingdom Metazoa; phylum Chordata; class Mammalia; order Artiodactyla; family Ziphiidae; genus Mesoplodon; species Mesoplodon bidens. The sequence goes on from NC_138162.1 coordinate 105,795,601, forward strand.
TTCAAAGCTACAAATGCTTCCTTAGTAAATAAAACAAGTCACATTTTCAAAATTCTGTATTTTCTCTTTTATGTAGATCACAGCTCTCGCACAGACTATTCAAGGGTTTTCTTACTAATGAAAATTAAAGTACACTTGTGGATTCTAGAAGTTTCTCCTTAAAGAGACTGTCACCTTTTGTTTAATTTTGCAGTTCTGTGGAAATAACTTAATTTTTTTCCCTACTTGCAACGGGAACTTTTTCGCCCAAAACCTGTTGGAAATATTAAATAGGTTATATTTCCATCAAAGAAAAGCTTATTACTTATTCACATAGTATTTTCCAATTGTGTCAAACTGAAAAGTAGCATTAAGTGAGTGACCACAAGACACCTTAAAGGCTAAGGAAGGATTAAACTAAAGGCTAAAGCCTGAGACAGGTTTATGTAGACTGTAGTGTCCTTTAGTGGAGCTTAATGTCTTTTCGCCTATCTATAGAGGATATCAGAGGGTCACATTTCTTTGGCGAAATAAGACCAGTCAGCTTAGTTAAGTTCGTAGTTAAGGTAAGCTGAATTAAAGAAGACAGTTTCTGAAACAGTTGTCAGATGTGTTTTTCAACCTACAGTCAGAGAATTTTCAGCAGTTGAAAGACAGAAAGTCTTTGGGTGGTTCTTTCTTGAGGAATGTCAAAACCAGGAAGTCTTCACAGAGGGTGTAAGTATACAGATCTACACATTGATTAGTCCAAACTGAGGCTACTTATTCTTAGTAAAATGTTTGCACATATAAAATGAAAGGACAATTTTATTTGAAAAGAAATACGGTTCTATATAGATCTAATGAAAAATAAACAAGTAAGGAAGTTATCTTATAGAAACACTATAAACAGCAAAAAAAAAAAAAAAATGTGACACAGATTATTTCCCTTTTTGATTTTGGTAGCCAGGGCCTTTGAGCCAAAGTCAATGCCCAGTCAAACATTAATACCCTGACCAACGTACCTATTTTCTGCTTTTAAATCAGAGACCTGCTATGTACCAGCTATATGAGTTTTGACAATTTATATAGCTGTTCTAACCATCCATTTCTTTATCTATAAAACAGGGATTACAATAACTCCTACCTATGTTGTGAAGATTCAATAAGAAAAGCCATGTAAAACATTTATTTCCCCACACCTGGTACATTGTACTCAATATTTTTAATATATTTTATTTTAATAATCTATTTTATAGTTGTCTTTTACTATAAGCGACTTCTACTTTTTTAAGTACATTTAAAATACTTATTGAATGTTACCATAATAAACACTAGATACTAGACACTGTTCAAACTCCTTTGATGTCTTAATCACTTCACTATACTGAAACTTCATCAATAATAATCTAATTAGTCATGAAGAATAACTTTGTTAGCTGTGAAATTTGATTCAAATTTCACAGCCCCCAAAAAAAGGACCCCAAAAGTAAAATCATGTAAGCCATGTAATTCTCAACATCTGATAGATATAAGTCATAAAATTTACCATTTCTCAAGTTTGTGGTAAACAAAAAAGGCATTCTATATATAAAAGTACTTTGGGAGTATTATTATTTTCTTGTTTCATATGGATGATAGTATTAAAAATTATTAGAGCAAAATTAATCTTTCTATATAAGTAAAGAAACCTAAGTAAACAAAAGCTAGGAATTGAATGAATTTAGCCAAATAAGAAGATAAAAAGCTAGGACAGGACATTCTTCAATCACTGGAGAGACCAAAAACACTCAAAAGCATAACTGCAGTAGAATCACTATATTTGGTCCACCTTCCAAAAACCTGAGGCCAAGACATCAACGTTGGTGGATTGAGAATTCCATGTTTGGTGATGGGATGGGAATACCTCACTCTTGGTTGTATATGTCACGGTCCACAGATGTAATATCTTGAGCTCAAATCATTTTTACAACAAGTATAACCCCATGGAATTCACATTCATTATTTTTTAGAAGATGGTACAAATTCTTTAGCATTCTATACTTGCTTACTTTAAACAACTTGATGACTTTGTCAGATGCATTAGGCACTGGTTAATGGCAATGCATAAGATCTCATTCCAGCAAGTAGCCAGATGGTAAAAAGAATAATCCCATTTAATCAACACAGCACTGCAAATTAGCAAATTTAATCATTAGCACAGCACTAATGATTTTATTGATTAAACTCTTATAACAATAGCTTACTATGTGCCAGGTACCACTTCTAAGTGCTTCCTATATATTTGCTATTAACTTTGACAATCATAATCCTGTGAGTAGATACCATTATTATCTCTCATCTTATGGATCAGGAAACCAAGGCACAGAGAGGTTACACGACTTTTCCAAATCACACTCCTGTAAGGAGCAGAGTTGGAATTTGAAGCCAGGAAAACTTGATCCAATCCACACTCTCCACCACTACTCTCTAGTGCCACATATGTATTAGTGTGTGAGAATGCAAAGTGAAAATTGAACGAAGTTGCTTCATCAGTCTTCCCTGTTTTAAATCTGGTTGCTATGTCCTTTTCTCATTGTTTATCCATGTAACTAATTCCTTTTTCAGTTTAAATTGATGCTTTACCCTCAGGTAGAGATAATCATTCTTCCCTCTGTGTACCCACATAACTTGTACATTCCTATTATTACAGCACTTTTTAGAGTGGATCTTAGTATTAGTTTGCCTCTTTCTCCCCCTACTTAACATAAGCTTCCTTAATGGTGGAAACTATAACTTTGTGCTCCCAATGTGTAGCATGGAGGAAGGGAGGAAGGCAAGAGAAAGGATGGGAGGAGGAAGGGAGGGAGAGAGGAAGAAGAGAGAGGAGTAAGAAGAGGATGGACCTGACACTTCTTTATTTCTTTTCTGCATATTAAACAGGGTAGTGCTTTAATATGCATAATATTCAGGACCCCTCTCCATTTAGATAACTTGGATGGTGAAGGGTCTGATATAGTCCTGTAAATTTGTCACCAAAGCGTGAAAATATTTTTAAAGTAAAAAAAAAAAATGTGATCTGGAAGAAAGAGGACGAAGAGAATAAGATAAGGGAGGAAGCAAAGGAGTCTTGAGGATTCTTCAAAACTGCTTAGATACAGGAAAGAAAGCCAGCTCCCTCTCTCCTCCACTCTGGTCCAAAGGAGACACTTAGCTGATTAAAACAGGAACTGGTTCACTTCCAAAAGACTGCATCACCATCTATTTATTAAATTTATCCTGGGTACAGATTGAGGCAAGCGAACATTTCACTTGTTCAAATACCTCATGCCTTGGAGACAGGCTTCAGTCGCAAATAGTTTCACCCTCTGGCTGACTACAGCTGTGATCCCTCTGCCCGTCTTCACCTGTCTTGCTCTTTTCTTCCCATTTGCAGCTTTCACGGATGTGATCAACAAGATCATACAATACAGCCTTAAATTTTCATTTTCTCTGGACTCAGTACCATCGTCTGTTCCCCAAACAAAAATTCTGGTTACCTCTACTTCTAAAGTTCTTAACCAGTGGTGCTGGAAAATTCTTTAATTTCTTCTTCAACTGCACCATCCTGTAGCTGCCCCACCCAGGATGGTATATGTGCACTTTTTAACTTGTTCCTGTTTTCCCTTGTAGCTGTATATGTAAATATAGTATATTTATATTTTCTACTTTGAGAGTTTCTTTAACAAGACCAAAGGTTTGTTTAACTTTCTTATAAATGTCATCAGTGCCTGAGATGGATTGGTTTGGAGGCACCCAAAACCATTACTGGGCTGACCCAGGAGGAGACCCCAGTTCCCAGCAAAGAGCCTATGTCATGGACCTGGCAATACATAGTCTCAATGTATTTGTAAATAATGAAATGATGAAAGTTATTTAGGACTGCAGTATATTTCATCCATTAATCTAATAGTCTTTTTTAAAACCAATCCCTGCTTTGGTCTCCCTGGAATAGAAAAGCCATCTGTACCAACCCCGAACAATTTATTAAAGACTTAAAAAGAAAAATGTAGAGGGGGAGGGGTATGTTCTCGTTAGTGATATCCCTTGTTTCCATTCTTCTGGTCCGTTTTTACTACATTTTTTCCTTGTATGATTTTCTATTTTTCCAGGTTTAGATGCCTCATGAGCTGGACTTTGTAATAAAGTCCAATGTTTTCCTCCTTTCCATACTTTATATTAAAGTGATGGGCTTAACAACATGGGTTTTAGACTTAGGAAGCCTGAGTTCAATGGCTAGCTGTGCCACTGAGTTGCTTGGTGAACTCAATCAAGTAACTTCACCTCTCTAAGCCTCAGCTTTCTCATTCACAAAATGGGAATAATACCTACTTTTCGAAGTTGTGTGAATATGTTCAAAATCTCTGAAGCTGGGCAACACTCTCTCAACGAAAGCTGCTACAAAAGGGCACATGTTCCTCGGGGAATTTTTGAAACAATCTTTTTTCTCCCCGATAACTGCTTTGACATCTCTGAAGTTCACTGGAGGAGAGAGAGAAAGGATGTGGGATGCTGAATATCAGAGCAGTCTGCTTATCTGATAGGAGCCCAGTTTGCGATAATTTATCCCTCTGGATTGTCCAGGGTAGTCCTTTCCTGCAGCAGGTCAACTGGGCTGAGCTGGGGGAGTCTTGGCCAAAGTGCATGCCTTGGGGGTCAGAGGCAGGCTGGTGAACTGAGGGGCAAAGTGGACTTTTTCAGCGAGGCTTTGTCAATTTCCTGTTGTTATGGAACACTCGCTCAAGCTGGCTTAGGGCAGTATGCTGGGCCAAACACTTCAGGGAAGCAGAGGGGAAACCAAAAAAAAATTTTTTTTTGCCTTAATATCAAGCTAGCCTTAAATGCATCACAGTCTTAGCTTTTTAAATTTATTTTCAGCATCTTTAGGGCCCTAGAATTTTTATTAAAATAAAAGTTCCACCCTCTCCAACATCTGTTCTATATGTTTCTTACAACACCAGAAAGTTTCTTTTAGTCAGAATGTACTGAAAACAACACAGATAGTTGAAGGTGATCACCACCTGGTCTTGCGTGCACTGGGCCTTGATGTCTGACACTGGATGCCTATGGAGGATTGAGTCAGTGCCTCCACTTTACTGCATCTGCTTAGAATTGTGGCTATTTTCACTTAATCCTTGGCTGGATAGAAAGTACCTTGAAAGCGAGGTTCATTTCTAATTTATTTCACCAGCATTCACAGTCTCTTCACAATACCATGCATAGAGCAGATACAGCGAGTGTTTGTGAATGAATTTTAGTGGCTCAGAACCCACAGTGAGATGTCAGCCCGACCAGACTTACTTGCCCATTATTTAAAATCATGTTGGCAATTTCTGTTTTCTTAGGGGAAATTGCAAAACTATGCGGTTGCATTCGTTTCCTCCACCTAATTCCCTTGATTCTGCTAAGAGGGAAAAAAATCCCATTTGGCCTCTTCAATAAGCGTTCTAGTGCCCAGTGTAATGAATTATGTTAATTATGAGCTTTGGGGTCAGAAGGCAGATTACAAAGGGAGCACTGTGTGAATTTACGCTACTGACATAATCATCTAAAACTTGGCTTTCTCATCTTGAAAATGAGGATAACAGTAGTGCCTTCAACACAAATTGATAGGAAGTATTAAACATGTAACACACACACACATTAGGAGCTCAGTAAATATGAGTTTGCTTTTCTCTGATTTTTTTAGCTCCATTAAGTATGGGAAGAAATGTTCGAATTCTCTAGCAATCAGACAAATCCAAAATAAAAGAACCCTTTAGGTCCACTATGTAATACTAAATGTTGGCAAGGAGTGTTTAGACAGGAATCTTTTAGGCTGCAAAGGAGAGAATAAACTGGAGCAGCCATTTGGGAAAGCACTCTGTCAACCCTTGTGAAATTAAGTATATGTACACTGTATATACACACAACCAGACATCTCAGCCTTGGGACTATATCCCAGAGAAATTCTCATATAAATCCATAAAGAAATTAAAATGAGAAGAATTATTGCAGAGTTGTTGATTATACTGGGGAGTTGAAGATAATCCAGGTGCCCATAACGAAATAAAATGTGGTAGATGCATTTAACATTCCATGCAACTGTTAAATGATACAAACTAGATGTATACACAGTGAATGTAGTTTATTGCAAGAAAAAGAAACTGATAGGTATCCCTTACGTAAACTGGAGACACATGAAAAACAACATTAAATATTTTATGAGTGCATATAAATTCAAGGCCATATATCAAAGTCCTTGGAGCATGTGCCCATGGGGAGGAAATGAGAGAATGGATTTAATGGCAACGGGGAGAAAAATCTAAAGGTGCCTTATGCAGACCAGTGATAATGACAGTATGCCATAAACTGAAGGAAATGATTAATTCAACCCTCTGCACCTGAAGTCTAAAAAAATTTAAAAATGGAAAGAATAAAAATTTAAAAATGTGTTTGCGTGTGTGTACACATGTGCACACATGTGTGCTGAAAGATGCATGGAAATATACACAACAATCTCAATTAGGGTTATCTTAAGATTGGGGATTAACCAGGAGAGGGGGAAGGGGGAGTTTTTATTCTATACTTTCTGCATTATTTGAATCTTTGCCTTGTGTATGTACAACATCTTTTTGAATAAAACTTCCAATTTCATCTCTAATCACTTATTTTTCGCATTGGTAACAGAATCTTTCTAAAATGCTCGGGTGATCCTGTTAAGTTTCCACTTAGGAGCCTTCCAGTGGCTCCCATTTTTTTATGAACAACTTTCAAACTCCTAATCCCGAATGGAAGGCCCTTTACAATCTGGTAGATATTCTCTAAACTTGAGTTGATCTAAGTCCATAAGCCCTTTACTTCTGAAAAATTAGACTACTCAACTGTTTCCACACTGCCAGGTACCATTACATTCTACATGTTGACTCATGCTGTGTTCTCTCCTCGGAATGTTATCCCCTAATTTACTGTCCGTTGAATCCCTACCTATCAGTCAAGGCCCACATCATAGTTTCTCTTTTCTGGATTTCTCTCTGGCTCCCTGCTTTCCTGACCACACACTACTACCTCCTCCATTTATTTTCCTGTCACATTTTAAACAAACTTCAACTAAAGTCCAGTCAACTCAGTGACCTTGAGCTATTTGTTGCCATGTCTGTCTCCCTGGCTAGAATTGAGGTTGTTTTTCCTCTAAATGTTGAAATGTCAGGAACCTGCATAATGTCTGGTGCATACACAGTGTGTACCATAACTGTTGAACTAAACTAGAAATTGTCTTCTCAGACTATGCCTTTAAATGAACTGTTAAATCATCAGTCTGAGCCAAGAATAGAGAAAAAGCAAAGGTTCTTTCCAAAGTTTAAACGGCAAAAGACTCTGATGAAACTGTCAGTTCAGGAAAAGAAAGTGTAGACCCATTTCTCCCTGTTCCTCTCCTCTAAGTTCAACTAAAAAAATCCTGGAAATAATCTGATAGACAATCATAAAAAACAAAAAAAACAGAAAACCTCTGAAAGGCGGCCAGGAGGGCAGACTGACTGAGGACCTTAGGACTTAAGAAAGGGCATGGTAGTGAGTTCCTTGGGTTTTCTTTTTATCTGCCATTTATCTCAGACAGTGAATCTGAGAAACCCTAGATACCTCACCCTCAGATCCTAAAAAAGGCAGAGCCCTAGGTCCATTCTTTATTAAAACTAAAGTGTTATCAGTATTACAGCCCACAAAGCAGACCAGGATGTGTGTTCTAAACTAAACAGGGTAACTTTCTGCTAAAATAAAAGACATAAATATCAAGAACCAGGAAAATCACAACTTTGAGGAGAAAAGACAATAACAGACATGAACCCTGAGATGGCAGAGATGCTGAAATTGACTGGCAGGGGTTTTAAAGGATCCATTGTAAAAATACTTCAACAAAAAATTACATATTCTCATGCAACCAGTAAATGAGGAGAAAATCTCAAGGCAAAAAAATAAAAGTTATAAAAGGGAACCAAAATGGAAGCTGCAGACCTGAAAAATACTGTAGCAGTTTTTCTTAAAAACTTCACTGGATGGACCCAAAAGTAAGATGGAAATGTTAAGGAAGAATCACTGAACTTGAGCACAAATCAATAGAATTTACCTGACTGGAACAGAAGAAAGAAGGTAGACCATCAAAAAAGCAACAAACAAAACAAAACAAAACAAAAACAGAGGCTCCGAAACCTGAGGGACAGTAACAAGAGATTTAACATTTATGTCATTAGAGTTCCAGAATGACAGGGGGAAAATGTGAAGCTGAAAAAATATTCACAGAAATAATAGCTGAAAATTTCCCAAATTTGTAAAAACGCTAAACCTACAAATTCAAGAAACTGAGCAATCCCCAAACAGTATTCACTCAAAGAAATCCATGTCAAGATACATTATAATCAAACTTCTAAAAACTGAAGACAAAGAAAAAAATCTTGAAAATAGATAGAAATTAAGGACACATATAGGGGAACCCTGATTTGAATGGCAGTAGTTTTCTCATCTGAAACCATGGAGCCAACAGGAAGCAGGACAACATTTTTAAAACACTGACAGAAAGAACTGCTACCTTTAAATTCTATATCCAGCAAAAATATTCTTCAGTAATGAAGGGGAAATAAAGACATTCTCAAAGGAGAGAAAGCTAAGAGAATTTGTCATCACCAAACAAAGAAGAATGATTATAGGAAGTTCTCCAAACAGAAAGGAAGTATAACAGAGGAGACATGGAAATCTATAAAGGCAGAAAGATCAAAAGAATGGGTCAAAATAGGGCTCAGTAAAGTAGGCTACCCTTCTCCTCATGAGTTTTTAAAACTATATTTGATGGTTGAAGAAAAATATAGTATCACCCAATGTGGCACTCAGTGTATGAAGAGGAAATACCAAAAATGCTATATTTTTAAAGTAGAGATGGTAAAGGTACCTAAATGAAAATATGATTTCTACACTTCACTTGAAGTGGTAAAACTTCATTACCAGTAGACTGTGACATATACAGTTATATATGTATATTGTATATGTATAACATATACAGTTATATATGTATATTGTAATATCTAGAGCAATCACTAAGAAAATTATGCAAAGAGGTACATTCACAATCATGACAAATAAAGTGGATTCTAAAAATAAAAGTTCGGGCTTCCCTGGTGGCGTGGTGGTTGAGAATCTGCCTGCTAATGCAGGGGACACAGGTTCGAGCCCTGGTCTGGGAAGATCCCACATGCCACGGAGCAACTAGGCCCGTGAGCCACAACTACTGAGCCTGCGCGTCTGGAGCCTGTGCTCCGCAACAAGAGAGTCCACGACAGTGAAAGGCCTGCGCACCACGATGAAGAGTGGTCCCCGCTTGCCACAACTAGAGAAAGCTCTTGCACAGAAACGAAGACCCAACACAGCCAAAAATAAAAATAAATAAATTAAAAGAAGGCTCAACATTTTTTTTAAATGTATTAAAAAATAAATTAATTAAATAAATAAAAATAAAAGTTCAAGAAACTCAAAGGAGGACAAGAAAAGATCAGAGAAATGAGAAACAGAGGAAACAAACAGAAAACAAAAAATAAAATGGCAGACTTAAGCCCTAGCATATCATAACTTTAACGGTAAATGGTTTAAATATACCAGAGATTGTCAGAGTGGATTATAAAAAGCATGACTGAACTATATGCTGTGTAAAAGAAACTCACTTCAAATATGACATAGTAGGTTGGAAGTAAAAGGATGGGAAAAGATATATCATGCAAGCATCAAAGAAGAGCAGAAGAGGTTATGTTCATATCAGATAAAGTAGACCTCAGAGCAAAGAAAATTACTGGAGACAAAGAGGGTCATTACACAATAATAAATGGGTCAATTCACTTAGCAATCCTCAATGTGTATACACCAAACAACAGAGCATCAAAATCCATGAGGCAAAAACAAATAGAATTGAAAGAAAAAGACTGATGTAGTTTCTCAACTGATGAGTGGGGATCGAATCTTTATTTCTATTTATTTATTTATTTATTTTTGGCTGCTTTGGGCCTTCATTGTCGCTTGTGGGCTTTCTCTAGTTGTGGCGAGCAGGGGCTACTCTTTGTTGTGGCTTCTCTTATTGCGGAGCTTGGGCTCTAGGCACACAGGCTTCAGTAGTTGTGGCGCGCGGGCTCAGTAGTTGTGGCACACGGGCTTCATTGCTCCGTGGCATGTGGGATCTTCCCAGACCAGGGCTCGAACCTGTGTCCCCTGCGTTGGCAGGCAGATTCTTAACCACTGCGCCACCAAGGAAGTCCCAGGATCAAATCTTAAAAAGAGTAAAGGAAGCCTACAACAATCTCTCACAAGCTTCTCCTTGACAAGTCTTCTGTATTAAGTGCAAAACTGTGCTTGTAAGGATCTGCTATATTCCTGCATCAGATTAAAAAAAAAGTAATTCCTCTTAATTGGGAGAGATCTTTTTTGTAATGATAGATATCTCATGCCAGATAATGGTATTTTACAAAGAATTGCACTGTATTAATATTCCAATAAGTGGGTTATAAATATTGGTTGGTAACTCAAGAGCACTGCCACTTTAAGGAAAAGAAAAATCACGGCCAAAGGAGAAATGTTATACAAACACACTTCATTTCTAGTGTGCACTCAAGTATCTGGATACCTATTTCTTTACCTCAGCCCATCCCCTGGTCTGATCTGGCTGCTCCCAAGAGCTAGCTGTCATGAAATGATATTCCCTGGCCCAGCCTCTATTGTTCTTTGACAAGAGCTTTACTTGATTTATTGGTTGCAGTTTCTACCACTCATAATCAACACAGACTTCTACTTCTGGCTAAGATGTGATAACAGGGACCCGATTTACCCTGCCATCTGAAACAACATCACACACACATACACACTTGCACACAAACACAACATATATATATACGTATATATGTATACATATATATATATATATATATATATATGAAACAAAACGTTTCAAAACACTGTACAAAAGGCAAAGAAGGATAGGGACCTCTGGGAGATGGGGAACAGAGGAGATGAGCCCTACTGTAGCCCCAGCTTCCTGCCTCCAGAGTCTCCAGGCCACAGTGCAGGGAGGGGGAATCCAGGCAGAGACCTGCAGACTCCCTGAGTTGAGCAGATAGAACTATGAGTCTGGGAGAATAAGGCAACCAGAATTCCTGGGATATAACACCAATGAGAAGACTCTGTAGAGAGTACCAAAATTCTCTACACAGAGAGAACCCCAGAGATCTCCAGAGCATCCTGCTGGATCCATCACTCCAATGTATGCATGTGAGGAAATTACCCAAGGCCAGGAGAAAGAACTATCTGAAGGATTAGAGGAAGCAGTACCCAGTAGCCATACAGGTCTGGGGATCGTTTCTGTTCTCACCAGACAGACTGGAAAATCTTATCATTCATGGGGCATTGCACAGAGTACTCAGAATCATTTTGCCTCAGGAGTGGGGAATGGTGCTGTTCTGATCCCATCTGAAAAGCAAGACTCCAAAAGAATAACCTGTTTCCAAGTATCTTAACTGCATGCCAAAATAAAGGCAAAGAGTATTTAAAGCGATACAAAAATGTCCAGCACCCAACAAGGTAAAATTCACAATGTGCACACCCAGTCAAAGATCACCAGACACGCAACGAAGTGGAAATGTATGACCCTTAGCGAGATAGCTAAGCATACCACCTCTCCCCACCTTACTGCACACGCCTTTCCCACTTAATCATGACACCTAGCAATTATTGCATTTCAAAGTAAATTATTAAATGGGTGTTTATGAGATATGAGTTCAATATTTGATTGGGTTTGGTTTGGTTTTTTATGAGTTAACTTCTTCTCTTTAGGATAACAAGACAACAAGATCCTAATACTTTCTCAAGGTCAGTGGTTTCTGTCAACTCAACCTCTACTTCAGCATTTTAAAAATAAATGCAAACACACATTGTCCCCCCCACCCAGTGGACTGAAGGTCAAAGTCTTGTTCTTGTCAAGTCCTAATCAGAAGATCTCAGCTCTGAGAAGTGAAAATTATGATATGCTTGAGAAGTTCTGAAACAGCAGCTTTTTGTATTTGAAGAACGCGTGTATGTAAGCACAATTTGAATGAGGCAAACAGTTGAAATTTGCCTGTGATTATGCTTACTTCGCCCAGCTGTTGAGAATGGCCAAGTGGAAAGTCAATGCTGACCTTGCGTTCTGAAGATTGACAGTGTCAATAATCAGATTACCTCCTGCACAAATTGTTTTTGCTGAAACCAGTTCTCCAGCATACGCAAAAAGGAAATACTAGGTCTTACATTGGCCCATGACTTGAAAGTCCTCTGTGACCACTTAATTTACCTCTTTGATTATGATATAAGATGTCGGTTTTTCACTCACTCTCTGCATGACCTTGAGCAGGTCATAAAACATCTTTGGGCTTGTGTGAATAGATGCAAAGATGGAATTGAATCTATTTTCCATTCATCTCTCTCAGAGAGAATAAAATAAGATTGTGTGCTCAGAACTTTCTTTTGCCAGAAAGGCCTTTGACAGATATATAATGCATTATTGTTTTTGGAACCGACCCCAGCCTGCTGCCTGAATAACGGGGGTGCTCAATCAATACCCTTGGTTGATAGATTGGTTCAGCAAATGAAAGTGTCCATATGAGAAATCTACAATCAGAAATATCCCCAATAAAACAGATTCAGCAGAACATCCACTGAGTGTGCAGATATAAGGGCCTTCTCTCTTCTGAGTCAAATGAGAGACACTGAAAGGACAAAGTAAGGTACAGAATGTCTAAAATCCAAGTAGTGCCTACAAAAGATGTGAATCTAGTGACATAGAGCACCCAAAGAAAGCGGTGACACTAACAGGTATTTATGGAGTACGCAAAATTCCATTTACTGGGAAGAATCTAGAACGTCATAAAAGATAGAATATACATGGAATACCTCTGTCAGCTGACTCTTCCAAACTCAGGAATTACTACCCACTTGGCACATGGTGGTTTGTCCGAGTAGCTGTTTTGCCCAGAAAAATATGATACAGAATCTGGCTAAAGTCAGAGTCTGGGAAATTGTTCCAGCAAAACACAGTCCTTTTCTCTCTCTGTATGACTCTAATGAGCCACAGTTCAGTAAGCCCTGCATGCTAAGGAAGCTAAAGTTCATATCATTTTAAACTTAAAAGTGTGAGAGAGATTTTTAGAAAGTCATTGCCTGGGTGGTATTGTTACCTCCACTTGAGTTAGGAAAAAACTCATTTTTGTCACACTATGGTATCATGCCTATCTTGCACTATTTTAGAAATACCTGTACCCCCAAATCCCTGTCCTCTACCAGAGCACACCCCACCACCATCCTGTGTACCCCTGCCACAGTGCTTGTGGTTATCTACTGGTATTATTACTTGGGAACTTTTGGCACTATGTATATTAACATTTCCAATAATCTAAACTGCACGATCTAGAAGGAATTACATATTAAAGGCTAAAGTCAAGAGAAATCATTTTATTTGATTAGCTTAGAACCATCCTTTTCACTTAACAGATAGGAGCTTGGAAATAATGAGAACATCCAACAAGACTGAGAATGAAAAATCAGCATTCAGTCTTCAAGCATCGTATGTGAAAATGATGAGTATTCTAAAAGGACATAGGGGAAAAATGGAAGAATAGAAGCAGACAGACAAATTCATTTTGCTTTATAATCCTAAGACTTAAATACACTTTAATTTGTGTAGATATAACCTGATTTAGACAACAAGGAACCAGAGAATCACAGGCTGTCTCAACTAGAGTGGATATTTGGAAAGCACTCTGTATCATAATCTGAGATACATTAGACAAGACAGCCCCTTGGCTAGGAGAGAAGTGCCATCTGATTGTAAATATAGGCCTACCAGAACCACACATGCATGCTCAAGCTCTCCTCCAAGCCATCAGAAGCAATGTCTGCAGATATCTGGAGGACTATTAGAAACAGGAACACATGTTCCTTGTCAAAAACTATTAAAACTCTCCAAGAAGGGGGTAGGCCCAGAGGCTGACCTCATAGTATAGGAGATAAAGAATGGAGTGATGCCATTCAAGTGGGGAGAAGACTCTCAGGCAGACTGACTTGGATAAATGATTTTAACTGTGATTCCAAAACAACAGGAGTGTCTTAAGTGGGTGCTGTCAGCATCTAGGGACAAGCAATACTGCACTTGCATTAATCAATCTAGCCCCAATCCCACTACAGACATGATTCATAAGATTGTGAGCAGCATTATAGAAAAGCAGCATGATACAGTGAAAAGGGCACTCTCCTAGGAGTTTGGAGCTCTAGGAAATACCTGCAAACATTACTGAGCACCTGCTATTTAGCAGATACTGTGCTAAGCACTTTAAGAGCAGTAGCTGTTCAATCCTCCCAGCACCTTCTGTGATAGGCAGTGGTGGGTTGGAGCCAGCTTGTACCAGTTTATGAGAGCATCTCTGCTGTTTGCATCTCTTCCCAAGTCCATGTTCAGTGACATCACACTGCTAGCTTGAAATTAGCCACAGTGGGACCATCCATCTACTTAAGAGCAATCAGCAAAGACAATTCAGTTCTGTTTTTTGTTTTGTTTTTTGTTTAACATCTTTATTGGAGTATAATGGCTTTAAAATGGTGTGTTAGTTTCTGCTGTATAACAAAGTGAATCAGCTATACGTATACATATATCACCATATCTCTTCCCTCTTGCATCTCCCCCCACCCCCTCCCTATCCCACCCCTCTAGGTGGTCACAAAGCACCGAGCTGATCTCCCTGTGCTATGTGGCTGCTTCCCACTAGCTATCGGTTTTACATTTGGTAGTGTATATATGTCCATGCCACTCTCTCACTTTGTCCCAGCTTACCCTTCCCCCTCCCCGTGTTTGGGTTTTGTTTTTGTTTAACTGGTTGTTAAACATCAACCAGCATGCTACTGGTGACAAGTACCATTATTACTCCTTCTTTATGAATAAGGACACAGTCGGTGAGGCACGAGAAAACGTCCCCAAAACCATACAGTTGGGTAGTGTTGGAGCTTAAGCTCAATCTCAAGTTGATTTGGTTCCACAGCCCATGCCTATAAACCGTATGTGCTCAGAAGATCCCTGGGCCAGTGCCAAGTCTGATGACTTGACATCTCCAAACTTCTTTGAACTCCAGCCTCCTGCTAAGTAAACTGGGTGGTTTAAATGGAAAGATCAGTGGTTTTATCCAATTCCTCTAGCCTACTTGTGTGGTGATCATGCACATGAATTCACAAGCCATCATTTAAAACCTTTCTAGAGGGAAAGACTCCATGTTGTCGACCTCATTTAAAATTTCTCCAGGGCTTCCCTGGTGGCGCAGTGGTTGAGAGTCCGCCTGCCGATGCAGGGGACACGGGTTCGTGCCCCGGTCCAGGAAGATCCCGCATGCCGCGGAGCGGCTGGGCCCGTGAGCCATGGCCGCTGAGCCTGCGCGTCCGGAGCCTGTGCTCCGCAACGGAAGAGGCCACGACAGTGAGAGGCCCGTGCACCGCAAAAAAAAAAAAAAAAAACAGAGGAGAAGAAAGCACTGAGACTGTCTGCCAGGAAAGTCAAGGGAGGGTCCCCCAGCTTACATAGATCCAGATATGTAGCAGGGATCAGAGGGCCATGACATAAATGGCTGGCATCTAGATGTCAAAAGGACGTCTTCCTCTTCTCAAGAGCCTAGAAGAGACAGAGTCAATAACACTCTGTGACCTCTAAGAGCCTGAGCCATTGAGGACTTTGGCTTTGAGGACTCAGAGCCATTGAGGACTCTGAGGGCTTTCAGAGGCATTATGCACATTGTAGAGTGTACCTTTTTATAGGCTGTTTCCTGTTCATGAAATATCCTTCTCCCATCCTGAATGAACAGTGCTTCTAAGGAATGCTGAATGTGGTATAGATCTCTGTGTTACACTGGGTAGACGTTTGAGTCAAGAAACGTCCACTTCTGTCCTGTTCCTCCACCCCGATTACAAACATCCTGGGTACCAAAGGGGTAACGTCGCCAAGAATGAGATCGCCCATAATAATTTGCTGAATAAATAGTTAAAACTTGATCATCATTATGACCAGTATTTCTAAGATTTTATAGACTGCAAGGCATTTTCACTTACTTATGTGGCTTGTTCCTCACAATCTTGTCAAGGGTATAGGGCGCTTGGTTTTACATTAGAATTGGCATTCCCTCTCTGCCACTTAGTATTTGGCTTTAGGCAAGCCACTTAACCTCTGTTTTTCATCTGTGAAACTAGGATAATTACGCCTTTTTCACCCGATTCTGATGAGACTTAAATAAGAAAATGTATTAAAAACTTCTTGTAAACAAAAAGCATGTTACAACTACAAGCAAATATTTTGCAACTGTAGAAACTGAAGCTTGAAAAGATTAGTAACATGCACAACACCAAGAGTGACTCCTAAGGTAAATTGTGGATTTGGGGAGATAATGGTGTGTCAATGAAGGTTCATCACTTATAACACACGTACCACTCTGGTGGAGGATGTTTACAGTGAAAGAGGCTATATATGTATATGGGAAATCTTTGTATCTTCCTCTTAATTTTTCTGTGAACTTAAAACTACTCTAGGGGAGGGATAAATTGGGAGATTGGGATTGACATATACACACTACTATATATGAAATACGCAAGTAATAAGCACCTACTGTATAGCACAGGGAACTCTACTCAATCCTCTGTAATGGCCTATATGGGAAAAGAATCTTTAAAAAGAGTGGATATATGTTTATGTATAACTGATTCACTTTGCTGAACACCTAAAACTAACACAACATTGTAGATCAACTATATTCCAATAAAATTTTTTTAATTACTCTAAAAAATTAGGTCTAAAAAAAGCAATTAGTGACTTTTTGAACATTACACATCTAGTAAGTTCTAGACCCAGGTCTCTGATGGCATATTCTGATATTAGCATATTCTGATACCACATCCAGGACTCATTCTTCTCATTGCTCTAGGTGATCTCAAATCTTAGAAATTCCATAATTTATATTCTGCTTAGATTTTAACACAATACAATAGGCGTCTGATACAGTGGTGGTCACAAAATCTATAGGCACTATATAACTACTATGTCTGCTTGAGTGATTACCTGGAACTTAATAATGGAATAGAACACATCTTTCTACCAACTTTACAAGTCATTCCATACTGAAAGGAAGTACTGTACAATGGATATGAAATAGAATTCTAAAACCAAACAATCCCAAATTTAAATCCAGCCTCTGTCATCTATTACTTATGTGACCTTGAATAAGTTACCTAATATCTATGAACCTATATAATTCCTTATCTATAAAAGGTGGATAATAATATTTCATAAAATTGCTAAGACACCTGAAAATATATTGTAGAAAAAGAATTGAGTACCAGGCTTAGCTTATTTTATACACTCAATAAATATTCACTTTTCTATTATTTTATGCTAAATTTCGGTACCAATTTCTTCTTTTCTGTGTTATTGAGTTAATTTTATTAAGGAAGTTAAATACCAGTACAATTTGGTATTATGAAAGAAACATCTATTCCACATACTGAGAACAAAGGTTTGCTTAGAAGGCAAGAGAAGAAAAGGAAGAATGCGAAGAAATTTCCCCCTTGCCTGGTGGCTCCAAGAGATGTTTTGGTTGTTTTTTTGGGGTTTTTTTGGTAAGAAATTAAAAATTTTTTTAAATGTTAAAGCATGAAAAAGTCAAATTTCTCCTGCAAGATCCATAAGTGAATAAATGGAATTCCTTCTACCAGTCCTGTTCATAAACCTAGAGTACCAATTACAGCATGCCCTGATTAAAAACATACTAGCCTCTAAGACAGAAAATATTTGACTTGTTCAAATGTCAAGAGACAAATGAAAGTACTTAACAGAGAAATAATTAACGGGGATCATTGAGTTGGCCAGAAGATTTTTAGAAGATTAGGACTCATTTTTAACTACTAAGGGTGAAAAAGAGGAACTAAAAAAATTATACCCCTGACTGACCTTAAGGACCTTCTGCTTAATTCATTTTTGTCACTTACTCCCAAGGGTCTCCACCTCCAAGCTTTCAGGACAAGGGCAATTTTCTGTTAGAATCCATCTAGAAAAAAAAATGCTTTGTTGCTGGGTTGTGTCTTGCCTGTCATGGTGTAGGGGCTAGTTTTCCTGCCAGGGGTCAGCAAACACCTGAAAAGACAAGTGTGTTTGGAAGAGTTAACACCCCATGTTATTAAGCTGGAAGTTATTTCCTCTACTGAACTTTGCACATCATGAGAATAAAAGTCAGCCAATGACTCAAAATAAACTTTTCCAAACACTCTTTTTCTCCTTACTGTCCCTGCTGGGGAATTTTATTCCTCTGCAACCTGACCTTCTTGTTCAAAGCTTCCAATCAATTCCCCAGCTAAGTGCTGTCTCTCTGGAACTGAGATCACTGCTGAAATTTCAAATATTGACATTTTTGAACACCTGGGTGAGAAGCTCCTGGGGAGATAAGACAGGGAAATAATAGAGTAGGCTCATCAGTGTACTGCAAACCTTTGGCATTCAGGAGGTGGGCTCACAATGAATCAAAAGGATTAACAGCTTAATACTTTTGGCCAAGATTCCTAGTGCCAACCCAAATATACTTCTCTCATTGTGACGTGTCCAGGTAGAGTGAAACTTTCTCATTCTCCAAAGACTTTATATTCTTCTGCCTTCATAACCAGAGATAGGCAATCTTGAACTGTGGCTGAGATTCTGCTTTTCAGGCTAGAAAATCTTCAATGACAGATTTAATGTTTTTGGAGTTTCTCTAATGTTTGTGTCACAAAGTTCTGAAGGGACTGTGTCTACTCCAGGGAGGAAAAAAAATAGGGCAGGCCCCTAGAAATCCCAGTGGCATGAGAATCAAAGGAGCCTCCTTGCAGAAACAGTGATGAGAAATTCAAGTCAGATAACCACAAGTGTCAAAGGCCATTCTCTCCTGGACACGTAGCATGTGGAGCATTTTATTTCAGAGAAAAGCAGAGCACGCTTCTACCAGACAGGATAAGAAACTGGAAAAACTGACCATACAGCAAGAGCATTTCCTTCCTGAAGGGAAGAGCAGCACACTTACAAATAACCAAGAGGGTAAGAAGAAAAAATCACGTAAGCAAAACTCAGCAAGCAAGATGGAACCCGAACAAAGAGAATGCAGTGAGGCCACATGCAGGCTTTGAGTCAGGAGCCATTCTCACCAGGTAAGATAAGCTCATTTAAGGTGAAACGAGGGAAGATATGGAAACAAGCTAAGTGTCCATCCGCAGATGAATGGATAAAGAAAATGTGTTTGTGTGTATACATACACACACACACACACACACACACACACATATACTGGATATGTATATATACTGAAAAAATAATAAAAAATTTTTAACAATAAAAACACTTTAAAAGATGGATGAGGGAGCTCTGAGGCAGGATTCAGCCCCCAGAAAAGATGGGTAAACAGAAAATGAGAAGGTCACGGCTGTTAGTCAACTCTCAGGGATTCAAAATGAGGTTGCATTTTCCAAAGGGAACCATTCAAGGAACCAGGTTGTCAAGAACTCTTCAAGAAAACTAGTCCAAAAAGAGTGGACATATGTATATTTATAACTGATTCACTTTGCTATACACCTGAAACTAACACAACATTGTAAACCAACTATACTCCAATAAAAATTTTTTTTAAAGAAAAGAAAAGAAATCTAGTCCGGGGCTTCCCTGGTGACACAGTGGTTAAGAAACCGCCTGCCAATGCAGGGGACACAGGTTCGAGCCCTGGTCTGGGAAGATCCCACATGCCATGGAGCAACTAAGCCTGCGTGCCACAACTACTGAGCCTGCACTCTAGAGCCCGTGAGCCACAACTACTGAGCCCATGCACTGCAACTACTGAAGCCTGCACACATAGAGCCTGTGCTCTACAACAAGAGAAGCCACTGCAGTGAGAAGCCCTCGCACTGCAACAAAGAGAAACTAGAGAAAGCCTGCACGCAGCAACAAAGACCCAACACAGACAAAAATAAATAAAATAAATAAATTTAAAAAAATAAAAAAGAGGGCTTCCCTGGTTGCACAGTGGTTGAGTGTCCGCCTGCCGATGCAAGGGACACGGGTTCGTGTCATGTGGAAGATCCCACATGCCATGGAGTGGCTGGGCCCGTGAGCCATGGCCGCTCAGCCTGCGCATCCGGAGCCTGTGCTCCGCAACGGGAGAGGCCACAACAGTGAGAGGCCTGCGTACCGCAAAAATAAATAAATAAAAATTAAAAAGAAATAAAAAGAAAGAAACCTAGTCCATACATGGTGAAGGGAGATTAAATCAGTTAAGTTTCAGTTTTCCTATGGACACCAAATTCCAAATTCATCATCAAGTCTATTACACTATGAATGCTGGAAATTACTGCTGGAAGAGTGAAGGAAGCTGGACTAATTAGGCTACTTCTAAATAATATTTGCTGGAGAGTGGTTTCTAATTGTACCACGAAGCTTGGTTCTCCTGGAGCCTGGTCCTGAATAGGCTGGAATTAGCAGTAGCAGAACGCCTTGCATCAACCCTCCTCTCTACCCTCCTCTTTCATCTGGAACCCATCACCACCATGTCAGGTGGTAGATTGCCTTTTGTCATTTTTCACAATTTAGCTGAAGATTTCCAGGTAAGATGACAACTAGACTATCATTTATAAAACTGAGATACACTACCTCTCAAAATTATTGCAAAGATTAAATGTGATAATTCATGCACAGTTTATAGCTATGGTGTCTAATAGTGTTAGGTACTCATTATACAGTAGTTATAATCATCATCATCATCATAATTATTATGAAGCATAAGCATCTTTCTCCCTATTAGCTGATAAGTAAAATACTCAAAGGAATATAAAAATATAGGGAATCCAACAGTGGCAATGAAAAAAATAAACAAAAGTACAGTCCAGTAGACAGATATTTCTGCTAGCTCTGTTGCAAACAACTAACTCACAAAGTCCATTATCCAAAAACTGGTACAATGCCTCAGATGGTAAATAGAAAATATATTTGCAAACAGTCATGAATGCCTGCTTATCTAAAAAAAAAAAAATCTGAGGTCAAATGAAAGCTATGAGAACAATGGAGAGCACCCCATTTAATACCACTTTCACCACTGCTTAACAACAACACACAAAAACAAATTTTCTGAGAGATCTAAGAAGTCAGAAGGTGGTGAGTCTTCTAATGCAGCAGCTCCCAGAAGGAGCCCATTCACAGCTGCACCATAGCCAGGAATTCTCCAGCCCAACTGTATGGGTGGATCATTTAGGACCTTTAAGATATACTGATCTCTGAGTGCCTTTGTCCCAGAGATTCTGATTTCATTGGAGCCATTGAACCTGAACCATGGACCGAGATGAACTAAAACCTACAAGTAGAAGGTTGGCTGCTAACTCAACAGCTTCATCACCAGGAAAAGGAATCTCTGCAGTTCATGTATGATTCTGGCTCCCCCTCTCCCCTTCCTTGGACAGCAAGATCATTGACTCACTGAGTGCAACCTTCTGAGGAACAGCATGTGAGGGGATTCCAAGAAGGTGGCAAGGCATCAATCCAGCCACACTGCTGGGCAGGTATCAGGCTGTGGGAGAGCTTTTCTGAAAGACAAGTCAACAGAGCAAAGCCAGCAGAGCTCATGAAAAAAAAAAAAACATGCATCAAAAATAGAGTGAGAGAGGACCTTCAAGATGGCAGAGGAGTAAGACGTGGAGATCACCTTCCTCCCCACAGATACATCAGAAATACATCTACACGTGGAACAACTCCTACAGAACACCTACTGAACGCTGGCAGAAGACCTCAGACCCCCCAAAAGGCAAGAAACTCCCCACGTACCTGGATAGGGCAAAAGAAAAAAAAAAAACAAAGACAAAAGAATAGGGATGGGAACTGCACCAGTGGGAGGGAGCTGTGAAGGAGGAAAGGTTTCCACACACTAGGAAGCCCCTTCACTGGCAGAGACGGGGGTGCAGAGCTTCGGGACCACAAAGGAGGGCACAGCAACAGGAGTGCAGAGGGCAAAGTGGAGAGATTCCCTCACAGAGTATCAGTGCGAACAGCACTCACCAGCCTGAGAGGCTTGTCTGCTCACCTGCCGGGGCAGGCGGGGGCAGGGAGCTGAGGCTTGGACTTCAGAGGTCAGATTCCAGGGAGAAAACTGGGGTTGGCTGCGTGAACACAGCCTGAAGGGGGTTAGTGTGCCACAGCTAGCCAAGAGGGAGTCTGGGAAAAAGTCTGGAACTGCCTAAGAGTCAAGAGACCATTGTTTCGGGGTGCATAGGAGAGGAGATTCAGAGCACTGCCTAAATGAGCTTCAGCGATCGGCACGAGCCATGACTATCAGTGTGGACACAAGAGATGGCCATGAAACACTAACTCTGCTGCTTCAGCCACCAAGAATCCTGTGTGCAAGCACAGGTCACTATCCACACAGCCCCTCCTGGGAGCCTGTGCAGCCCGCCACTGACAAGGTCCCATGATCTACGGACAATTTCCCTGGGAGAACACACGGCGTGCCTCAGGCTGTTGCAAAATCACACTGGCCTCTGCCGCCGCAGGCTCACCCTGCATTCTACACCACTCCCCCCGGCCTGAGTGAGCTGGAGACCCCTAATTAGCCACTCCCTTAACCCCCTCTTGTCTGGGCAAAGAACAGACACCAGACAGTGACCTACATGCAGACACGGGGACAAATGCAAAGCTGAACCCCAGGAGCTGTGTGAACAAAGAAGAGAAAGGGAAATTTCTCCACGTAGCCTCAGGAGCAGTGGACTAAATCCCCACAATCAACTTGACGTACCATGCACCTATGGAATACCTAGACAGACAACAATTCATCCCAAAATTGAGGCAGTGAACTTTGAGAGCGACTGTAGACATGGTGTATGCTGTAAGGGACTGACTAGTTTCTGATTTTATGTTTTTCTTAGTTTAGTTTTTAGTGCTTGTTATCATTGGTGGATTTGTTTATTGCTTTGGTTACTCTCTACTTTTTCTTTTTTTATTACTTTTTTTTTTTTTTTTTTTCCTCCCCGCCCGCCGCTCCGAATGAAATGCACTGGCGGCCAGCAGGAGGCCGGCTAAGCTGGAGGCTCGGAGGACGCCGGGCGTGGATCTGGAGCCGCAGCGCGGCAGCGGCGGCCACAACCTGGGGCCAGCCTTCTCATTCTGCTGCCATGTTCGCTCGCCGCGCGGCTCGGGCGGCCTGGGCCCGGGGGCAGGCTAGGGCTTCGG
Organism: Mesoplodon bidens; assembly: GCF_964165515.1. Classification (NCBI taxonomy): domain Eukaryota; kingdom Metazoa; phylum Chordata; class Mammalia; order Artiodactyla; family Ziphiidae; genus Mesoplodon; species Mesoplodon bidens. Next base: position 105,818,864 of record NC_138162.1, read on the forward strand.
GATCTATTACTTTTTAATTTTTTAATTTTAATAATTTTTTATTATTTTATTTTAATAACTTTTTAATTTTTTATTTTATTTTATTTCTTTGATTTTTTTTTCTCCCTTTTCTTCTGAGCTGTGTGGCTGATAGGGTATTGGTGCTCCGACTGGGTGTCAGGCCTGAGCCTCTGAGGTGAGAGAGCCGAGTTCAGAATACTGGACAACCAGAGAACTCCCGGCCCCATGTAATATCAATTGGCAAGACCTCTACCAGAGACCTCCGTCTCAGCTCTAAGACCCAGCTCCAGTCAACGACCAGCAAGCTCCAGTGCTGAACACCCCATGACAAACGATTAGCAAGACAGGAACACGACCCCACTCGTTAGCAGAGAGGCTGCCTAAAATCATAATAAGGTCACAGGCACACCAAAACACATCACTGGGTGTGGTCCTGCCCATCAGAAAGACAAGAACCAGCCTCATCCACCAGAAGACAGGCACCAGTCCCCTCCACCAGGAAGCCTATACAACCCACTGAAACAACCTTACCCACTGAGGGCAGACAATAAAAATAATGGGAATTGCAAACCTGCAGCCTGTGAAAAGGAGACCCCAAACACAGTAAATTAAGCAAAATGAGAAGACAGAAAGATACGCAGCAGATAAAGCAGCAGGGTAAAAACCCACCAGACCAAAAAAATGAAGGGGAAATAGACAGTCTACCTGAAGAAGATGAGAATAATGATAGTAAAGATGATCCAAAATCTTGGAAGTAAAATGGAGAAAATACAAGAAACGTTTTAAAAGGACTAGAAAAATTAAAGAGCAAACAAACAATGATGAACAACACAATAAATGCAATTAAAAATTCTCTAGAAGGAATCAGTAGCAGAATAACTGAGGCAGAAGAATGGAAAAGTGACCTGGAAGATAAAATAGTGGAAATAACTACCACAGAGCAGAATAAAGAGAAAAGAATGAAAAGAACTGAGGATGGTATCAGAGACCTCTGGGACAACATTAAATGCATCAGCATTCGAATTATAGGGGTCCCAGAAGAAGAAGAGAAAAAGAAAGGGACTGAGAAAATATTTGAAAAGATTATAGTTGAAAACTTCCCTAATATGGAAAAGGAAATAGTCAATCAAGTGCAGGAAGCACAAAGAATCCCATACAGGATAAATCAAAAGAGAAACATGACAAGACACATATTAATCAAACTATCAAAAATTAAATACAAAGAAAAAAATATTAAAAGCTGCAAGAGAAAAGAAACAAAGAACACACAAGAGAATCCCCATAAACTTAACAGCTGATCTTTCAGCAGAAACTCTGTAAGCCAGAAGGGTGTGCCAGGACATATTTAAAGTGATGCAAGGTAAAAAACTACAACAAAGATTACTCTACCCAGCAAGGATCTCATTCAGATATGACAGAGAAATTAACAATTTTACAGACAAGCAAAATCTAAGAGAATTCAGCACCACAAAACCAGCTTTAAAACAAATGCTAAAGGAACTTCTCTAGGCAGAAAACACAAGAGAAAGAAAAGACCTACAAAAACAAAGCCAAAACAACTAAATAATGGTAATAGGAACATACATATTGATAACTACCTTAAATGTAAATGGATTAAATGCTCCCACCAAAACACACAGACAGGCTGAATGCATACAAAAATAAGACCTGTATATACGCTGTCTATAAGAGACCACTTCAGCCCTAGGGACACATACAAACTGAAAGTGAGGGGATGGAAAAAGATATTCCATGCAAATGGAAATCAAAAGAAAGCTGGAGTAGCAATTCTCATGTCAGACAATATAGACTTTAAAATAAAGACTATTACAAGAAACAAAGAAGTACACTACATAATGATCAAGGGATCAATCCAAGAAGAAGATATAACAATTGTAAATATTTATGCACCCAACATAGGAGCACCTCAATACACAAGGCAAACGCTAACAGCCATAAAAGGGGAAATCGACAGTAACACAATCATAGTAGGGGACTTTAACATCCCACTTTCACCAATGGACAGATCATCCAAAATGAAAATAAAGAACGAAACAAAAGCTTTAAATGACACATTAAACAACATGGACTTAATTGATATTTATAGGACATTCCATGCAAAACAACAGAACACACTTTCTTCTCAAGTGCTCATGGAACATTCTCCAGAATAGATCATATATTGGGTCACAAATCAAGCCTTGGCAAATTTAAGAAAATTGAAATCGTATCAAGTATCTTTTCCTACCACAACGCTATGACAGTAGATATCAACTACACGAAAAAACTGTAAAAAATGCACAAATGGAAGCTAAACCATATGCTACTAAATAACCAAGAAATCACTAAAGAAATCAAAAAGGAAATCAGAAAATACCTATAAACAAATGACAATGGAAAGACGACGACCCAAAACCTATGGGATGCAGCAGAAGCAGTTCTAAGAGGGAAGTTTATAGCAATACAATCCTACCTCAAGAAACAAGAAACATCTCAAGTAAACAACCTAACCTTACACCTAAAGCAAGTAGAGAAAGAAGAAAAAAAAAAAAAACCAAAGTTAGCAGAAGGAAAGAAATATTAAAGATCAGATCAGAAATAAATGAAAAAGAAGTGAAGGAAACGATCGCAAAGATCAATAAAATGAATACCTGGTTCTTTGAGAAGATAAACAAATTGATAAACCATTAACCAGAATCAACAAGAAAAAGAGGGAGAAGACTCAAATCAACAGAATTAGAAATGAAACAAGAGAATTAACAACTGACAATGCAGAAATACAAAGGATCATGGGAGATTACTATAAGCAACCATATGCCAATAAAATCGACAACCTGGAATAAATGGACAAATTCTTAAAAAAGCATAACCTTCCAAGACTGAACCAGAAAGAAATAGAAAATATGAACAGACAAATCACAAGCACTTAAATTGAAACTGTGATTAAAAACTTCCAACAAACAAAAGCCCAGGACCAGATGGCTTCACAGGCAAATTCTATCAAACATTTAGAGAAGAGCTAACACCTATCCTTCTCAAACTCTTTCAAAATATAGCAGAGGAAGGAATACCCCGAAACTCATTCTATCATCACCCTGATACCAAAACCAGACAAAGATGTCACAAAAAACGAAAACTACAGGGCACTATCACTGATGAACATAGATAAAAAATTCCTCAACAAAATACTAGCAAACAGAATTCAACAGCACATTAAAAGGACCATACACCATGATCAAGAAAGGTTTATCCCAGGAATGCAAGGTTCTTCAATATATGCAAATCAATCAATGTGACAAACCATATTAAAAAACTGAAGGAGGAAAATCTTACGATCACCTCAATAGATGCAGAAAAAGCTTTTGACAAAATTCAACACCCATTTATGATAAAAACCCTGCAGAAAGTAGGCATAGAGGGAACTTTCCTCAACATAATAAAGGCTATATATGGCAAACCCACAGCCAACATCGTTCTGAATTGTGAAAAACTGAAAGCATTTCCTCTAAGATCAGAAACAAGACAAGGTTGCCCACTGTCACCACTCTTATTCAACATAGTTTTGGAAGTTTTAGCCACAACAATCAAAGAAAAAAAAGAAATCAAAGGAATCCAAATCGGAAAAGAATAAGTACTTTCACTGTTTGCAGATGACATGATACTATGCACAGAGAATCCTAAAGATGCTACCAGAAAACTACCAGAGCTAATCAATGAATTTGGTAAAGTAGCAGGATACAAAATCAATGCACAGAAATCCCTTGCATTCCTATACACTAATGATGAAAAATCTGAAAGAGAAGCTAAGGAAACACTCTCATTTAACACTGCAACAAAAAGAATAAAATACCTGGGAATAAATCTACCTAAGGAGACAAAATACCTGTATGCAGAAAACTATAGAACACTGATGAAAGAAATTAAATATGATACAAACAGATGGAGAGATATACCATGTTCTTTGACTGGAAGAATCAACATTGTGAAAATGACGATACTATCCAAAGCAATCTACAGGTTCAATGCAATCTCTATCAAACTACCAATGGCATTTTTCACAGAAGTAGAACAAAAAATTTCAGAATTTGTATGGAAACACAAAAGACCCTGAATAGCCAAAGCAATCTTGAGAAAGAAAAACAGAGCTAGAGGAATCAGGATCCCTGACTTCAGACTATACTACAAACCTACAGTAATCAAGGCAGTATGGTACTGGCACAAAATATATATATATAGATTAGTGGAACAGGATAGAAAGCCCAGAGATAAACCCACACACATATGGTCACCTTATCTTTGATAAAGGAGGCAAGAATATACAATGGAGAAAAGGTAGCCTCTGCAATAAGTGGTGTTGGGAAAAATGGACTGCCACATGTAAAAGAATGAAATTAGAACACTCCCTAACACCATACACAAAAATAAACTCAAAATGGATTAAACACCTAAATGTAAGACCAGACACTGTAAAACTCTTAAAGGAAAACATAGGCAGAACACTCTATGACATAAATCACCGCAAGATCCTCTTTGACCCACCTCCTAGAGATATGGAAATAAAAACAAAAAGAAACAAATGGGACCTAATGAAACTTAAAAGTTTTTGCACAGCAAAGGAAACCATAAACAAGACTAAAAGACAACCCTCAGAGTGGGAGAAAATATTTGAAAACAAAGCAACTGACAAAGGATTAATCTCAAAAATATACAAGCAGCTCAATATCATAAAAACAAAAAACCCAATCCAAGAACAGGCAGAAGACCTAAATAGACATTTCTCCAAAGAAGATATACAGGTTGCCAACAAACACATGAAAGAATGCTCAACATCATTAATTATTAGAGAAATGCAAATCAAAACTACAGTGAGGTACCACCTCACACCAGTCAGAATGGCCATCATCAAAAAATCTACAAACAATAAATGCTGGAGAGGGTGTGCAGAAAAGGAATCCCTCTTGCACTGTTAGTTGGAACATAAATTGATACTGCCGCTATGGAAAACAGTATGGAAGTTCCTTAAAAAACTAAAAATAGTACTACCATATGACCCAGCAATCCCACTACTGGGTATATAACTTGAGAAAACTGTAATTCAAAATGAGTAATGTACCACAATGTTAACTGTAGCACTATTTACAATAGCCAGGACATGGAAGCAACCTAAGTGACCGTCGACAGATGAATGGATAAAGAAGATGTGGCACATATATACAATGGAATATTACTCAGCCATCAGAAGAAGCGAAATTGAGTTACTTGTAGTGAGGTGGATGGACCTAGAGTCAGTCATAAAGAGTGAAGTAAGTCAGAAAGAGAAAAACAAATACTGTATGCTAATACATATGTATGGAATCTAAAAAAATGTTTCTGAAGAACCTAGGGGCACGACAGGAATAAAGATGCAGACATAAGAATGGACTTGAGGATACAGGGAGGGGGAAGGGTAAGCTGGGACGAAGTGAGAGAGTAGCATTCACATATATACACTACCAAATGTAAAATAGATAGCTAGTGGGAAGCAGCTGCATAGCACAGGGAGATCAGCTTGGGGCTTGTGACCACTTAGAGGGATGGGATAGGGAGAGTGGGAGGGAGGCACCAGAGGGAGGGGATGTGGGGATATGTGCGTATGTATAGCTGATTCACTTTGTTATACAGCAGAAACTAACATAATATTATAAAGCAATTATACTCCAATAAAGATGTTAAAAAAAATACCTAGGAAATAATACAAAGAAAATCTCAAGGGCAGTGGCAAGCTCTCCATCACCCCACGTGCATTTTTTTTAATTAAACTTTTAAATTTGTTGGTTGTGTGGGGGTTGGACCACAGCATCTTCTGTGGTGTTTGTCTGGAGTAGAATAATTATTCTTGAAAAAAAATTTTTTGTATTGGTAAGCTGCCTCTCTTCTGGTCCTTTGGATGGAGAGCAGGCTTTGGTTGGGGATTTTTTTTTCGGCACCTGTTGACATTTCTGGGTTGCCAGTTTTTTCAGCTCCAAGTTTGGGGTATATCAGACAGAAAGGGAACTCATGCAATTAACCATCACATTATCCCTTGGGTTGTGAGATCCATCACCTATCTGCCTTCATCTCTACACCTTTCCAAGTCTTCTTATGTTAGTTTTCTATTTAATGTTCAGAATTCTTAGTTGAACTTAGCAAGGGAAGTAGGGCTAAGTACTACTTCATCTTCCCAAAGCAAAAGTTTCCCCTGTGTGCACTTTCTCATACCCTTTATCACTTTATCACTCTAAATTGTGATTATTTACTTTTGTATATTTCCCATATTAGATACTTATTACCATAATGATCGTTGTGAGACAAACCAGCTCAAAATTCAGTGATCAAAAACTACATACCTGGGGCTTCCCTGGTGGCGCAGTGGTTGAGAGTCCACCTGCTGATGCAGGGGACACGGGTTCGTGCCCCGGCCTGGGAGGATCCCACATGCCACGGAGCGGCTGGGCCCGTGAGCCTGTGCGTCCAGAGCCTGTGCTCCGCAACGGGAGAGGCCACAGCAGTGAGAGGCCTGCATACCACACACACACAAAAAAAAACTACATACCTTTATTTGCTCATGAGTCTATGAATTGGTGATTTAGAACGGACAGTTCTTCTGTGCTCAGGTGGGCTCTTCACATGGCTGATAGTTGACAAGTTGTCAACTAGGATCACTTAGCTCTGTTCCATGTGTTTTTCATATCCCTCTCAGAGGCTTACCCTGATATATTCTCACAGTTCAGGTGGAAGCAAAAGGGTGTAAATCCTTTTTCAAGCCTCAATTATCTCACCTCTGCTAAAATGCCATTGGCCAAAGCAAGTCACATGGCCAAACTCAGAATCAAGATGCACAGAAATAAGCTATCTTTTCAGTCAGAAAAACTCAAAATTTCAAGGCAAAGGATACCTATACAGATAGCAGGAAGAACTGGGGCAATTTATACACTCAGTCTACCACTCTCCCACCAAAGGGTAAGCTCCTTAAGAGCAAAGAGATATTCCTAGTGCTCAATAAATGTTAGGGTGAATAAATGAATAACTAACTAATAAATGACCAATGGCATTTTTTTACATCTTTATTGAAGTATAATTGCTTAACAATGGTGTGTTAGGTTCTGCTTTATAACAAAGTGAATCAGTTATACATATACATATGTTCCCATATCCCCTCCCTCTTGCGTCTCCCTCCCACCCTCCCTATCCCACCCCTCCAGGTGGTCACAAAACACCGAGCTGATCTCCCTGTGCTATGCGGCTGCTTCCCACTAGCTATCTACCTTACATTTGGTAGTGTATATATGTCCATGCCTCTCTTTCGCTTTGTCACAGCTTACCCTTTCCCCTCCCCATATCCTCAAGTCCAACCAATGGCATTTAAATTTACTTGCCATCCAGTTGAAGATGGGAAGGCAAACTTTCCAAGTCTCTAGAGTTTATCTGTAAGTTTGGGTTGTTGGTATCTAGAGGGATGCTAGTAATGTACCGTCCATCAGGGCATTTTCCAATTAGGAGATCCTGGCAACTTTTTTTTCAGGAATCTTAACTATTCACTGTAACCTACCTTACATCCAATTCACTAGCTAAAAGATCTTACTGTACCAACAGTGAGCATTGGGGCTGTCCAGAAATTTCAAAGCAGGCATTATTCCTCTCAAACTAACAAGATCTACCTCATTTTATATCAATCTGTTTGCTTACTGGGGAATGGAATGAAATCTTGCTGCATTCACTAAGACTTGTCTATTTTGGATTACAGATGGCCCTTAGCTCCTGACCCAGCTGTTTCTCCAAGTATCCAGCACTTTGATCTCCCAATCTGGTCTCTTCCACATTACTCACAGCATGAAGAGCATTACTATCTTATGACTCTCACACTTCTGGTAGAATCCGCTTTTCAAAGTTCAGCATAAGTACCTATACTTAGGCAATCCCTAGGGATGTCCTTGAATCTTTAACTGGAATGATGCAATCTACATAAATCAGCTTTCATCAAAGAGACTTATACAGTGAATCCTAAAATTACAACACACATTTCTTCTAAGATTGTGCCAACTGAAAATACAATTTAGAGATGATTGTAGACATTCATTTCCAATGACTGATACATTAATACCTCTATAAAGGAAACTATGGCATTTCATGATGCTGCTCTACACTTCTGAAGTCAATGCCACCTTGCTGTCCTACATAATATCTCTCAAAGTCTATGAAAAAATAATTTACAATCACTTTTGAAACCTCTAATTTCCTTTCCAAATATAATTGTATGTGGTGAAAGATACATAACAGATTGTGTCAGAGGAAATTTGAAAAATTTACATTTTGGTTAAAAAAGAACTCAACTGCCACAAAAAGTATTCAAGAAATACCTAGAAAAGAAGAAAAAACCCTCCGCATTGGAGAGATTATGTGATGGGTTTCACAATGCACCAGAAAAATGAAGTTTTCTGCCTTTACTCCTGTAAAGGGGAAAAAATAAACATTAGATAATGGAGAGAATGAAGAAAGACGTTTCCTTGTTTTCTCTTTCCATTTTACGTCCTTAGTCTTAACTATTTCTAGTCCACTACCCACCTGCTTTATATAATGAGAGTGACTGAAAAAAAAAAAAAAAGAACAGAACCAACAGGTTACAAGGATCCAGTTAGGGAATTTGTAATTATCGCAATTTTTTTTATTTTTATTTATTTATTTTTTGCGGTACGCGGGCCTCTCACTGTTGTGGCCTCTCCCGTTGCAGAGCACAGGCTCCGGACGCACAGGCTCAGCGGCCATGGCTCACAGGACCAGCTGCTTCGCGGCATGTGGGATCTTCCCGGACTGGGGCACGAACCCGTGTCCCCTGCATCGGCAGGCGGACTCTCAACCACTGTGCCACCAGGGAAGCCCAATTATCGCAATTTTTAAAAAACATACATTTATTATGCAGCAACAACCTGCAAGGATTTTCATTCATTTCTTATTAATAAATATTTAATGAGTAGTTATTATAAGACTGTAGGTAAGGCATGCTGGATATAGTGAGAGAATACAAGGATAAATCAGTGTACAGAGCTACAAGAGAAGATAAAACAATGAAACCAGATAGAAAATAGAGGATGGATGGATGGATGGAGAGATGATAGATAGGTAGAGAGAGAGAGAGATAAAGAGAGAAGGTATAATATAAAAGGAAAGAGAAGAAAATTGAAATGATGGAAAGTAAGTGCTATAGGAGGTCAAGGAAGAAATTTCCTATGGCCACCAGAAAGAAGTTGTGGTTTAGGATCCAGAAGAGGTAAGGAGAAAGAGTTTAGGCATGAGGTGATGAGAAGTGCTCTTTTAGGAAAGTTAGATGGAGCTAGAAGGAGCAGACAAAAACAGGAATGGTTGCAAAACAGGAACATGTGCAAATATCTAGGGATAAAAGAAATGGTTCAGTTTGATAGGAGCACGGAGAATATGCGGGAAACACAAGAAACAAGATTAGCAATGTAATTCAACAAAATTTGCTTCCCGGAGGGGAACGTTACATATCTAACTAGCATCAGAAACAAATCTTAAATTAAACAGATGTTTTATTTCTCCTGCCTACTACATTTTAGTGAAACTAATTCTAAACTCTTTACATAAACTAACTAGGATTATAAAAACAATCACTAAATAAACCTCATGACATTTTTGAAAATAAGAATATATTTTGCTATATCCCTAATACTTTCTTGTGTATAATTCTAAAAAGCAGCACCAGGTTTTCCTCTGCATAGTTAGATGATAAGCTGAAATAATTTTATCCTTCCAATAAATACATAACCCAAGCCAAAGCAAACAGCAAAGGTTAAAAAGAAAAATAAGCACATATGTAGAAAAAAGAGAGAAATCAATATTTATCTAGAAGTCAAGAAGCTATCTGAAGAATTTATGCCATATTTCACTGTTCTGAAAATGGAAGGAAATAATACTGTAACATCCCAAGCTGTACAGATATTTATTTTATTGCAGCTTCATTTGTTTTAACACCAAAGCCAGAACAAAGAGACCATAAGCTTTTCCATACAACTCTGATCTCTGGGAGGGTGTGTAAATGGAACTATAAAAAATGCACCGAAAGCTGATACTTGGCAGCCAATCAAGACTTCTCCATTTCTGAAATTAAATGGAATGGCCTCTCCAACAATGGGAGATGAGGGGACAACTGAAAGGCTGCTGCATTATTCCTGAAACTATAAGCCAGATGGTTTCAAAAGTCAAATGCTTCGCACATAAGTCACTGCTCTAAATGAATTACTTAGGGATCTGTAAAATGGAACCTGAGCTGTCCATACTACTGGGACATATTCCACTGCACCATCAATCTGAGAGTAAAATACTTACAAGCTCATTTGAAATTTTACCTAAAGAAAAATCATGGTGGCAAAGGACTTAATAGCATGTTTAGAAAAAAGCATCCTGTAATCTTTAGCATGCACAGAAAATACAAAATCCCAAATCATGTGTGAAAAAAATCTTCCCATTCAGACAGGTGGGGACCCATAGACAAATAATAGGTGTATAGAAAATTAATTACTCCTAATAAAGTGAAAACTATGGAAGCAACAGAGGTTTAATGAAGCACAGATTCTAGAACTAAAGTAGATTTAGTGAAGATGCAGTGCCTATGAATCCCAAGCAGTCCTGAACATTTGATAAAAAGATTCATTTTTTTCTTTTTGGAGGCCAAGAAGGATTACACAATAGGAGGAGGTGTACAAGGGATGCACTGAAAAAGTTCCATAAAAATGTTTTGGACAGCTCTCTGTGAACTAGATGATGCCTCTTCTCTACCCAAATTTGACTTTAATACGCAGAGGGAATGCAGGTTATTTACACAGTGGAATGTATGGAAATGTCACAGTGAAGGTTATCCTTTGACTTTCATCTGATCATTACTGAAGGCAAACAAACAGAGAATTCATTTAGGATTTTTAAAAGGTCTTTCTTTCTTCCTCCATTTCTCGGTCTCCCTTCCATCCTGTTCCTTCTCCTCTATTCTTTAAATTAATACTAAATAAACATACTCTGGAAGTCAAAGAAGACTTTACAAGATCTTTCCACTTCAAATATTTGAACATAATAGAAATCTTTAGTTTTCCATTCACCTGACTTGATTGACCTTAATATATCAAAATATAGGATAAATATAAGAACTGGAAAGTTCCATAATTATAAGGATGAATTTTCCTATCTCCTCCAATGGAGCTGTCATGGTAAAAGCAGTCCTTATTGATTTGATCTTTCCATGTATGAAACACTAATAGTGCTTGAGAATTGTTTTGCACAATGGAGCCCTGGACTTCAGCTACTCCCTGTGTTTTGCTTTAATTGTTGCTTATAAACTATCATGCCTCTTCAACTAGAATGGAAGCTTCTCAAGGCTCAATAACTTACATCTGTTCTGTGTTCTTCTCAATACATGGAACAGCACTGAGCAAAATTATGGTAGACATTTACTAAGCATATTTACTTGACTTATTGGTTGAAATGTGTACTGAAAATCTGTGTTGTTTTTATCCAAAATAACATTTGGGAAGTTTACTCGTATTACCCTTTCAAAGGAATTTTATCTTAAAAGGCATGATTTTTCTTATGTCACCACATCATTTGCCTGTATTTTTTAGCCACATTACCATTCTTCATCATCAACTTACCCTTTTATTCCCAGATATTTAATGACTTATGAACTAACACAATTTCATTTTGGAAAAAAAATTATTCAAAGTCTTGCTGTTTTTTCCCCAAATCTTAGTCTTAAAGAATGTAATCTTATAAAAATAATGGCTTAGTCCATTCAAGCTACTATTTTAAAATACCATAGACTGTGTAGCTTATAAACAACAGAAATTTATTTCACACAGTCCTGGAGGCTAGGAAGTCCAAGATGAAGACACCTTCAGATCTGTGTCTGGTGAGGACCTGTGCCTTCTCACTAGCTCTGTTCTCATGTGATAGAAGGAGTGAGGGAACTCTCTGGGGCCTCTTTCATAAGTTTACTAACCTCACTTATAAGCGCTCTGCCCTCATAACCTATTCACCTCCCAAGGACTGCCCCCGCCCACCTCCTAATATCATCACCTTGGGAGACAGAATTTGAACATATGAATTTGGTGGGGAAACAGACATTCAGTCCATAACAAATGAATAATCACTACCACTCCTAATTTATTCATTAGCTTCTAATATCATATTTTCTTAAAGAGTGCAAACTATAAGCCAACGAATCAATTCTACATAGGTGAGAAAATTAATATAGAGTGAGCATCACTTATAATCTGTGAGCTTTGGGGTCGTCACTTGAATTCTCTGTGTTTATCAAAACATCCTTCTTTCTTTCAAACTTCCTAGCAGTGTAAAGAATAAGGGGAAATAATACACCAAAAACCAGAAGCTTCAAAAACTTAACATTTTCAAACGTATCTCCCAAGATTTCTATGAGTACCCATAGTGTTCCAACCAGAGAACAGAAGGGCAGTCAACTGAGTGATAGAAATATCAGGAAAGAGAAGAAAGTTTTAGTTTAAACCAGCTGACCAGAGTGCCATGGAAACAGAAAAGCCGTCAAAAGCAAAAGCAAGGACTCTATCATTTTTCCTACCTGGAAACTGACCAGAGAGAAATGCATGTTATACTGGAAGTAACTTGGAAAATGAGAGGTTGATGAAGATGTGGAGATGCTATTAGGAAATGAAATAAAGTTCATAAGAATCCCCTTAGGTAAACTTCTACTCTTGTTGAAAGCTTCAAGAGTAGGCTGAGCATGGGGCATATGCACCTAAGATTGCTCAGATCCACCTGCTCCTCATGGACTATCTTCCAAAGAACTCTGGTGCATTGACCTTAGATATTTAATTTTCTATTGCCATGACAGCTAAATGACCTTGTCTAGTTTAGAAAATACAAAGAAATAGCCATCCCAGGTAACCATGTATAAGCCAGAATTTTGAAGATTTGGGTCTTCTACATGACCCTAATTCTGACAGTCAGTGAGATGTTGAGTTCAGTTTGCCCATCCAAAAACTGAGGAACATACTGATGCTCTCACCTCTTTGTACAGGAAGACTCATTAGACCAGAGAGTCGATGCACTTTGACTTCAAGAAAAATGATGCCCTATGTAAAAATAGTCTTGAATACTCAGTAGAACATCTCTACTTAGGTCTCTGTTACCAAATTCTAAAGATTCCAGGCCCTATAAACTGATACATTAAAAGGAATATGCTCCCCAAAAGGCCATTCAGGGTAACGTTATTTCTATTCATCTCCATTACTTTGAGAACAATCTGCCAAACACAAATTAACTGCCCAAGAAAACTTACCAAAAAAATCTCTGTTCCCAAAGCTATAATATCTTAATTTTTATCTTGGCTTCCACTTGCCAAAGCCATAAATCACAGAATATCTCCATCAAAGCTAGTGCCAAATTACAAAGATCTCTTCTAGCTGTCATCTGAGTGAAGACTCCTATTCAGGCTTCAATCAACTGTGTGGAAAGAGTAGACTATTTTATGATAGCCTAGGCAATAAAAAGTCAAAAGAGAAATCATTTCTTAAGGTCCCTGAGTTGACAGCTTTGATCCTAGCTCTGTTTTTCATTTGAAAAGGTAAGTATCCCTGCTCCTACAATGGCAGAACCATCAGCACTAACAAACTTGGGAGCAATTAATCTGCTGATGAAGTCAGCATGAGCTATATGAAGGCTCAAAGCTGACACTTACAACCTGGGTTCAAGTTGAGTTTTTTCATCAAAAGGGAGTTAGAATTTGAGCTTGTCACTTCATGTCTTAGGTAGATGATCCCAGGAATGTTTCCTTGAACATGGCCTTGAGATATCAAAAAAAACATACAAGAGGGGCTTCCCTGGTGGCGCAGTGGTTGAGAATCTGCCTGCTAATGCAGGGGACACGGGTTTGAGCCCTGGTCTGGGAGGATCCCACATGCCGTGAAGCAACTAGGTCCGTGAGCCACAACTACTGAGCCTGCGCGTCTGGAGCCTGTGCTCCGCAACAAGAGAGGCCGCGATAGTGAGAGGCCCACGCACCGCAATGAAGAGTGGCCCCCACTTGCCACAACTAGAGAAAGCCCTTGCACAGAAACAAAGACCCAACACAGCAAAAATAATTAACTAATGTCAGATGCAGGCTTGTGACATCCTAAAAAAACAAAAACAAAAACATATAAGAACATAAAAAGAAGAAAAAATGAAGCTCAAAATTAGTTGAAGGAAGGAAATAAAGATTAGAGCAGAAATAAAATAAAGACTAAAAAGACAGTTTAAAAAAATCAATGAAACTAAGAAATGGTTCTTTGAAAAGATAAACAAAATTGACAAAACTTTAGCTAGACTTGCCAAGAAAGAAAGATGGAAGACTCAAATAAATAAAATCAAAAATGAAAGAAGAGATGTTATAACTGGTACCACAGAAACACAAAAGATCATAAGAGATTACTAGAATTATATGCAAACAAACTGGAAAACCTATTAGAAAGGAATAAATTCCTAGAAACATACAATTTACCAAGACTGAATCATGATGAAATAGAAAATTTGAACAGATCAATTACTAGCAAGGAGTTTGAATCAATAGTCAAAAAATTCCCAGCAAACAAAAGTTCAGGACCCAATGACTTTACTGGTGAATTATACCGAACTTTCAAAGAAGAATTAATACCAATCCTTCTCAAAATTTTTTTAAACAGAAGGAGAGGAACTCTTCCAAACACATTTTATGAGGTCAGCATTACCCTGATGCCAAAACCAGACAAGGATGCCACAGAAAAAGAGAAAATTACAGGTCAATATCCCTGATGAACATAGATGTAAAAACAATCCTCAACAAAGTAATAGCAAACCAAATTCAACAACACATTAAGAGAATTATACACCATGATCAAATGGGATTTATTCCAGGAATGCAAGGATGGTTCAACATCACAGTCAATTTTATACACAGCATTAAGAAAATGAAGGATAAAAATCATATAATCATCTCAAAAGATGCAAAAAAAAGCATTTGAAAAAAGTCAACATCAATTTATGATAAAAACTCTCAATAAAATGGCTATAGAGGAAAACGTACTTCAACATAAGAAAGGCCATATTACAACCCCACAGCTAACATCATACTCAACAGTGAAAATTGAGTGATTTTTCCTGTAAGATCAAGAACAAGACAGGATGTCCATTCTCACTGTTTTTATTTAACATAGTATTGGGAGTCCTAGCCAGAGAAATCAGGCAAGAAAAAGAAATAAAATGCATCCAAATTGGAAAAGAAGAAGTAAAACTGTCATTATTTCCAGATGACTTGATATTATATATGTGTAAATCTCTAAAGACTCCATTTAAAGAAAAACAGAGCTAATAAATGAATTAAGTAAAGTTGCAGGATACAAAATCAATACACAAAACTCTGTTGATTTTATATACACTAATAATGAATTATCAGAAAGAGAAATTAAGAGAACTATCTCATTTAAATTGCATCAGAAAGAAAAAAATATCTAGGAATGAATTTAAGGAGGTGAAAGACCTGTATACTGAAAACTATAAGACATTAATGAAAGAAACTGAAGAAGACACAAATAAATGGAAAGATATTCTATGCTCATGGATTGGGAAAATTAATATTGTTAAATGCCCATACTACCCAAAGCAACCTACAGATTGAACGCAATCCTTATCAAAATTCCAATGGCACTTTTCATAGAGTTAGAACAAACAATCCTAAAATTTGTATGAAACTACAAAAGACACCAAACATCCAAAGCTATCTTGAGAAAGAAGAATAAAGCTGGAGACATCATGCTCCCTGATTTCAAACTATATTACAAAGCCATTGTAATTAAAACAATATGGTATTGGCATAAAAAGACATACAGATCAATAAAACAAAATAGAGTCCAGAAATAAACCCAAACATATATGGCCAATTAATTAATTTATGACCAAAGAGCCAAGAATATACAATAGGCAAGGGACAGTCTCTTCAAAAATGGTGCTGGGAAAACTGGACAGCCACTTGCAAAAGAATGAAACTGAACTACTATCTTATACCAGACATAGAAATTAACACCAAATGGATTAAGGACTTAAAGATAAGACCTGAAACCATAAAATTCCTAAAAGAAAACACAGGCAAGAAGTTCCTTGACATAGGTCTTGATGATGATTTTTTAAAATCTGACACCAAGAGCAAAAGCAACAAAAATAAACAAGTGGGACTACATCAAACTAAGAAGCTTCTGCACAAAACAGGAAACCATCAACAAAATGAAAAGACAACCTACCAAACAGAGAATATATTTGCAAATTGTATATCTGATAAAAGGCTAAAACTGAAAATATATAAAACTCAATAACAAAAAACATTTAAAAATAGGCCAAAAATCTGATTAAACATTTTTCTAAAGAAGACATACAGATGACAAACAGGTATATGAAAAGATGCTCTACATCATAATCATCAGGAAAGTGCAAATCAAATCCACAATGAGGTCTTACCTCACACCTGTTAGAATGGCTATTATCAAAAAGACTAGAACTAACAAGTGTTGGCAAAGATGTGGAAAAGGGAACTCTTGTGCTCTGTTGGCAGAAATGTAAATTGGTGCAACCTTGCGGTAAATGGTATGGAGTTTCCTGAAAAACAACAGAACTACCATATGATTTAGCAATTCCACCTCTGGGTATCTACCTGAAGAAAACAAAATTATTAATTCAAAAAGATTATGCACTCCTATTTTTACTGCATCATTCTTTACAATATGGTACTGGCATAAAAAGACACATAGATCAATAAAACAGAATAGAGAGTTCAGAAATAAACCCACACATATATGACCAATTAATTAATTTATGACCAAAGAGCCAAGAATATACAATAGGGAAGGGACAGTCCCTTTATAATAGCCAAGAGTTGGAAGCAGCCTAAGTATCCATTGACGATGAGTGGACAAAGAAATTGTGAGATATATATATATATAGAGAGAGAGAGAATATTATTCAGCCTTAAAAAGAATGAAATCTTGCCATCTAAAACAAATAAATGGACAAAGGTATTATGTTTAGTAAAAAGTGTCAGACAGGGAACAACAAATACTGTATGATCTCTCTTATATATGGAATCTCAAAAATAAATAAATAAATAACATCAACAACAAAAGCCAAGTTCATGGGTATAGAGAACAGATTGGTGGTTGCAAGAGGCAGGGAGTGGTGCAGTGGGAGAAATGGTGAACTTTTTTTTAAGTTTAAAGAAATTGAATTTTAAAAGTTTTTTTAAGAGTTAAGAAACAAGGGCTTCCCTGGTGGTGCAGTGGTTGAGAGTCTGCCTGCCGATGCAGGGGACACGGGTTCATGCTCCGGTCCGGGAAGATCCCACATGCCATGGAGCAGCTAGGCCCGTGAGCCATGGCCGCTGAGCCTGCGCGTCCGGAGCCTGTGCTCCGCAAGGGGAGAGGCCACAACAGTGAGAGGGCCACGTACCGCAAAAAAAAAAAAAAAATTAAAATGGCTTAACATTGCTTATTAGTAAATTCTGGCCTTCTGTATATCTGGACCAAATTAGTTTTCACTAATCACTCTCTAATAAAGTTTAAACAATATTTATTGAACATCTACTTTGTGCCACTGATTGAGATAAGATTTAACAGGAGTGGTCCCTGCCCTCAAAAACCTTGAATGAAATGGAGAAAATTTTAAATGACATGAAAAAATAATTAACAGCTACAAGCAACAAATGACATTCAAATAATACAAGTAAGTTTTACTACAGTCCAGAGGAGGCAAAGATCAGTTTCAGTTTTCTCAAGATTTTTCTCAAAGAGACAAAGTATCAGCTGGACTCCAAAGATACAGGGGATTTCAACAGGCAGCAAGAAGCAGTTCGTATATTTTAGGGCAACAAAATATGTCCTTAGAAAGATGAGAAAGCCCATAGCAATTTAAAAGCCATTGAAAGCTCAACATAAACCGAGTAGTAGAATAGGGAAGAATAGAAGAGTAGCACAGAATACTCTAAATTCCAAGCCGATCTGGAAAGATCATGAGCTTTGGTAACAGAAGACTTCAGTCTGGTTTCTATCCTATAAAATCAAGCTACATGACCTTGGGCAGTTACTTAATCCCTCCGAGACTCCCTTCTATATTTGTAAAATAGGAATTATAGACCTATATCACTCATTTGTGAATCACTGACTGTGAAGGTGAAATAAAGTAATATATGTAAAACCCCTAACAAAGAAAAGCTTCAACATGTTAGTACTTCCTTCCTGTAATACATCCATTAGGTATTCATTCTAATAAGTAATGGATTGGTATATATGCTTTACAGTCAAAGTTGCAATCTGGTATTATTAACTAAAGAAATACCAAGGGCCAACCAGTCAGCTTCTTTTGGGAGTTGGGGATTAAAAAAAATAACTAAGAAATTCTGTATTAACTAAAAAGGATTATTCAGCTCAAGGCATATCTTAGTCAACTTCTCATCTTTCTCTCTCAAAAGCAGTGGTCAAAGAGCAAGAAACTCTATTCCCATTTATTTTTTTTCCAGTTTTATTGAGAAATAATTGACATACATCTCTGTATAAGTTTAAGGCATAGAGCATGATGGTTTGATTCACATATACTGTGAAATGATTACCACAATAAGTTCAGTTAACATCCATGTTCTCATAATAGATACAATAAAAAGAAGGAAAAAGAATTCCTCCTTGTGATGAGAACACATAGGATTTACTCTCAACACTTTCCTATGTATCATTACAGCAGGGTTAGCTATAGTCATCCTGCTGTACATTACATCCCTAGTACTTACTTATCTTATAAGTGGAAGTTTGCACCTTAAGACTACCATTCTCTAATTTCCCCTTCCCCCACCCTCCACCTCTGGTAACCACAAATCTGATCTCCTTTTTTTTTTTTTCCAGTATGTGGGCCTCTCACTGTTGTGGCCTCTCCCGTTGTGGAGCACAGGCTCCGGATGCACAGGCTCAGCGGCCATGGCTCACGGGCCCAGCCGCTCCGCGGCATGTGGGATCTTCCCGGACTGGGGCACAAACCCATGTCCCCTGCATCAGCAGGCGGACTCTCAACCACTGTGCCACCAGGGAAGCCCTGATCTCCTTTTTTGTAAGTTTGGTCTTTTTTTTTTTTTTTTTTTTTTTAAGATTCCACATATTAGTGAGATCATGCAGTATTTGTCTTTCTCTGTCTGACTTATTTCACTTAATATAATGCCTTCGAGGTTCATCCATGTTGTAGAAAATGGTAAGATTTCCTCATTTTAATGGTTATATACAATGCTATATAATGTTAATGTATATACAAACAATGGAATATTATCTATATACCACAACTTCTTTATCCATTCATCCACTGATGGACACTTAGGTTGTTTCCATGCCTTGGCTATTGTACATAATGTTGCTATAAACATGGGTGTTCAGGTATCTTTTCAAGTTAGTGTGTTTGTTTCCTTTGGATGTATTCCCAGAAGTGGAATTACTGGATCATATGGTAATTCTATTTTTAATTTTTTGAGGATCCTGCATACTGTTTTCTGTAGTGGCTATATCTTTAATCCCATTTAATACCCAAACCTTAAGGGATAAGAATTATATGATATAATGGAGATAACTTATACAGAAACATTTAAAAGGCTACTAACTAATTAGCCACGTAACTTTCTGGATTTTATTGTTTTCGGAGCTAAAATAAAATGAATAAATTTGCCCTAACTAGGTGTCATGATTGTTATGAAAACTAACATATGATAACGTAGGTGAAAATGTCTTGGAAATTTACAGAGTATATTGAAAACTCACCAGGTTCATTGAGTAATAATCTGTGATATTGAACATTCACTCAGAGCCATTCTATACAGCCAGCGTTAGACATAGCCCTCTTCACACTCTACTACCAACAATTCATGTGGACACAAGGTTCATAATCCTTTCTTGCACTTCACAGTAGCTCCAGGCATATGTCTTTGCAATAAGCACTAGATCTCTTTCACATAGTTTCTTTTTTTTTAATTTTTATTGGAGTACAGTTGATTTAAAATGCTGTGTTAGTTTCTGCTATACATACAGCAAAGTGAATCAGTTATACATATACATATATCCACTCTTTTTAAAATTCTTTTCCCATATGGGTCATTACAGAGTATTGAGTAGAGTTCCCTGTGCTATACAGTAGGTCCTTATTAGTTATCTATTTTATATATAGTTCTGTGTATATGGCAATCCCCATCTCCCAATTTATCCCTCCCCCAACATTTCCCCCCTGGTTTGTTTTCTACTTTCTGATTAAAGTTGTTCACCACTGTCAATAGATCGTAGAAGAGCATCTGCAGGTTTATCCAGCCATGAGATCAGATGGAAAGCTGGGTGATATCATGGGCAATGTACAGGCTTTAGAATTAGGCAGAATTATTTCTGGTCTCTGATTCAATGGCACTTACCAGCTATCTGTCATTGAGCAATTTAACCTCTCTAAAGACTTCTGTGTAAAATGGGAAAACATGTTTCTTACAAACAGTAAAATCTAGCACCTAATAAGTGCTAAATGTTCCATTTGTTCCCTCTTCCCAAGTATATAAACTGAGAAATCAGTTCTACTTTACAGCTACAAAGTACTGTTATTATGTTAATTTGTAAGCCTGACGCTGCTGCAAACAGTGTCCTTATGATGATGAAGGACATGTAGGATTATGATGATGAAGGAGGAGGAAAAGAAGAGAAGGGGAAGGAGAAGGAGAAGGCAAAGGAGAAGAAGAAAGCTGACAACAAAACACATTACTAGAGTAACTTGGAATTGGACTCACTTGTTCTGGATCTTAATCCTGTATATTTCTATATGAACTCAGTACTATGTATGTTTCCTGGTATCTAATGCAAAGTCAACTGGATGTAAAACTCAGAACCCACAGCCATTGATAACATTATTATATCACTTTTTATTTTTATCTCCCTAACCACCCCTAAATTGGATGAAGTAAATGCATCTGAAGTCTAAGTAGGTGTCTATACTGAATTCTGCACTGAATTTGTAAGTAGATTAAGCATGAATTTCAATAGGGTTCCATGTACTTTTGCCCTTTCTTCACTGTTTTACAATTGAGGTTAACCTATCTCATGGATAATGAGGTAAAGTCAGGAGAAAATACTTGGTCTTTTAGACGATTAAGATAAAATATCATCCTCAGAAAAAAATGATATAATTTTAGCAAATATAAAAATTTAAACATTTTACACAATAAAGTACCATGTAGTTTCTTCGCTAATAACCCTAGATTTCTCCACCTACCAACTTTATCCACATTTTACCTTATCATCATTATTAAAATGACATTTTGTCATTATATTTACGTATGAAATAATAATCCATTATTTGTATATTACTTATAATACACATAATGCGTAACTATTTTCAGCTACAATAGAAGTATGATGAATTTAACCAGTCTATAGAGTCTCAACTTCACTTTAATGACCAAGACACAGTGGTCCAAGCCAATAGACTGTTTGACCCAGTATTTGACCAACTTCATCTTTTCAAATATTGTTGTTAAGTTCATAAGTGGAAATCCTTCCTCTCACTGAAAATGAAAATGAAACACTGAAGGTCACTAACATTTTGGAACAACTAGAGAGTTTATCACTGGGGATCATTTAAATGTTCTTCAAAACAATTTTGTTACAGCTTGGCCCCTTGGAGAGCATCTGGCACTGAGCTGTTCTGCCTATCATCAGGCTCCTCTGGTCAGAACCTCTTTCTGGCGTCACTACATTTCCCAAGGTTGTAGTTATTGAATTGTAAACAAAACCAGGTCTGTAATTTCACAATCCAGTCAACATTATGCTGAAACAATTCTACACCAGTTCCTTTCCTGAAGTCTTTTTCCTCCTAGTTTCTCATCAAACTTTTCAAGTACTTCCCACAATCTGCATCCCAGCTCTACATCACGTAAAAATAATGACGCTAGTTTAGTTTGGAGATAGAAAACTAAAGTTAGGGGGAAATATCCCAGTTATAAGTATAACCTACAGAAATAAAGACGAGTTGGAAGAAATATCCATATTTACGTTACTCTACAGAATAATGTTTTTCAGGCTGAAGTGTTAACATTTGGAGTGTTTCATTGGATTCAGGCCTTCTACAAGAATAAGGGGTGGAAACATGGTCTTTATTTGCCTAAGTAAAAGGATTCTTTCAAGAATTAGGTTTCCTTTTTTCCCCAATCAGTGAGTCACTCTTCTCCAAACTTTCTATCTTAGAGGGAGGAAATTGCTTATAATGTTTTAAATAGCTAGGAGGTGGTTATTGTTGTTTTAGCTTAGTAAAAAGTGTAAGTACAAGTTTCATCTTTACCACCTGCTGAGGACCAGTCACTGTGTACTAAAAATATATCTGATCTGATGATTGAAAAATGAAGAAACAGACCCACGACTGCTAAGTGATTTGTTGTACATAATGTAATCTCACAGATGGAAATATAAAAACTATAACTTTTATTCTTTTTTTCAAATCCAGTAAGCCTCTATCTGTTTAGTGTTTGAACACATAAGCCCTTAAGAATGGTTAACAAGGAAATGGTCAGAATCTAAATTTTACCTGATTTATCCCTGCATTGAAAATCCATCTCTTTCCTTTCCTGCCTGAAGCTGTCTCGATTATACTTCAAATATCTTCTCTGTAAAGTTTCCACTGAGTATCTCACGCCCGCTGTGCTGTTTATGCCTTTTCCAATGACAACATTTATGTTACTGTGCATTAAATGTGAACTCACTGAAGACAGAGGTTTTATTTCATTTGCTTTATATCTCCACTGTTTATCACAGTGCCTAGCATAGCCTTGGGCACACAGGCAGACTTTGGAGATATTTCCGGTTCAGTTCCAGAGCACCACAATAAAGTGGATTTGCAATGAAGCAAATCACGTGAATTTTCTTGGTTTCCCAGTGCATATAAAAGTTATGTTTACACTATACTGTAGTCTATTAAGTGTACAACAGCATTATGTCTTAAAAAAAACCATGTACATACCTTATTTTAAAATATTTTGTTGCTAAAAAAATGCTAACCACCATCTAAGCCTTCAGCAAGTCATAGACTTTTTGCTGGTGGAGGGTTTGAAATATTGCGAGAATTACCAGAATGTGACAGAGACATGAAATGAGCAAATGCTGTTGGAAAAACTGCATCCATAGACTTGTTTGACCCAGGGTTGCCACAAACTTTCATTTTTAAAAATGCAATATTTATGAATAGCAATAAAGCAAAGTGCAGTAAAATTAGGTATGCCCATATTGTAGAGCCATAAAGAAGAAATAATGAATGAATAAATGCCTGAAAAGAGCATCTATATGATGGCAGAAAAATTGGGTAGATTAATACCTTTCAAAATAATATGTTCAACACCTTATATTCATACTCACATTTCTGTGCCAATGAAGAATGTAGGTTGATTCCTTATTTTCCCTAAAACAAAAGCAGAGGTTCTCTGAGAAGAATGTAGATAATATCAATAGCTATTTAAAAGGTTTAATATAGTAAAAATTTGCAGAACTAGGTGACTTTTGAACAAGGAATAAATAACGTAGGATAGATTAAGAAGAAATAGTGTTCCAAGTTGTTTATTTTTTCCTGAGGACTTGATTTTATTTTAGTTCTCTCGAATGGGTTAAAATTCACCTGGAATGTATCCCTTCACTCTATTTGGCCCAAGGTCCTAGAACCTTAACTCTAGACCCACCTCTAGTGGTCCTTTTTCTCATTGTGAGATTTATAATATAATAACTCTCTGAAGTAAATGAAGTCATACTCATAGTTAGAATATCTGACAACTCTGATAAAAAAGAAATATCAGGAAGATTTTAGAACTGCCACCACAATCAAGGCCAAAACATCTTCCCCTGTAGATCTGTAAAACTGACTGAAAATACACCCTGAAAAATATAGTCCATGGATTTTTAAAAATACAAAACGTAGATATTTGCATACTTGTTAAAATGCAAAGAGTTCTGGGACCAGAAATGCATTTAGCTGTAGCCAACCATTTACACTCTTAGAGGTTCCCTCCCTCCAATAGAGGGTCATCAATGACACCGAAGGAGCTGGATTTTGGAAACACTAAGCACTGAGTCTTGGCCCAGAGAGAAGAGAAGAGAACGAGGGGGAAGAGGAATCTCTGTGCACACAGCAGTAGTGATGATATTTCTTGGAATGAGACTTGCCTGACAATAGATGCTTAGAATGGGTGCTAGTATTACCTCCTCCTCAACTTCCTACAATGTTCTTTACAGACACATACATACTCATTTTCTCATCTTCCAGTTCCTCTGTCATATATTCTAACTTATAAAAAAAATGTTAATAGGATATTTCATGGATTTTAACTTTTATACACATGCAATTTTTACAATTTTTAGAATCAGCTGTGTCATTATACACTCCCACAAGTAATATATCAGTGGTTCACTTGCTCCCCATCTTCATCAACATTTATTAATTACAGTATTTTTTATTTTATCCATGCTAGTGAATGTACAATGATATCTCATTGTGGTTTTAACTTGCATTTCCCTGATGACTAATGATTTAGAATTTCTTTTCATGTACTTATTGCCCATTCATATATAGCCTTTCGTGAAGAGTCTGTTATTATTTATCATTATATTACGGAATCACAGGAGTTCTTTATTCTAGATACAAGGTGTTTGTTGGATGTATGCATTTTGAATATTTCCTCTCAGATTTTCATTTATCTTTTTATTTTCTTAATGATATCTTGGGAAGAGAAAGAATTTTTAACTTTAATAAAATATAATTTGTCAAATTTTTAAAATATCTTTAGTGCCTTTTGTGTCTTACTTAAAAAGTTTTTGCTCATTTGTGGTAGATTAAAGATGTGAGCAAATTCTTTGACATTCCTCTGATCAACAGACAGAGCCTATGCTCCCTCCACAAGCCATCTGCAATGGCTCTATGACTGCTTGACCAAGAGAATATGGTAGAAGTTATTGACATGCCAGTTTGGAGGCTCAGGCCTTAAGAGACTAGCAGCATCCTCTTCCTGTCTTTTTGAATCCTGGCTTTTGAAACCCATCTACCATGTTCTACTGAAGTAGCCCTGTGGAATGGCCCCTGGGGTGGGACAGAGGTCACTAAATGGTAACTGTGGCTGAGCTCCCCACTGATAGTTAGAATCAACTGGCCAGCCACTGGGGAGGTGATATGCCAGATCCAGTTGAGTAATCCTAGCCTGATGTGTGAAGGAGACACTAGCTATCCTGTCCAGGTTGCAGATTTGTGGGCAAAATTTAAAATTGTTGTTTTAAGCCACTGTATGTGGGTTAATAGCAGTGGGTTACATAGCAGTTGATAACTAGAAAACTACTTGAAGATTCAAATTTTTTTTGCTTGTTTCCCTAGAAGTTAAAGAGCTTTCGCCCTTAAATTTGGTTCTCTGATCCATTTCAAGTTAGTTTTTTATAAATGTTGTGAGGTAAGGGCTGAGGATCATTCTTTTTCATATAGATAACAAGTTGTTCCATTATCATTTTTTAAAAACCTACCCATTCTTTCCTACCCACCCCCAATAAATTAACTTGGCACTATTGATAAAAACCAGTTGACCATGTATATGTGAAGATCTACTTACAAAATATTCTATTCCATTCATGTATACATTTATGCTTTTGCTAATGGCACACTATACATTATTGTAATTTTATAGTATACATAAATATAAGATACTAAAATTCCTCCTTTTTCAAAAATTTGAAGCTCTTTTAGACTTTTACATTTCAATATAAATTTTAGAATCAGCTTGTCATTTTCCACAAATAAGCCTGCTGAGATTTTGATTGTAAATGCATTGAAATCCATAGATCAATTTTGAAAGAATGGACATCTCAACAATGTTGTGTCTTCCAATTCATGAACATAATATATCATTCCATTTATTGAGGCCAGAAATATTTAATTTCACTCAGTAATACTATGTAGTTCAGCATAAAAGTCTTGGACATTTTATGTTCATTTTTTCCTAATTATTGCATATTTTATACAATTAGAAATAGATTTCCATCTGTTTACTGCTGGTACATGGAAAAATGAATGATACTTGAATACTGATATTGCATTCTGCAACCTTGCTAAATTTGCTTATTAGATCTAGTAATTTTTTAGACACCTTAGGTTTTTCAATATTAAAAAAATCATAACAATAGAGACTGTTTGACTTGCTCTTTTTCCTATCTATTATAAATAATTATTATCTTTCTCGTTCTTACCTTATTGCAGTGGCTTAGACAAATTCATTTACTTTGATTTTAAAACTACTGGGAGAGAAGCTTCAAGATGACGGAAGAGTAAGATGTGGAGATCACCTTCCTCCCCACAAATACATCAGAAATACATCTATATGTGGAACAACTCCTACAGAACACCTACTGAATGATGGCAGAAGAGCTCAGACCTCCCAAAAGTGGTGTGGATGACATGTTCTTGCTGCTCCACCCAGGCATCAGGGCTGTGCCTCTGAGGTGAGACAGCAAGGTTCAGGACACTGGTAAACAAGAGACCTCCCAGCTCCACATAATATCAAATGGCAAAAATCTCCCAGAGATCTCCATCTCAATGCTAAGACCCAGCTCCACTCAATGACCAGCAAGCTACAGTGCTGGACACATTATGCCAAACAACTAGCAAGACAGGAACACAACCCCGTCCATTAGCAGAGAGGCTGCCTAAAATCATAATAATGCCACAGACACCCCAAAACACACCACTAGACGTGGACCTGCCCACCAGAAAGACAAGTTCCAGCCTCATCCACCAGAACACAGGCACCAGTCCCCTCCACCAGGAAGCCTATACAACCCACTGAAACAACCTTACCCACTGGGGGCAGAGACTAAAAACAATGGGAATTACGAACCTGCAGGCTGTGAAAAGGAGACCCCAAACACAGTAAATTAAGCAAAATGAGAAGACAGAGAAATACGCAGCAGATAATGGAGCAGGGTAAAAACCCACAAGACCAAAAAAATGAAGGGGAAATAAACAGTCTACCAGAAGAAGACCAGAATAATGATAGTAAAGATGATCCAAAATCTTGGAAATAAAATGGAGAAAATATAAGAAATGCTTAAAAAGGACCTAGAAGAACTAAACAGCAAACAAACAATGATGAACACAATAAATGAAATTAAATATTCTCTAGAGGGAATCAATAGCAGAATAACTGAGGCAGAAGAATGGAAAAGTGACCTGGAAGATAAAATAGTGGAAATAACTACTGCAGAGCAGAATAAAGAAAAAAGACTGAAAAGAATTGAGAACAGTCGCAGAGACCTCTGGGACAACATTAAATGTACCAACATTTGAATTATAGGGGTCCCAGAAGAAGGAGAGAAAAAGAAAGGGACTGAGAAAATATTTGAAGAGATTATAGTTGAAAACTTCCCTAATATGGGAAAGGAAATAGTTAATCAAGTCCAGAAAGCACAGAGAGTGCCATACAGGATAAATCCAAGGAGAAACACTCCAAGACACATATTAATCAAACTGTCAAAAAATAAATACAGAGAAAAAATATTAAAAGCAGCAAGGGAAAAACAACAAATAATGTACAAGGGAATCTCCATAAGGTTAACAGCTGATTTTTCAGCAGAAACTCTGTAAGCCAGAAGGGAGTGGCAGGACATATTTAAAGTGATCAAGGAGAAAAACCTACAATCAAGATTACTCTATCCAGCAAGGATCTCATTAAGATTTGACAGAGAAATTAAAACCTTTACAGACAAGAAAAACCTAAGAGAATTTAGCACCACCAAACCAGCTTTACAACAAATGCAAAAGGAACTTCTCTACGCAGGGAACACAAGACAAGGAAAACACCTGCAATAACAAACCTAAAATAATTTTTAAAATGGTAAAAGGAACATACATATCGATAATTACTTTAAATGTAAATGGATTAAAAGTTCCAACCAAAAGACACAGATTGGCTGAATGGATACAAAAACAAGACCCATATATATGCTGTCTACAAGAGACCCACTTCAGACCTAGGGACACACATAGACTGAAAGTGAGGGGATGGAAAAAGATATTCCATGCAAATGGAAATTTAAGAAAGCTGGAATAGCAATTCTCATATCAGACAAAATAGACTTTAAAATAAAGACTATTACAAGAGATAAAGAAGGACACTACATAATGATCAAGGGATCAATCCAAGAAGAAGATATAACAATTGTAAATATTTATCCATCCAACGAAGGAGCACCTCAATATATAAGGATAATGCTAACAGCCATAAAAGGGGAAATTGACAGTAACACAATCATAGTAGGGGACTTTAACACCCCACTTTCACCAATAGACAGATCATCCAAAATGAAAATAAATAAGGAAACACAAGCTTTAAATGACACATTAAACAAGATGGGCTTAATTGATACTTATAGGACATTCCATCCAAAAACAGCAGAATACACATTCTTCTCAAGTGCTCATGGAACATTCTCCAGGATAGATCATATCTTGGGTCACACCAAGTATTGGTAAATTTAAGAAAATTGAAATCATATCAAGTATCTTTTCCGACCACAACGTTATTAGACTAGACATAAATTACAGGAAAAAATGTGTAAAAAATACAAACACATGGAGGCTAAACAATACACTACATAATAACCAAGAGATTACTGAAGAAATCAAAGAAGAAATCAAAAAATACCTAGGAACAAATGACAATGAAAACAAGAGGACCCAAAACCTATGGGATGCAGCAAAAGCAGTTCTAAGAGGGAAATTTATAGCAATACAATCCTACCTCAAGAAACAAGAAACATCTCAAATAAACAACCTAACCTTACACCTAAAGCAATTAGAGAAAGAAGAACAAAAAGAAACCTAAAGTTAGCAGAAGGAAAGAAATCATAAAGATCAGATCAGAAACAAATGAAAAATAAATAAGAAAATGATAGCAAAGATCAATAAAACTAAAAGCTGGTTCTTTGAGAAGATAAACAAAATTGATAAACCATTAGCCAGACTCTTAAAGAAGAAAAAGGAGAAGACTCCAATCAATAGAATTAGGCACGAAACTGGAGAAGTAACAACTGACACTGCAGAAATACAAAACATCATGAGAGATTACTACAAGCAACTATATGCCAATAAAATGGACAACCTGGGAGAAATGGACAAATTCTTAGAAAAGCACAACCTTGCAAGACTGCACCAGGAAGAAATAGAAAATATGAACAGACCAATCACAAGCACTGAAATTGAAACTTTGTTTAAAAATCTTCCAACAAACAAAAGCCCAGGACCAGATGTCTTCAGAGGCGAATTCTATCAAACATTTAGAGAAGATCTAACCCTTCCTTCTGAAACCCTTCAAAATATAGCAAAGGGAGGAACACTACCAAACTCACTCTATGATGCCACCCACCATCACCCTGATACCAAAACCAGACAACAATGTCACACAAAAAGAAAACTAAAGGTCTATATCACTGATGAACATAGATGCAAAATCCTCAACAAAATACTAGCAAACAGAATCCAACAGCACATTAAAAGGATCATACACCATGATCAAGTGGGGTTTGTCCCAGGAATCCAAGGATTCTTCAATATATGCAAATCAATCAATGTGATACACCATATTAACAAATTGAAGGAGAAAAACCATATGATCATCTCAATAGATGCAGAGAAAGCTTTTGACAAAATTCAAAACCTATTTATGATAAAAGCCCTCCAGAAAGTAGTCATAGAGGGAACTTTCCTCAACATAATAAAGACCATATATGACAAACCCACAGCCAACATCGTCCACAGTGGTGAAAATCTGAAACCATTTCCACTAAGATGAGGAAAAAGACAAGGTTGCCCACTCTCACCACTATTATTCAACATAGTTTTGGAAGTTTTCACCACAGCAATCAGAAGAAAAAGAAATAAAAGGAATCCAAATCAGAAAAGAAGAAGTAAAGCTATCACTGTTTGCAGATGACATGATGCTATGCATAGAGAATCATAAAGATGCTACCAGAAAACCACTAGAGCTCATCAACGAATTTGGTAAAGTAGCAGGATACAAAATTAATGCACAGAAATCCCTTGCATTCCTATACACTAATAATGCAAAATCTGAAAGTGAAATTAAGAGAACATTCCCATTTACCATTGCAACAAAAAGAATAAAATACCTAGGAATAAACCTAACTAAGGAGACAAAAGACCCATATGCAGAAAATTATAAGACACTGATGAAAGAAATTAAAGATGATACAAATAGATGGAGAGATATACCATGTTCTTGGATTGGAAGAATCAACGTTGTGAAAATGACTCTACTATCCAAAGCAATCTACAGATTCAATGCAATCCCTATCAAACTACCACTGGCATTTTTCACAGAACTAGAACAAAAAAATTCAGAATTTGTATGGAAACACAAAAGACCCCGAATAGCCACAGCAATCTTTAGATAGAAAAACGGAGCTGGAGGAATCAGGCTCCCTGACTTCAGACTATAGTACAAAGCTACAGTAATCAAGACAGTATGGTATTGGCACAAAAACAGAAATATAGATCAATGGAACAGGATAGAAAGCCCAGAGATAAACCCACACACATATAGTCACCTTATCTTTGATAAAGGAGGCTAGAAAATACAGTGGAGAAAAGACAGCCTCTTCAATGCTGGGAAAACTGGACAGCTACATGTAAAAGAATGAAATTAGAACACTCCCTAACACCATACACAAAAATAAACTCAAAATGGATTAAAGACCTAAATGTAAGGCCAGACACTATCAAACTCTTAGAGCAAAACATAGGCAGAACACTCTTATGACATAAATCACAGCAAGATCCTTTTTGACCCACCTCCTGGAGAAACGGAAATAAAAACAAAAATAAACAAATGGGACCTAATGGAATTTAAAAGCTTTTGCACAGCAAAGGGAACCATAAACAAGATGAAAAGACAACCTTCAGAATGGGAGAAAATATTTGCAAATGAAGCAACTGACAAAGGGTTAATCTGCAAAATTTATAAGCAGCTAATGCAGCTCAATGTCAAAAAAACAAACAACCCAATCTAAAAATCGGCCAAAGACCTACATAGACATTTCTCCAAAGAAGATATACAGGTTGCCAACAAACACATGAAAGAATGCTCAACATCATTAATCATTAGATTAATACAAATCAAAACTACAATGAGATGTCATCTCACACTGGTCAGAATGGCCATCATCAAGAAATCTACGAACAATAAATGCTGGAGAGGGTATGGAGAAAAGGAAACCCTCTTGCACTGTTGGTGGGAATGTAAATTGATACAGCCGCTATGGAGAACAGTAAGGAGGTTCCTTAAAAAAGTAAAAATAGAACTACTATATGACCCAGTAATCCCACTACTGGGCATATACCCTGAGAAAACCATAATTCCAAAAGAGTCATGTACCAAAATGTTAATTGCAGCTCTGTTTACAACAGCCAGGTCATGGAAGCAACCTAAGTGTCCATCAACAGATGAATGTATAAAGAAGATGTGGCACATATATGTAATGGTATATTACTCAGCCATAAAAAGCAAAGAAATTGAGTTATTTGTGGTGGGGTGGATGGACTTAGAGTCTGCCATACAGAGTGAAGTAAGTCAGAAAGAGAAAAACAAATACCGTATCCTAACACATATATATGGAATGTAAAAAAATAAAAATAAAAAGGTCATGAAAAACCTAGGGGCAAGGCGGGAACAAAGACACAGGCCTACTAGAGAATGGACTTGAGGATATGGGGAGGGGAAAGGGTAAGCTGTGACAAAGTGAGAGAGTGGCATGGACATATATACACTACCAAACGTAAAACAGATAGCTAGTGCGAAGCTGCCGCGTAGCACAGGGAGATCAGCTTGGTGCTTTGTGACCACCTAGAGGGGTGGGATAGAGAGGGTGGGAGGGAGGGAGACACAAGATGGAAGAGATATTGGAACATATGTATATGTATAACTGATTCACTTTGTTATAAAGCAGAAACTAACACACCATTGTAAAGCAATTATACTCCAATAAAGATGTTAAAAAAAAATTTTTTTTTGCATAGGAAGAGGGAAATGTGACTCATCTGTATTCTCACTACTTTGTGGTATCTATCATCATTATCATATAGTCTTTTTTCTATAAATATGTATAATCCTTACACTATTAAATTCAGACTGTACAAACTATTGCTAGTTTTTTTGTCACTAAACTCCACATTTTTTGTGATGTTACTCTTCATGTCCATGGCTTTTAATGTCTTGATCTTATGACATTATACAAATTATACATGCCAAGACATACGTAATGTGTGGACATTTTGGGCCTCCACTGTAATCTCAAGGTTCCTCCTCTTCCCTCACCCATATTCTTCTCAAGGAAGATTCAGGAAACAGGTCAAAAGAGCTAATGTCTCCTAGAGGAGGGTATATTGCTCAAGTTCAAGAATATACTTTAAGGCTGTATTTTTCAAGCAATGATGTTTTGAAGGGATAAATTTCAGTGTTCATCACCATTGCTATTTTCACTCTCTTCTATCTTTGCAAAACATTGGTTCAGGCAGAGCTTCTTGTGAAATGTTAGAAAATCCAAGCATACGTTTCTCTCATGTTAACTAAGTCCGTTTCTACCAAGTGTAGCCCATGCCAGAAAAAGTTACACAAGGCTGAATATCTGAGTAAATTCAGGTAGAAAGTCCAGAGGTAGTTATTGAGAAGGAAACATTTACTCTTTTCTTTTTCTTTCTTTTTTTTTTTTTTTTTTTTTTTTTTTTGCTATTTTGCAGGCTCATTTCATCTGGTGTAGTGAGTATGGGTTTTTGACTCACTGAAGTGGCAAATTCTGCGAACACCCAGTGAAAAAGGCAAAGAATATTACTTTGCCCCACAGGATCATTCAAGCTGATCTGGTAAAATAAAAGTTTCTCTACACAGCCCAGATTATCTGAAGTTCAGAGTCAGAGCCCAGCTAAAGTGTAACTTTGCCTTCAATTGACACTTTTTTTTTCCTATATGTGGATATATAGGAAAAGAAAATATATACTGTATTTCCCTCTAGTCTTCTTGGGAAGAAGATGTGATGGAATCAAGTCATACTGTCTCATTTCTGGGTCCCTTATTTTAATATCAAAGTAATGGCCCAACAGTCTGAACCTAACTTCTTACAGATATTTGTTTCCAATAATTTACCATTCAAAACTGCAGTTAATATATTTATATTAAATTTTTTAAAGTTGTGATCATTCTCTGGGATTTGTCCTCTTTCAATGACCTTTTCTTGTTTGTTTGTTTTTTTAATTTATTTATTTATTTATTTGGCTGTGTCGTGTCTTAGTTGCAGCATGCAGGATCTTCTTTGAGGCATGCAGGATCTTTCATTGCAGCACTTGGGCTTCTTTCTAGTTGTGAAGCATGGGCTCCAGGGCACGTGAGCTCTGTAGTTGTGGCATGCAGGCTTAGGTGCTCTGTGGCATGTGGGATCTTAGTTCCCCTACCAGGGACCGAACCCACGTCCCCTGCACTGGAAGGCGGATTCTTTACCACTGGCCCACTAGCAAAGTCCCTATATTAAATCTTTGTGTGCAACTTATTTTATGGGAATTGATTCTTAAAAGTTGAATTGTATTGTTAAAGAATATGAACTGAACTTTCTATACATTTTAAATTAAAACACCAAATTACTTTTCAAGAAAGTTGTACAAATGTATATTCTTATGACTACAAAATTGACTTATCTTTTTTTCATATCCTCATCAATATTGGGCAGTAGTGTTTAAAAAATACTTTGCCAAATTAACAGAAAAAAATTACATTTGTTTGTTCTATATCTTTGATTACATTTCACAAAATTGGGCCTTTGTTCTTTCTGTTGTGAATTGCCATTTCATGCTTATTGTCAGTATTTCCTACTAGGTTTTTTAATCTTCTTTATCCTCTTAATAATTGTCTATCTTTCACAACATTTGTTTCTTCTTATTAATTCAGAGTGTGTCATTTGCCTATACCTTTACTTATGGAGTAATGTCTTTCTTATGCATTGAAATTCTGCCATCAGCCTGTTTTCTAATTATGATTGACTATGAAATCTATTTATACTTCCATTTCTAACACCTGACTAGTTAAGTGTCACAAGATCTGATGCATAGTGGCAAAGTTAACATATTGTCTAGACATCGTGGTCCTTCAAATCACCTTCTCTCTCCTTTCTTCTTGTAATTTGACGTCATCTAACACAGAATAAGTTCCCACTTGTGTGCAAAGCTCTAAGTCTTGGGAGGCAGATAGGGACACTGATGAGCAAGAGCTCATTAACTTTCCACATCCTGCTTTTGTTTTTTCTTCCCAAACCATGAGTCCACATCCTGTCATTCCCTCCCCCACACACACCCCAAGGTCTGTCAAAGGTAAAGCCCTACCGTGGCTCCAGGCACATCTGGCAAATACCCTGAGGGTGTCCATCTATGAAACTAATTAACTGAGTACTTGGCTCAACTGGAATGCACATCAAAATATCCTGATGAAATAAAGGAGAGAGGAATGTCAGTGTACAGCCGTAGAAAAGACACCCTAGTCCAGGCCTCGGGACAGTGGCATACCGCATGAAGGCACCGGGTTTCCCTGCAACCAGAGTGGAGCCGGGCAGGGCAGCTGAAGAAGGAGGTTGAGGGCTGAGACTGTGCAGCCTTCTTTTCTTGTTTTTACTTTTATTGGAGTATAGTTGATTTACAATATTGTATATTGTAAGTGATATATATATATGTGTGTGTGTGTGTGTATATATATATATATCTCCACTCTTTTCTCGATTCTTTTCCCATATAGGCCATTATAGACTATTGAGTAGAGTTCCCTGTGCTATACAGTAGGTCCTTATTACTTATCTATCTTATATGTATAGTAGTGTGTATATGTCCATCCCAATCTCCCAATTTATCCCTCCCCCCACGTACCCTCTGGTAACCATAAATATGTGGGGCTTCCTTTTAACTTTCTCTAGGCTCCTGGGGGGTCTTCTAGTCCTTATTTTAGTTTTATGTTGTTGTTCTTTTTGTTGTTTGCAGACACAAACAGATAGTAACATTTAAAACACCAAACTCTCTGAAATACCATCCTTTACATTAGCCTTACAAAACAACAAGAGCTTTCCTTTATAGACTGATACCCTAGGAACATACCCTCAAACTTAGGGCCTGATACAATATACAATATTAACTTTATTCAACAGGCAATATTTTACTAGTGCTCTTCAGGATACTCAAGTCCTCTTGCTCTGAGTAAAGAGACAATATGGATTCAAGATGTAAGAGTGACAAGGAGACAAACATCAAGAGAATGTTTAATGTACAAGAAGAGGTTTACAATAAAAAGGTTTCTGGCTAGTGATAATTCCTCTTTCATTTGACATCACTAAACCATCACCACTGCTATGTTTGTAAATGTTTAGGTAACTGAATTGGTATAAATAATTCAAAGGAATATTATCTTTGATGTACAGGTGGATTTTCCTCTGAAGTCACCTTGGATGGTATTGAGGGCCTTACTGTCTTAATTATAGAAGGTTTTAATGTGGTAGTTCTGGTGGATTTTTTTTTTTTCTTAAGCAGAATTCTCTAAGGTTCGGTTTATGAAGGGCTGGAAATGGCTCTCTCGGAGCCAAATCATTTTAGAAGTAATTCCAGTGCAGGAAGTAAAGATGGGTATCCTTCTGTTTCTGGTGGAAAATAAGCCACATTCTCCAGAAAGCAAAGTAAACTCAGTCCCTGTGAGGGGCGGTAACAGGAATCCTTGGAAGCAGGAGAGAAGGGAGAGTTAAGATATGTGAAAGAAACAAGGCAGTGGTAAGGAATAGAGAAGGCGGGGGGGACGTATAGCCCCTGCTCTCAAGAGGACTCAGTGTTTCTGCAAGGCTGGTCCTCAGGAGATTCACTCTCCCATTTTTCCTGTGATGACTTTGGAGCCTCTGGAGAGGAGAATTCTGGTCAGACTAGTGCTGTGCTCTGAGAAGCAGGTTTGCCCTGGCTTCAGAACATTAATGAACAATAGAGTCCCTGTGTCATACACCTGCCCTCAGAATATGAAACAGTATCTCGGCAAATGTCATCAAAGATGCCCTTCATCCTTGAGGAAAGTCCTCTAAGGATCCAAGAGAGGTCAGCCACCTGGCCTGATTTACAGGCGATCTCTCCTGAAGGTGATTGGAGATCCACGGTCTCACCAGGTCCCTCCCAGCCCTAGGCTCCTATGAAAATACATCCTGCTCATTTCCTCCCCGTGAACGAATTGCTCCTGGCAGCCTTCTGACCTTTAATGGAACTGTCTGCAACCCTAAGCTTCCCCTGGGAGGTAGTGGAGGAGCAGGAAGCTGGGGAGCAAAGGAAACATAGTACAAATTGGATTTGGAGGCCAGAGGGGGAGGGAGCCTTCCTGGGATTTCAGCTCCAGCACAACCCGCTGCATTGACCTTTGCCTGTCTCCTTTACTCTGTGCTGCTCCTTTTCAGTTTGGTTTCTTTACGCAGGAGAGTAAGCTGTGTGTGGGCTGAGCTAAACCATTGGTAACCAATACATAATGCCCCCCAACCATTGAATTCTTAAGAGGAAGAAGAGACAGGAGCAAGCTCATCTTTAATCACCTTCCTATGCCTTCATGAAAAACTCAAGCTACAAACAGCCGCAGAGAACTCCTTCCATGAATAACAAATAAAGTCAGAGTTCACAGGAATGGACTCTTTTCCAGTGGGTCTATCCATTCACCTGCCCCTCTGAAGGGTAGTGGGCCTGGACCACCCATGTGGGGATAACAAATGCACCTTCCCTCTGAGAGCAGAAAATCCCTGCAGGGAGCATGAGGCCGTTTTTTGCAAAACCTTTATCTCTGGGGTCCAGGCTGCTCTAGTTGTGGGCTACTTCACTGCTGCATCACATCTCTGCTTTCAGGAAAAAGAAAAAGGGAAAAAAATTCTCAGCACTGTAAATCTAAACACTTGTAAAAAATCATCTTGGGATTTGTTTCAGGCAGGACCCACAGGAGTTTCTACCAGGTGGAGGTGGAGGGCAGATGATTGGATGCTTAAGAAAAGATCTAACTCAGCCTCCTTGTTTCCTGCCAGCTGCAGTTCTCAGAATTTTAGTTGTCAATCTTTTGGAGGAGGACATGCTTTCTTTTGACAAAAGGAACACCACTGGGTACCCCCTTGCATGTACCCATAACGCTGGGACCCTCACCACCACCACCCCAAAGAACTCAGCCAAGTGACTGGAAGCAGGTGATGCTTTTAATGGGAAAAAGATGAACTTCCTATACATTTTTTTAAATTAAATAAGCTACATGAATTATTCACTTTTCACTCCCCCCCTTAAAAAAAGTATGGGTATGATTACATTTTAAACATCGTTATTTCTCCAACTGAATATCAGAAAGCTCTCCAGGATAACCTCAGCAGAAGGAAATGTCTACTCTGAATTGCTATTGCATTTATGATCAGTCCCGCTCATGTGGTGTTTCATGGATTGCTTTACAGCTATTTATGGGCATAAGACCTTTCTGGTGGTGCCTGAGTAACCCCCCAGGAGACAGGAAAAAGAACCCGAGCACCAGAGCCCACGTTTGTCTTGGTCACACTAATGCTAGGTGACTGGATCTGTTCACCCCATCACTGACAACCTGAGGTGGCTGAGGGACATAACAAAAGCTGAATACAAGCTTGTCAAGAGCCGAGTAGCTGAATTCAAATATTCTCTAAAAGCATCAGGGGTTGAAGTGGCATTTATCTTAATCAGTGCTGAAGGCTAATGTGCAGACACGGTTAGTTCTGTAGAAAGAACATTTCCTTCTCTTCCTGGCTTTTTGCTATGAAAAAAAGAATTCATCTTCAGAAGCCAAGAGGAGGTAATTAAAAAGCAAATGTCAGTCTGCTTCCAAAGCATCCATTTTCTGTGTCCAACCACGAGACGTTGTCCTTCCTGCAGTGTCCTTGGCCAGGGGATCACCTGAGAGCGCTCCAGGAGGAGGTAATGCTGACTCAGACCGAACTCTGCAGTCCTTGCCTTAACTGCAGGCTCTCTCTTCCCTTGTGAATCCTCCTCCCCCATTTGCTCAATGGGATAATGTCAGCTTACCCGTTGCCAACCAAAGGGTGGGTGCCTACTCATCTTCTCTCTTTTGCAAACCCAAAGGGTTAAAAATATGCACACAAGCTTCTAGAAGGCACAAGGCAGAGGGAGTGTCAATCTGCCCTGATGGATGACTCTTGAGCCCAGAGCAGCCCCAGCCCTTTCTCTGAGTCAGTGCAATAACAAAGCGCTTGGTTTCAGCATCTCCGTGCATAGAAAAGAACTGTGTGTGTCAGCTCTGCAGAAGTATTGGGGCAAAAGGGCTGAATGGCTGGTCTGCAGTACAAGCCCCCAGGAGAGATGTTTTTTTTTCTTCCTTCTTGCAGGGGATATACATCAGAGCCAGCAAACACGAGGAGAATCATGAGATGAGGTGTACCATCTGGTCAGAGGTGGGGTGAGGAAACAGGCCCAGCAGAGCTGTGCAATAAGTCAGCAGTTTTCCTGTATCCAAGCAGCAGCATCTGTGAAACTGAGCTGTGGCTATTTAGGTTATTGTTTCATTGTTCCACATGGAAGTAATCCCTTAGGCAAGTTTTCTTTTTTAAATTATTATGATGATGCTTATCACCATAGAACTCAGGCAAGCAATATCCCAATCTCCTTTATAAAGGAAGAGACAAAGACACAGAAGAAAAGTCATGGTGCTGAGGAAACAGGAGGCCATTGTTCTAGATCTAGCTCTGCCCCACCTTTCCACAGAATCAAAGGGAACCACATCACCTCTCTGTGTCTTAACTCTGAGGTTGCCAAGAGCCATGTCTTTCTCCACATACTTCTTGCTGGCAGAACCCCAATTTTGATTGGATCGTCAGCCTCCTCTGAATTCAAGGAAGATGACTACTTCTCAGCCCCAGGAGATGAATATTGATTATAGTAATTCCATTACCCTCACTGTGATTAGTATAAACATGGATATGTAAAGAAATCTGGCAAATGAGATCTAAGACAGCAGCAGGTCTTGGAAAACATTTTTCTCACTGTTACAAGGGACATAGATGGGGATTTGCCCCTTTCTGCATCTGGATCTTCTCTATGAGGACCTGATTAGTGTTTGGAGCTGCGGCAGCCAAACTGTGTCCATGAGGAGAAGTGCCATCCATATATCAAGGATGGCACAGCAGGAAAATGGAAAGCACCTTAGTATTTGAGCACATGGCTATGCTACTGAATTAACCCTAGAAAGGTAAAATAATTAACCCCTTGTTATTAAGCCACTTTTAGTCTTATAGTTTGAAACATGTAGCTAAAATAATCCTCTAAATCTATCAACCTTGCAACTAAAGGGTTTTTTTTTTTAATCAATAGTTATGGAGATAGAAAGCCAGTGTTACCCAGAAACTTCTTCCCTTTATTATAGAATCTCTCCACATAAAGAAAATGGGTAAAACTGGATTCCTACCTAAGGTCACTGCTGTCCTTTAGGAGGAATTCAAGCACTCACCTTTCACTCCAACTTTGAAAAGGAAAGATGCAAAGACCTTTTCATTTAGGCTGTATTTGGACATTTTTAGAGTTACAGTAAAGAGACTTTAAGTCATGATTTGTGCCATAATTGCTTTGTATTCTTAACTCTTTGGATTGTCTTCTCTCTCCATGCACCCATCTAGTTGGAATGTTCAGATGAACCAGGGGCTGTCCCTGGTGGGGTGGCATTTTCTGCCAAGCAGAATCTTAACAGTGGGATGCTTCTATTGGCTCTAGCCTAGACTGTAGGAAGAAGAAATTCCTTTGGTACCATTTTACTTGGGCTTAGATTTCTTTCTTTGTTGTCCCAATAAGTGAGACAAAACAAGCTGTGGATCTAGGGTCTCCCCAGCGTCCTTCTGGTGACAGTCTTAGGCCAGAGTCCCAAAAGAAGTTTTCATAGCTCACAAGTGATTCAGTCCTGCTTATCATCCATAAGGGAGTCTGA
Source organism: Mesoplodon bidens (assembly GCF_964165515.1). Lineage (NCBI taxonomy): Eukaryota > Metazoa > Chordata > Mammalia > Artiodactyla > Ziphiidae > Mesoplodon > Mesoplodon bidens. The sequence continues at coordinate 105,858,984 of NC_138162.1, forward strand.
ATCCAAAATTTAGCAGTGCCCATTTCCCCCGTCTACCCTTCTCGTGAAACTGACATTGTAGTTGAAGCTGAATCAACAATCTTAAGACAAAAGACACATCCTATCATGGATGTAGTGTTGCTGTTTTCCAAGTGTTCCTGGTTCTTCTCCCAGGCACAAAGTAGAATAGCATTCCTTTACCCTAGCAGGTTGGGAGTGGTTATGCAGCTGAATTTGAAATGTGAGAGTCACTTCTATGAGAAGTTGTGAAAGCCACTGCATGATTTGCCATGCTCTTTCCCTCTGGGGCATGTCTGGCATTATCCAAGAAGGTGGCTGCTCTGTCGTCCTGGGTCCCTGGGTGGCAACAATGAACAGAGCCCTGCTGGGCTAGAATGGGCATGCAGCATTAATGAGAGATAAACCTTCATTGGTTTATGCCACTGAACTTTCTTTTTTCTTGTTTATTTTTACAACAAAGCCTAGCTTGTCCTGACAGCTACAGACACTACCGCCTCTGGCCTCTAAGACCATGCAGTGGCAGAATCTCCATAAGAGGTGTGATCCTGAACTTGAAGTTTCTGTCGGAAATTTAGAACGCTCTAGGCATCGCCCTATGAAAAACAGGCTGTTGGGCAGTGTTTTGAACACTGAAGGCTTCTATAAGCAATAACCAAAATGACTAGGATGAAAAATGTATCCCTATTTATAGATTGCTTACTAGAAAATTCCCCCAGCTTTTTTATTTTTGAGCTAATATGTGGAGAATGCCTGTTTAGGGGAAAAAAGAGAAGGGAGGGGAATAAAAAGAAAGACAGGGAGATTTGGCAGACAGAGGCAAATTCTCATAGGTTATGTACTATATGCTAGGTCTGAGGCAAAGCTTTGCTGATGTCAGGGAATAGTAAACTGGAAGACCTATTATGAAACCTATTATGAAACCAGAAGACCTATATTGGAAAGCAGCTTACTCATATCATATTTACTTCTCTAAGGCAATAAGCGTTTTTGGAGTATTGAATAAGTAACAGCATAACAAAATAATACAGAGTATTAGCATGTCCTTCATGCTACTATTAAATTAAAAATAGGACAAGAAAGACCTATAAGGAAAAAAGGACACTCGTAAAAACAGCTGTGAAGAGTAATTGAAATGATTATAGTTGAATGTGGATATTATCCAAAAGAGACTTTCAAATTGAAAGGAAGTAATGAAAAGAAAAATTTTCTTTTTCTGACTGGGAATGGGGGCCAGTAAAGGAAATTAAAAATAAAGAAAAGTGGTGTTTCAGTTTTATATGTGCCTGATTTATATATGACACAAGAAAAATCAAATAAGTTGTTATAAGAAAATTAGATAATACACTGTACCAAGTAACTCATGCAGTAGCCAAGCCCATGCAGGGACCATGGGAAAATAATGGAACCCTTACTGCCTTAAGAAAGGTAGGAAGGGGCTTCCCTGGTGGCGCAGTGGTTGAGAGTCCGCCTGCCGATGGAGGGGACACGGGTTCGTGCCCTGGTCCGGGAGGATCCCACATGCCGCGGAGCGGCTGGGCCTGTGAGCCATGGCCACTGGGCCTGCGCGTCCGGAGCCTGTGCTCCGCAACGGGAGAGGCCACAACGGTAAGAAGCCCGCGTATCGCAAAAAAAAAAAAAAAAAAAAAAAGAAAGAAAGGTAGGAAGAAGTCACCATGCTAATTGTAGAAAGCTTTGGGACAAGAGAGTTAGAACAGGAAGTAGAGATTCTGACTCCACATAAAATGAAGTTCTCTCATGGTCCAAGTGCCATGATCACAGAAGTTCCACATGATAAAGCTAAAAATCCTCTCAGTGTTTACAAAATTCAAGACTGGATTTTCTTGGGAATCAGGATAAAAAAGATAGTCAATGACAAAGTTGATAGAAGGAGCGTCTTCTGAACATGAATCCCCTCTTCATTCTAGATGAAGGGATTATGTCTCTAAAGGTTAAGAGGGATATTGGGTAAGTCTGAGTCTCCAGGTGCTAATTCAACATCCCAATCAGATAACTTCCTGGTATGATTATGTTCTGCAAGAAATATTTTATACCCAGACCTGTTAGACATACTGATCTATAAAAGTGGCCCCAAGAAAGAGGCCAAGCCAAAGACAGCTTTATCAGCATTCTGGAAGGAAATGCGTACAGTGGTTAAGAACATAAATTTCAGCATCAGACACACTTAAATGCCATCTTAGTTCTGACATCTGCTCACTGTGTGACTTTGTGAAATCGCGTCTCTTGCTCTCAATCTTCCCATCTATGAAATGGAGAAAACAATAGAATCTACCTCATAGGGATGACTCTGCAGATTAATTGATATAATACTTATAAAATGTTTAGTTCCTGGCATTCAGTACAAAATCAGTATACGTTTGCTATTGTTAGAGCTTAAAGTTTTCCCTTTGGGCCTGAGGAATACCTCAATCTCTTTCCAATATCAGGTCAACCATCAAGTGCAGTTGCAACATTCAGCCCAGAATATGGAATCCTACTTAGAATATCTACCAGCTGTTCCAGGACTGATCCAAGCAATGAGCAGTAACTAGGAATTATAAGAGGTAATATCATTAGGACACATGGAATAAAATAGTTCCCTTAAAACAAGGTGGAATTTGCCAAGACCTGAACAGTTCTCCAAACATAACCTTAAGTTAAAGGTCACTTGAAGTTGGCCTAATACTATTGAACATTTATTCTTTAGTTTGAGACCCTGCCTTCCCTTTGGATTGACCTCCTGGAAAAGAAGAAATCAGATAAGTACTCATACATTTGGATTGTCCCAGATTATGGGCAAAGGGTTTATATGACTGATGACAGATATATGAGATACGGAAAAGGAGCTATCAGAACCATGGCAAGAGAATCAGAAGTGCTCTGTTACTTTCTCAGGACAGAAAGTCTCTATATGAGCTCACATCAGTACAGAAGGAGTGCTTGGCATCCCTTGTACGTTGGGGAAGATCAAGTCTTTGCTCTAAGCACATCAGGTTTCGAAGTAGTTAGGAACCATGAGGAATTTTCATCTCAAATTTCAGCACTCAGCACTGAATCCACGACAGTTCTATTTCCTGATAAAATGTCTCAGCATATTTAAAAATGTGATAGGCAATGACACTTTGGGGACATTTTGAGTCAAACATTCAGAAAGATGATGGAATTTTGGGCAAATAAAGTGCTCCCCAAGAGGGGAGGAACATAAAGAGTGAGACAGCATTGGCCATAGAGAACTAAATCCCTGTGCAACCTCTTTCCTTTGGGTCCCATAAGAAGTAAATATAAGCCATACCTTAGAAGTCAAATCATGTTTTTTTGTTGCTCTTTGAATTCGGTCATTCTTTATCTCATTATCTTCTGGAAAAGCATTTATCATGGATATAATTAACTTAATTAGCTTAGGAGACAAATATGATATACACCTCTTTTAATTTTCCAATTCATGTCTCTAGCCATAACATGGCTTAATTAATATAAAGTTCAGTGGTGAAGACTTGTCCTTAATCGTCCAAAGGAGATTTATGTTAAGCATACAAGTTGTTGAGAAGAATGATTTCTATTGTCCTGAAATTATGACTCAGGCACAGAGCCAAGGGAAAAAAAGGATGCTGAGGACTTCACATTGTAATGCCAAGACCTACCAACAGCTGGACCTAGCCACTTCCTAACAAGGTTTGCTGAGAGGCACCAGTATAAAAAGAGCTTCCCGTCACTAGCCATTATAAGAGGATTGGGGGTGGAGGGAGTAGGTTATCAGCCTTTGGGGGGAGAACATTGTCCCTCAAGAGATACTATGTCCTTCTTTGTCCATGAAAAGCCAAGGAAGAGAAATCCTAGAAAATTATTTGAGAAGATCAAGTTGCTGAAAGAATGGTAGCTTGAATTTTGTTTCTTCTTTAAATATTGAAATATCCAGCAATCTTTTCAAAATAGTCCTGTGCTACTTAGATGAAAAGGGAACTTGTGTGGATGAGAGAGGGGTGCAGTGAAGCAGTCTACAAGCCTACTGTTTCACGTGGAAAAGGTACTAGAGTTTCCCTGGGGTTGAGTGGACACCCAGGAAAGTAGCTGGGCTTGACCCCTTTCGCTGGTATTTCACTGGGTAAGGAGGCTCCACCAGCAAGTGCCTATTCTTGGTAGTGATGGGGGGGGTTAGGGGCTTATATAAGAGGTTAAACAACAACTGAATCTCTCACATCACAGATTTGTGTAATGAAGAGATCCCAATGGATTCTCTGAAGAACCCTCACATATGCCTCACGAGAGAGCCAGCATTTGAATACTAGCTCTTCTGAAGGTAGGACGATCAGATAATGTTAGACAGAAAAGCAAGGACAACTAGTAAAAGAGACACTAAAAAAAGAAAAAAAAGAAAAAAACACTTTCTAAACAGACAGAACAATATGTGCAAAGATCCTGTGGTGGACGGAGGATCAAGTAAGACATTTAGTAGATGAAATCAATAGGAGTTGAAGATAACTTAAATATAGAAGGAGAGGAAGACAGAGTGTGTGAAGACAGAGTATCTCTCTTTAGTACCTGCACAGAGATAATGCTTTCTCTGGGCCAGAGGGCACTGAAGTAAAACAGTTTGGAGAGAAAAATCATGAGTTTTACTTATTGAAGTTTACAAAGCTTTTTTACCTTTCAGATTGTAAAATAGTTGAAAATCCATTCCTTATATTTTTAAAAAATTTTATTTATATAATTAATATGTTTAATTCTATGCTAAACATAGCATGAACGAAATAAAGCACAGCTGGAAACTCAAATAAAATGTGCTTAATGCCATCTTCTCTGAAAATTCAATTACTCAGGACTTAATAACCTTTTAATGTCACTAATTCATTTTTATCCTCCTCCTTCTTCTTCCTCTTCTTCTTTTTTTTTTTTCTTTTTGCGGTATGCAGGCCTCTCACTCCTGCGGCCTCTCCCGTTGCGGAGCACAGGCTCCGGACGCGCAGGCCCAGCGGCCATGGCTCACGGGCCCAGCCGCTCCGCGGCATATGGGATCCTCCCAGACCGGGGCACGAACCCGTATCCCCTGCACCGGCAGGCGGACCCCCAACCACTGCGCCACCAGGGAGGCCCTTTCCTCTTCTTCTTTTATCTCTCTCACAGAGAAATATTTTTTGAGTACCTGCTACACACCTGGTATTGTTCTAGGTTCTAGGTGGTACAAATACAGTGGCAACAGCATCTGTCTTCAAAGAGTTCATAGTTTTAGAAAGAAATTTTTTTAAACAGACAATTACAATGTAGTGTTATAAATGCTTCAAAAGGGAAAGGAGAGAATTCTATGGGAGCACATAAGAAGGATCCATAATCCAGCCTTGGAGGGTGGGATCAAGGGTGCTTATCAGGAGGCGGTAAGATCTAAGGTAAAACTGGAAGGATAAGGAAGAATTAGTGCATCAAATGAGAGGCATGGAAAGGAAGAGAGATCCAAACAGAAGAAACTAAGGGGAGAGAGAGAGAGATGGATGGTGGGGGAAGAGATTGAAAGAGAAAGCGGCAAAGAGAGAAGAGAGAGAGAGACCATGAAATATTCAATGACTTGTAATTAGTTTAATAAGACTAAAGAGTAGGCTTGGATAATAGTAATAGCAAGAGATAAGGCCACGAAGGAGTTTGAATTTTTTCCTGAGAACGCTTGGAAATAATGAAAGTTTTGAATGTTGTGGTTGCTGACAATATGATTAGGTTTGCATTTTAGAAAGATCATTCTGGTTTGTGTATTAGAGGAAAGCAAGATTGGAAGCAGAGACCACATGGGCTGCTGTTGCAATGATCCAGGTAAGAGAGAAAGTTGGTGAGCACAAATAAAGAGAAGCAGATGACTTAAGAAGAATCTGGAAAATAGAATCAACTGCACTTGCTGATTCATTAGATGGATGGAGAGATGAGAGAAAAAGGTTTTCAAGATAAAAACAGGGACTCTGGCTTCGGGACTGAATGAGTAGTTAGATCAGTTGCTCGGGAAAAGTTTATGATTTGGGACACGTTGAGTTTTGGATGTCTGAGGAACATCCACATAGAGAGGCTTAGTAAGTAGTTGGAATGTATGAGTCTGATGCTCAAGAGGAGACTATAGGGCAAGAGATATAAATTTGAGCACCATTAGTTAAATACGATAATTGGAAGGGGAAGGGAATGAGATGGAGCGGGAGAGTGTGGGGAAAATGTGCAAGTTGAGAAGGACAGCAGGCTAAGTTGAAAGCCTGAAAAACAGAGACAACTAAGAGATAGCCAAGGAGTGATGCCTGGAAAGGATATTATGAAAAAGCAGAGAGATAAGAGGAACTCCAGGAAAGGGCTGAGTCATGAATGTCAAAGAAAAAGACGGTTGAAAAGGAGGGAGTGTTAGGATAGTTAATGCTATCTTCTCTGAAAATTTAATGACTCAGGACTTAACCTTTTAATGTCACAAACTCTCTTTTCTTCTTTCCCTCTCTTCCAGAAACTTTTCTGAGCACCTACTACATGCCTGGCATTGTTCTAGGGGCTGCAAAGAGAGTGGCAGCAGTATCTGTCTTCAAAGAGTTCAAGTCTTTGGAAAGAAACAATTCAATAGGCAGTAACAATAGTATTATAAGTGCCTCAAGAAGTAGAGAGTTGGGCTTCCCTGGTGGCGCAGTGGTTGGGAGTCCGCCTGCCGATGCAGGGGACATGGGTTCGTGCCCCGGTCCGGGAAAATCCCACATGCCGCCGAGCGGCTGGGCCCGTGAGCCATGGCCGCTGAGCCTGCGCGTCCGGAGCCTGTGCTCCGCAACGGGAGAGGCCGCAACAGTGAGAGGCCCACGTACTGCAAAAAAAAAAAAAAAAAAGTAGAGAGTTCTATGCGAGCACATAATAAGGACCCATAATCCAACCTTGGAGGGCGGGATCAAGAATGCTTATCAGGAGGTAGTAATATCTAAGCTAAAAGAGAGGTCAGTGGAGGTAAGGATGGAAAAGCGTACATACGTTTAGTAACACGGAGGTATCAGTGACTTCCACACAGCATTTTGAGTGAAGGAAGGAATGAATGAATGAATGAAATGCCTTGCTGTGGGATTTCAGATACCTGCTTAATACCTGATTTTAAAGGGGGTGAGGAGTCACTGTCAGGCATTCAAAAACATGTATCAAATAAAGGACCAATGCTGCTACATTATGAGGAGAATTGCCCTAGGCCTACAGGCCTGGACACTCCGTAAGTAGCGATGTTTCTACTAACGGACATTTTCTAAGGAAACATTTTTATTTTTGTCATCCTCAGCTGTGACCTTATCATCCTCATTTCAGAGACTCTGTTAATTCCCCTTTCTGAACCATTCATCATTGCTAAATAAAGGATTCAAACCCCCAAGATCACCTTTCTGGGGAAAAATCATTCCTGTGTTTCTTGGGAGTATCCATTCAGGAAGCATAGCTTAAGTGCTTTTCATTTTCTTCTGTGGTATTGATTGTTTTGCAGGCAGACCGGGAGACTTGGTTTATCTGCTCTCCATCAATATCAGGCCACAAAGATTAAAATGTTTACCAAGCTTCCAGAAATAATTCTGATGGTTTGCATTCATCAGGCTCACTCTCTAGAGAATGTATTGACAAGAAAAACAGGGGTATCAACACCTCGACATAGCTGAGAGGTATTTACACACCCTTTAAAGTTCTCCTGAGTCATCAGGGCCTCATGCCACTCTTTGTAGCAGTGTATCTGTGATGGAAAATTAATAAAACAAAATGAAAGCTCAGACTGGCCCTGTGCTCATTAGCCATCATGAGGAAATACAAAGGAAACTGATTCATAAGTGACCCTCCAGTCTTATCTATCTGTGACCCATTCATCACAACGTTACCAGAGTTGTTTTTATGAAACACAAAGTCCATCTGGGTTTGCTTTGCTTAACATCCTTTAATGGCTCCTTTAACTTACAGGATAAAGTCATGGTTCCTCATTGGGGTAATAACAACAACACAATAAACAATAATGGTAGTAAATGACACACGTTGAGGATTGTTTCAAGCTTGTTAAATACACTACATACCGCCTTAAACATTTTAAAGGACCTATGATATAGGGTTTATTAGTAACCACATTTTGGGAATCATTAGTAGCCCCATCTTACAGGCAAGAAAACTGAGGTTTGCAGGAGTTTAGTAATATTTTCAAAGGCAGACAAGTCATAGGGGGTAAAGACGGGATTTGAAGCCTGGCTGTGGCTTAAAATCTAGGGCTCTTAACCACTATAGATATTCCCATCACAAGCTCCATCTCGCCAGGCTTTTCTCCACCATTCTACTAGGTGTGTCCCAACTGCACCAATACTGTAACACTGCTCTTTTTTCTTCTCCTGAAAACTAAGACTAAAGAAAAAAAAATAGCAAATATCGTCCTGCTTTTCCATACCTCTGTGCCTTTCATATGCTATCTTTCCTTACTCTAGGGGAAATTCTTTCTTCCTTGTTATGTTCCTGGAATAATCCTAAGTATTATTCAAACCTCAAGTCCTCTGATGGCCTTTTCTTCAATTTACCACCATCCACCCACCCAGGGTTCCCTCATGTATGCTTGTAACAAACAGCTTTGCAATATAGGGACATATATTCATCTCCTTTGACAGGCAGGGCAACTGAGGCTTAAAAAAAGTTAACTATCCACCTGAAAGTTGCAGAATTGTGGTTGAGTCAAAATTCTATGCCTAGATTTCTAAATCCAAGACCAGCACCTCCTTTGGATTATATTTTGCATGATCATTCTGTCAAAGGCTGAGACAGGTGTGTTAAAATCTCCAGCTACTCTTATCTGATGTTTGATTCCTTCACATATTTCTGTATAGAATAGATTTAATTTATATAGTCTGATGATATGTTATCTGAAATACAAAGCTTCAAGACTATTTTGACATATTTTTGGATCATATAAAAAATTTATAAAAAAGATTCTCTATGCCCCTTTCTTTGAAAATTATATTGATATGGCAACCACTGTATTTTTTTAAATTTTATTTGTTTATTTTTGGCTGTGTTGGGTCTTCGTTGCTGCACGCAGGCTTTCTCTAGTTGCGGCGAGCGGAGGCTACTCTTCGTTGCAGTGCACAGGCTTCTCATTGCAGTGGCTTCTCTTGTTGTGGAACACAGGCTCTAGGTGTGCGGGCTTCAGTAGCTGGGGTGCATGGCCTCAGTAGTTGTGGCTCTCAGGCTCTAGAGCACAGGCTCAGTAGTTGTGGCACATGGGCTTAGTTGCTCCGTGGCATGGGGGAATCTTCCCGGACAAGGGCTCGAACCCATGTCTCCTGCATTGGCAGGCAGATTCTTAACCACTGCGCCACCAGGGAAGTCCCAACCACTGCATTTTTTATTGCATTGAGTTTATATGTCTTTCTACAACTTTTACTTTTAATCCCTCTGTCAACAATTTTTGGCTATGTCTTATAAAGACTATGCTTATAAATAATATTTTTTACCTAATCTAAGAATCTACAAATTATCTTTCCTTTTTTCAACATACGTATTATATTTTTTGTTAGCATAAAGGAAATGCATGTTCTTTGTAGAAAGTTTAGAAAATATAAAAAGATATAAAGAAAGCAAAGCACATGATATGTCACCACCAAGATATAATCACTATATATTCAAATTTTCTATACTTTTGTGTAATATATAATTTAAAATTAGCATTTAATATGTATTTATTGTATGTACTCTGTTAAGGGCTTAAATGGGTTAAATCATTTATACCTTACCAAAGCCATATGAAGTAGATATTATTAATATTTCCATGTTAAAGTGAGACAACACTAGTAAAAGAGAGATGAAGAATTTTCTCTGAAGTAGACCTTGGGTATTAAACCAAGGAGCCCTGACTCCGTGGGTCACATTCTCATTACACTATATCTCTTCCTAACAGACAAATTAGAGAAAGATTCAGTAGGTAGGTGGGTAGGTAGGTGAGGGTGGGGGTAAGAATATATTCCATATACAGAACTGTATATTGTCTTGTAACCTGCTTTCTCACTTAAAATATATCACAATTTTCTGTATTAAATATTTTTCCAAGCCATGAGTTATGACCGTATAGCATTATATTCTACAAATATAGCATTATTTATTAATCAATTCCCTGTAGTTTAACATTTAAACCAAGGCATTTTCTTTATCTTCTAAGTAGAATGAGTTGTTCTAACAAAGGAGATGCATAGCTTGGTGCAACCAGGTCAAATAACGGCTTAATCCGGGTATTTCTTAAGCAGGAGGATATTCCAAAAGTTACACTTGCTTTTGTTTCAATGTTTTGTTTTAGTCTTTTATAATTTAATCAGAAGTTATTTTTGCAAGTCCAGTCTTTTTGTTTGTTAGCTTAGTTTTTGTTTTGTTTTGTTTTGTTTTTAGGTTGATGGATCTCTGTATTCGTGCTCATGCCTTGGAAGCTCATCCAGCCTGGAATTACTGTCATGCTTCCTCCCTACTCCATTCGCTCATTCCCCAGCTCCCACCCCCAATCTTATGTGGCTGTTTACAGTATTTGTCTTAAGGATGTACACCCCCTGATTCAATAGGCAAGCTTTACAATAAAGCTGCGCTAAAGGCCATCAGAGGCAATTGCCTCTGAAGTTGAAGAGTGACCATATTGGTCTCAACCATCTCTCCATCCACCAGGAATCTACCACTTCCAAAAAGGCTACTGCACCAGAGGGAGGTCCCACTCACACCAAGAACTTCTATTTTCATTCTGTTGTTGATGCTATTCTTTTTTTTTCTTTTTTTTGCTTTACGTCTACTTCCAGTTACCGACTCACATGGAAAATCTCCATCAACATTTCTGTGATCATTAGCTCACCCAATTTCTTTCCTCTTACCCCAGTTACAATTCCCATCCCTTTCTTCATTCTTTCACTTTTCCTTATTTCCCAAACTCGGCCTCTTGCCCACACAAACACACAGATACCTTTAAAAAAATAATATCTAGAATTATTGGACTACGTATTATTATTTTTAACATACGCATCTACTCTCATATTTGAATAAGACTAGCTCTAGGCTGTCCTGTCATTTATCTCAAAGGAATGTAGGTAATTTCTTTCTGGCTTGCCATATAATTCCTCCGACTTCTATTAGAATTCTTCCATGTTTTGTCTGGAGGTGGGATGATGTCAGCTTACTTAAATGTTTCTGATCTGTGACTTAACAGTATGAGAAAGACAGAGAGAGAACCTTGCTAAGGATACTCCCAGCAGGTAAATTTGGTCTCAGCATGGCTTCTTCTCCATGTGTACTGAAAATATTATACCAGGAACGTTTTCTGTATCTAGTTTCTGTTCAATCAAGCCTCCATCTTAGTTATACTCTGTGACTTGACTGGTATTACTGCCTGTCCCATCTGGAGAGAGCACTGTTGTGTCCAAGAACTATCCATCCCTACAGCACGAGGATGAGCCGTGGAACATTCTGGAAGAAACTGAGTCAAGAACATTCTGGAAGAAACCGGGCCAAAAGAAATTGTACAAATTCTGTTCAGTTTGGCAGCCTCATCTAGCACCTCCAAATGTAGCCATCTCTGGATGCAAAGTTGTTTCACGTGGAGCAATCTCTCTCTCTCTATCTATCTCCTTTTCCCTCCTTCTCTCTCTCCCTCTTTCCCTCCTTTCCCCCTTCTCCCTCTCCACACCCTACCTACAACTCCACTCCTTAAGTCTATTGTAGCTCCTTGTGACGTTCCATCACTTTCCATGAACATGAATTGTGAGTTAGGCTCCTGATTGCTTTCACACTGGTTGCATCTGCCTGAGAACCAGCAGAGACTCTTTGCCTTTTGTGGCGATGAATGACACCCCTCCCCAGTTTACATCACTGACCCTGGTTCTCTTCTTTTTTTTTTTTTTTTCTTTTTGCGGTATGCGGGCCTCTCACTGTTCTGGCCTCTCCCATTGCGGAGCACAGGCTCTGGACGCGCAGACTCAGCCGCCATGGCTCACGGGCCCAGCCGCTCCGCGGCATGTGGAATCTTCCCGGACCGGGTCATGAACCCATGTCCCCTGCATCGGCAGGCGGACTCTCAACCACTGCGCCACCAGGGAAGCCCTTCTTCTATTTTTATATTTCTTTGTTCATTGCAGCCAATGCTGGTGGGAGGGGAGAGGGTGGGAGATGAATATTTGTGTTCCCACTGCCATTCGTCCTAGAATTCTGCAGCGTCTGTTCCTTTTAATTAAGACAATCAGTGCCATGTTGGGTAAATCCGACTTGACCATTCTGCTGACAGAGATACTCTGGTCTTCCTAACCATTGTGAAGAAGGTGCTCTTTTAAAAGACAATGCTACTGACATGTAGTATTATTTAATACGTATATTTGAGTTTAACTGAATTGCCCATGACATCTCCTCACAGAGACAGAAATTAGGATCCTCTGAGACAGAATCTTTGTCCAAAGACACTGAAGATTTGATTAGAATAGATCATAGAAGTTATCCTGAAACTATTTTCCCACTGTCCTGAGAATAAACATTTGTCAGTCTCCTTTGAAATGCTTTGTTTAGACCCAACCAATATGATCACTAAATACCCTTCAATGAAAACATATCCATTTTCATTAGTCACATAAGTTAGAAAATGTAATTGTCTCTAAATCCTGTACATATTCTGGCCATTCAATGATACAACTTTTACTCTAGGAGAAGGGCCTCTTGGTATCAGATGATTATTTCTAAAAACAGAAAGAGTCAGTGATCTTTGCCTAATAACAAATCACAGAATGTTAGCACCAGCTTCAGAGATGATGTAGTACAACTCTTCATCTTACTGATGTTAAAAATAAAGGTGCAAGAGCTAGAGATTAATAGATACAAAGCCAGTTAGGAGAAAATAGTGCCCAGAATTCACTACTGTATGACCCACGGTCCAGTATTTTTCTTTCCACACCATTACTTTACATCTTCTCAAAGCACATGTGTACACGTGCACACAGACACAAACGCACACACACACTAACACACATTCCAAAAAAAAAAAAATCCCTTTCTATTGCATCAGGAACTGAATGGGGTATTTTCAGTGATTACTGTGTGGGGCAAAAAGGTAAAAAGTATCAGGACTCTCACATACCCAGGAGAATTTTTAGTTTCCATCTATAAGAAATCCTGCACATTCCTTCTACAGTATGAAGTTAGAAGATCCTATTATCTTCCTCCTTTCTCATGAGATATTGAAGTCATTCAAAACCCTCCAGGGGTCCCCCTTCATTCAGAGTTAAGTCACTATTGAGACCTACGGGATCCCCCTTGTACCCCATTTCTCCCCTCTCCCACTAGCCCACTAAATATCATCGATACTCACCTTCTCGCTCTTCTTCCTTTTTTTTTGCTCTGAAAATACATTTATTGATATATTATCATGCTGCACCATATCTACTTTTAATTTCTAAGTTATTTTTATGAAATTATACAATTTTGGGGCTTCCCTGGTGGCACAGTGGTTGAGAGTCCGCCTGCTGATGCAGGGGACACAGGTTTGTGCCCCAGTCCGGGAAGATCCCATATGCCGCGGAGTGGCTGGGCCCGTGAGCCATGGCCGCTGAGCCTGCGCGTCCAGAGCCTGTGCTCCACAATGGGAGAGACCACAACAGTGAGAGACCCGCGTACCGCAAAAAAAAAAAAAAAAATTATATAATTTTGATTATTAGAGGAACTAAAAATTCACCCATAAATCCATTATCATAGCAGACAATAGTTTTCTTAAGAAAGAACAGTAAGATGTTGTAATCTATATGTACATACAACTGAATATACATTCTTCAGATAACTTGATATTATAATTTTCCATGGTGGTACATAGTTCTCATGGCCATCCGTTAATATAGATGATTAAAAATACATATTCTTTAAAGAAAATGTTGACAATAGTTTACAAATTGTTAATTGTCTGAATATATCTGTGTATTTTGTTTTGGTCTATTTTTTATCCCTATGCTAATCTCGCTCTTCTTCAAACAAGGCAAGTTTGCCCCTGCTTTGGGGTCTTAGCCCTTGCTATTCCCACCATGTGTTTGCCTTGTAGCTCTTCCCTCGTGTCCTTGTCTTTCCCCAAGTGCCCTCTTCTCAGTAAAGTCTTATCCCAACTAGCAGCACACTCTGACACCCTTCTCCTCTTTATGTTTCAACACAGATTTCACTCTTCCTGACATAACATACATGTTGATTGCTTTCCTCCTCCAACTACAATATAAGCTTTCTAAATATGAGCTGTGACTTTTAGAGGATTCAGAGAAAGGTAGACCTCAAGGACTTAAAACTATATTGTTGACTGGGTTTGCAAGCTCTGTGCCTCCCCCTCCAGCTTCCTGGGAGCCTAGTATGTAGGAAATTTAGGAAGTTAGTGTGTGGAATAAAGAACTGTCCCAACACCTGAAGTCAGACTGGGTGTTCTTGGGGATTCCGACTTGACAATGTTCACTTTCTTACCCTGGGCTTTCCTGTTGCTTGTGTGACAAGACAAAAATCATCTCCCCAGACCACTTCTGCTTGAAGTCAGAGCCATTATGCATGTGAGCTCTGACAGAAGTTATTGCCTGAGAAATTTGTTGACTATTATGTATTGTGACATTGCTTTTATTGTTGTTTTGAATTATTCAAAAACTTTACTGTTACTTAACTTGTTTCCTTTTTTTTATTGTCAGCACTTAGGCCTTTAATATAGCAGGCTCTCACCAAATGTGCAGTGATAAAAAGGCCATGATAATTGTTTAAAAGATAAACTGATGGATTAGAATGCTAAACAGCATAGCGTCACACAGATAGCTTTTTACTGTCTAACTTTTTACTACTTATTTTGTCTGATGTCTCCGAATTGTTAACTGGAGAAGAAGGTCAAACCAGGAAATTTGATGTTAAGGCTAGACCTTCTCAAAAACCAACTGGCATAGATGGCGTTTGTTGTCAAGTTCATACTGTTACTATCACCACTTTGTCAGTTTGGCATGAAGTAGGAAAACAGAGAAATCTCTACAATTTTATAAAGAATTAAAGTCTTTTCTTTGGAGGCTAGCTGGCAGACAGTTGATTTCAGAAATCAAGTACCAAAGAAGTTAAAGCATACAGCCCCCAAAACACAGAAGATACATTTTTATATTTGCATTTTTTGAGTACTCATAAAAAAGAATAGTTTTCCTTATGAATCATGGTGAGTTACTTAAATATGTTACATAATACAAATTGCATTTTCTATTTATTGCACCTCCAAACTGAAAAATCAGGAAAATTCAATGGGTATAGTAGAAAATTATTTTTTAAAGACTTTACCTATCCTTTATGATATCTTTATGAAAAAATGAAAACATGTGCAATACATTGAAGTTTCATCATATGCATAATTAATTTATTCAAACTCAACACTGGGCAAAAGAGAGAAATAAACTTAATAGTGACAATTTATAATAGCCAGGACATGGAAGCAACCTAAGTGTCCATCGACAGATGAATGGATAAAGAAGATGTGGCACATATATACAATGGAATATTACTCAGCCATAAAAAGAAATGAAGTTGAGTTATTTGTAGTGAGGTGGATGGACCTAGAGTCTGTCATACACAGTGAAGTAAGTCAGAAAGAGAAAAACAAATACCGTATGCTAACACATATATACGGAATCTAAGGGAAAAAAAAAAAGGTCATGAACAACCTAGGGGCAAGACGGGAATAAAGACACAGACCTACTAGGAATGGACTTGAGGATATGGAGAGGGGGAAGGGTAAGCTGTGACAAAGTGAGAGAGTGGCATGGACATATATACACTACCAAATGTAAAATAGATAGGTAGTGGGAAGCAACCGCATAGCACAGGGAGATCCGCTCGGTGCTTTGTGACCACCTAGAGGGATGGGATAGGGAGGGTGGGAGGGAGGGAGATGCAAGAGGGAAGAGATATGGGGAAATATGTATATGTATAGCTGATTCACTTTGTTATAAAGCAGAAACTAACACACCATTGTAAAGCAATTATACTCCAATAAAGATGTTAAAGAAACAATAAAATAAACTTAATAGTGACAGATGGAGAGGAATACCAATTATCAGAATGTGTACATCCTTATGGTCTCATCATTCATCATATATTTGGCATACTTATTAGTACATGGGAATTTATATACAATTTCTTATATATGATATTTTTGCATTATTTTAAAACTATTCAAGAATAATTCTGATAATATGTAATTTTTGTCCTAACATTACATGAGTATAAACTGTACAACAGTTAACAGAAGATTTTTGTGTTTCTATTAAGAGACAAACTTCTCTGCATATCTATCACCTCTACATGTTCTGAGTCTTTGAGCAAAGGCATTTACAGACATTTTAACAATAATTGTATAAGGAAATATTTCAAGATTATAAAGCTTCCCTCCTTTCTTTAGTGTAGATTTGTTTGTATTCCAGGATAAGAAAAATGATGTCTCTGGAGGAGATGATGGGCAAATTTCTCAGAAGTATCTTGTAAGATTGGAGTTTCCTGAACTGTGTTCCTCAAGTATGACACAGATCCACTGTGCATAGCATTCCACTTTGGTCTGCTCCACATCACTCCCAATGAGATTAAGGAGACAAAGAGAACTGATCTGAATGTAAAGCTTATGCTGCATGCTATGGCATGAATAATAAACCATCTAAATCCATTAGGGTCCACTGTCCCCTAACCAATGGAATCTATGAAAATGTGGCAAGAAACCCTAGCAACAATCTGCTGCTTAAAGACTGCTTGACCACTTGACAATTTGTAGTTGAACCAGGTACAAAATATTCTTATTAATATATCACAGTTAACCCAAATGCTAGTCTTCATTACTCTTCAATGGTTCACTAACATTTTAGCAACTACTTGAATTATTATTTTTTAAAAAAGGAATACTACAGAGTTTGAGAACAACAAGAATTAAGAAGAATAATTAACATTAAGGACAACAAAGTCAAAAAGGACTCAATGGGCTTGAAGAATGGTTTAAAATTAACAAAGAGAACATTCACAGAAATGTATTTAAAGTCCTAAATTTTAACATAGTTGGCCCAGAACAGAATAGCCAAAATTCAAGTTGGCTATTCATATGAAGAAAAAAATACAAGAAAAATTAAAAATACCCAGGGTACTTCATTTCCAAACATAAGAGATTAAAATAATCAAGACTCCTCTCCTACTAGAAACAATTAGAAAACAGTACAAAACATGGGAAATTACTATTTTCAGACATTGAACAACAGGCAGTACAGGACTGTGATCCCCTAAAAAAGCAGAGAAACATTTTCTCCCTAAGGTAATCCTGTATATGGGGCAAGGAGAGGAAAACAGAGTCTAAAAATCTTGTTTGAGATTGAGAAATTCAAGTTTAGTGAGGCTGAGGTAGCTATAGTTGCAAAGGAGAATGACTAAAAAGAGGGGGCTACACAGAGGCAAGAGTTCCAGGAACATGCACAGGAGTTCCTGTGAGTCTTGGTTGAAGATGAGTCTACATATGTGTAAGGTAAAACCCAACAAGAAGGGACCAAAATAACTTTCAAGGGAAGAATTATTACCAGAAAGCTGTTAGACTAACAATTTCTGGAGGCTACGCAGGACAAACCATGACTTGAGTTTCCTCTAACAGGGATAGAGAGATCTTGTTGACCATGTGTAGTATTTAGTAGAGACCGGTGAAGACCCAAACCTTCAAAAAGAGAGAAAGAATAAATGAAAAATGAAGCTAAATTAGCTCTACAATAAATATTGCTCTAGACCTACTATAAAAGAGGTTAGAAACAAATTTCAAAAGGTTCAAACTAATGCACATGTAATTTAACTGCCTGCAACAAAATAAAAGACCAGAATTCTTTAAAGGACCACAACAAAATCCAGCACTTAACAATGTAAAATATACAGCAGCCAATTAAAAATTACCATCTGTACAGAAAACAGGAAAAGTGTTTTACCATCAATAGAAACAGACCCAGAAATAACAGGGATGATGGAATAGGCAGAAGAAGACATTAAAACAGCATCTATAAATATGTTCCATATACTCAGGGATATAGAAAAACATGAAAATCATAAGACAAAAATGGCAGACGTAGAAAATATCCAAATCAAATTTATATTGATGAAAAATACAAGCTCTAAAATGAAAACACACTAGAAAAGATTAACAACCAATTAGACACTCTATAAGAAAAGATCAAAGAACTTGAAGACACAGCAATGGAAACTGTTCAATGGAAGCACTTCCGTTTGGAAGCACAATCAGGAAAAAGACTTAAAAAATAAAGCTTTGGTGATCTGTGGGGCAATATCAAGTGGCTTCATATATGTGGAATTAGAGTCAGAAAAAAAGGGACATAAAAATATTTAAAGAAATAATGGTCAATTTTTCCCCCAAATTTGATGAAAATTATAAACCTACAGATCCAACAAGCTCAACAAACCCTAAACAGAATACACACTAAAAAAATCACTTCAATGAATATCATAATAAAATTGCTACTCAGTGGTAAAAATAAAACCTTAAGCAAACTTAGGGGGAAAAAGCAGCATGTTATGCACACAAAAAAAAATCAGAAGTAAGAATAAGGGCAAATATCCTGTCAGAAACTATGTAAACCAGAAGATGATGAATTATCTTTAAAGTACTAAAAGGAAAAATGTCAACCTAGAAACCTATAAAATTGTTGAAAAAAATCAACAGCCAGCAAATCTGTAACACAAGAGATGCTAAACAAAATTTTTCAGGCAGAAGGAAAATAATACCAGATAGAAATTTTATCTACACAAAGAAATAAAGAGTGCTGGAAATGGTATAAATGTGGGCAAATATCAAACATTTTTCCTGATTACTAATTTTATTCAAAACCTAATTAAAGCAAAATAATAACTGTGTATTGTGGTTTACACCAATTTAAGGTAAAATATATGACAAACAAGGTACAATGTATTGGCCTGGGAAACTGCAAAGAATGCTGTAAAGTTCTTACATGAAGTGGTGTGCTAGTATTTGAAGGTAGACTGATAAGTTAAAAGTTTGTATTATAAACAGTAACCACTGAAAACTGTAACAAAAGAAAGAAGGACATAAAATAAGCCAAGTGAAGACAAAATAGTATCTCAAAGTATGCAATCAATCCAAAAGGAGATAGGAAAACAGGACAAAAACAAACAAAGAAAATATGTCACAAGTAGAAAAGAATAACAAAATGGTAGATTTAATCACAACAAATATATACTTACATGAGGTATAAATGGTCTAAATACTTCCATTAAAAGGCAGAGATTATCACATTAAATGAAAAAAACAAGATCCAACGAAATGCTGCCTTAGAAATAAAGAAAAAGTGAAAAGCTAACAGTGGAAGACTCGAAAACTAAATACCATGCAAACACTATTAAAAGAAAACTGGAACAGATATATGAAAATAAGAAAAAGTAAATTTTAGAACAAGAATTATTAGCAGGAATAAAGAATGGTAGTTTTATTTATAAAGAGCCAATTTATCAAGAGGACATGACAATCCTAATTGCATTTGTATCTAATAACAGAGCTATAAAATATATTAAACAAAAGCTGAGAAATTTTAAAGGGAAAATAGGCAATTCCATAATTATATTTAAAGATCTCAACATTCCTCTCTTAGTAATTATATAAGTATACAGAAAAATAAATATACAGAACATAGAATAAGTACAGAGCAAGCTACAGGCATACCTCATTTTATTGTGTTTAACTTCATTGCACTTTGCAGATATTGTGTTTTATACAAATTAAAGTTTTGTGGCAACCCAACATCAAGCAAATCTATCAGCACAATTTTCCAACTGCATTTGCTCACTTTGTGTCTCTGTGTCACATTTTGGTAATTCTTGCCATATTTCAAACTTTTTCATTATTATTATTATATTTGTTATGGTAATCTGTGTTCAAAGACCTTTGATGTCACTATTGTAACTGTTTTGACATTTTTTTAGCTATAAAGTATTTTCTAATTAAAGTATGAACATTGTTTTTTAGACATAATGCTATTTCACACTTAATAAACTACAGTATAGTGTAAACATAACTTTTATATGTAGTGGAAAACCAAAAACTTCGAGTGACTTGCTTTATTGCAATATTTGTTTTATTGCAGTGGTCTGGAACTAAACCCTCAACATCTCTGAGGCCTATATAGAGGATTGAACAACAGTGTTGAAACAGTTGGTCTAATTGACCACAGAGACACCCTCAACACATTTTAAAACATTAAAACCACATGCTTGGGCTTCCCTGGTGGCGCAGTGGTTGAGAGTCCGCCTGCCGATGCAGGGAACACAGGTTCGTGCCCCGGTCTGGGAGGATCCCACATGCCGCGGAGCGGCTGGGCCCGTGAGCCATGGCTGTTGAGCCTGCACGTCCGGAGCCTGTGCTCCGCAACGGGAGAGGCCACAACAGTGAGAGGCCCACATACCGCAAAAAAAACAAAAAAACAAACAAACAAACAAAAAACCACATGCTTTAGTCAAAGTCTCGTTAAAATAGACAATTATGATATTAAAAAAAACCCTATCTAGAAAATCACATATTTTAAAATTAAGAAATATACTTCTATCTAGAGATCTGCTGTACAACATTGTGTCTATACTTAACAACACTGCATTGTGCACTTAAAAATTATCAAGAAAGTAATCTCATGTTAATTGTTCTTACCACAATTAGAAAAAGATCCTTTTAGGAAACTTCTACAATTTATCCCTTTTGGAATGGAAATGTCTATTCTATGCCTTTCATCATTGTATTTTGGAAGTATACAACCTGCTGTCTTGTTTCTCAGTTTCATAGCTGGAGAGTAATTTTGCCTCAGGATGAATCATACCTCAAGTCCCATCTCACCCATACCTGATTTAGATGAGATTTTGGACTTAGAGCTGCTGCAGGAATTGGTTAAGACTTTTGGGGCTGTTAAGATGGGGTGAATACATTTTGCAAGCAAGAAGAACATGATTTGGGGGAGCCAGATGACAGAGTATTATGAGCTGAATTCGTTTCCCCCCAAAATTCGTATGTTGAGTCCTAACACCCAGTACCTTAGAATGTGGCTGTGTTTGGAGATAGGATCTTCAAGAGGTAATTAAGTTAAAATGAGGTCATGAGAGTGAGCACTAATCCAATATGACTGATATCTTTATAAGAAGAGGAAATTTGGCCACAGAAAAGCACAAAGGGAAGACACAGGGAGAAGACTCTTTTTCAAGCCAAGTAGAAAAGCCTCAGAAGGAACCAACCCTCCTGACCCCTTGATCTTAGACTCCCAGACTCCAGAACTATGAGAAAATTAATGTCTGTTGTGTAAGCCACTGAGCCTGTAGTACTTTGTTATCGCAGCCCTAGAAAACTAAATATACCATACAATCTAGCAATTCTATTTCTGAGCTTATGCCCCAAAGAAGTGAAAATATGTACTCAAACAGATATTTGTACACCCATGTTCACAGCAGCATTATTCACAATAGCCAAAAAGGTGAAAGCAACTCAAGTGTCCATTGATGGATGAATGAACAAAATATGGTCTACTTATGCAATGAAATATTATTGAGCCTTAAAAAGGAGATGCTACAACACAGATGAACATTAAAGACATTAAATGAAATAAGCCAGTCACAAAAGGACAAAACTGTATGATTCCATTTACATGAGGATTCTAGGTTACTCAAATTCTAGAGACAGAAAGTAGAACGGTGGTTGTCAGGGACTGGGAAAGGGGAGAATGGGGAGTTAATATTTAAATGGGTACAAAGTTGCATTTGCAGGAGAAGAGAAAGTTCTGAAGATGGGTAGTGGTGAAGGGTACACAACAATGTGAATGTATTTAATACCATAGAACCTTACATTTTAAAGTAGTTAAAATGGTAAATTTTATGTTATGTGTATTTTACCACAATAAAAAAAGGAGAAATAAACACTTTTTCAGACAAACAAAATATGAAAAAATTCATCAGCAGCATACCTTCACTATAAGAAATATTAAAGAAAGGTGGAAAATAGTACCAGTTAGATATTGGCTCTTCATAAATTAATGAAGAACATTGCAAAGGGTAAATATGTGGATGAGTATAAAAGACATTTTTATCATTTTTAATCTATGCAAAAGATATTTGACTGTTTAAAGTGCAAATAACAACAATGTGTCAGGGGGTTTATAGCATATGCAGAAATAAAATGTCTGAAAATAGCTCAAAGGACAGGAGGGAAGTATTGGGTGAATTCTGCTGTACACTTTTTACACCACATGTGAAGTGGTATAGTATCACTTGAAAGTTAAACCTTAACTTTCAAATGGTACTAAAGTTAAATGCTAAAAAATAAAACAACAAGGTAGAGATAATAAGAAAATCATATTTTTAAAACTCAATCTGAAAGAAAGAGGGAGAAGGAACAAAGAGCAAATGGAAGAAATAGACAAGAAATAGAAAGATGGTAGATTTAAACTAAACCACTTTGATAATTATGTTAAACATACCTTATTTCAGCTGAGGTCTTCCAAGAAACAGATGCCAAAATGAGATTAGATGTGCCAGAGATTTATTGGGGAACATGCCTGTGAAGGAGCACGGGGAGAAAACTGGGATAGGCTGGAAGAGCCTTTAGACCACAATATAGGTCTGACACCTGTGAAAGAAGCAAAAGAAAGGAAAATTGAGTAGGACAAGCCTCAGACCATTTCACAGTTCTGAGAATCTCACAGCAGGTTAATGAAATCTCACTAGCAAAGGTTTCCCATTAGAGGCAGGAATGTCCCAACTCTAATAACTCTGTCATGCTGGGAACAACCCAGAGGAAGCATGGTTTCAGGGTGAGCACCATGTTATATCTGAATGTATAACTGGAGGTGTTTGTCTAACTATGCTTCCCACAGAAGATCCGCTTGCAGAGAGATTGAGCAGGTGCATCCATGGCCACCATTGCCCATCTCTGTCCTACACAGATGCATGTTGCTAGACATTTTCCATGGTTCCACTGACCTCTTTTCCATAATGAAATATACTTTAGCCCCAATTGCTGCAGTTGGTTTCAGGGCCACCGTTGGTACTGATCATCTCCTCCCCTATCATCCACTATAAATTTCTCTACCCTCAGCTGGTACCTATGCAGGTCTTTATGTCTTACCTGGTGCTGTAAACCAAACCTTCATTTCTGAAGGATCTGGATGTATGCTCATCATACCATCCTCAGAGGTGGCTACACATGTTCACACTAAGAGGCACCTAAGTGGATCACCTGGGTACCATAAATGTTCCTCTTTACTTCTACTGTGTAAAAGCAGATCTATCTGCCTCTTTCTACTCCTGGCATCAATTACTCCTGCCAGTACAATTACTCCTCTTCTCACTTGTTGGTCCCTGTTTAAAGGACTCTGAAATGCCCTGGCATTATGTATAGTATGCAGTTCAATAGTATTTTATTGTGTCCCCTAGTAATAGTATGGCGGGCCAGAATCTCTACTTTGTAGAGCTTGTAGTTGCAGAGATGGGAAGCACAAACTCTACCAAAAGGATATTAGATCCCACTCAATTTTTCTGTAAACCTAAAACTATTAAATAAATAAATAAATAAAAGTATATTAATTTAAAAAAAGAGGGGAGAGTCAGGTCATGTCATTCCTCTGCTCTAAACACTATAGTCACTCCCCATTTCATTCAGAGTCCAAACCAAAGGTTTCTATAAGGCCTACAAGGCCTCCTTTCATTACCCCTATGAGTTCACCTGCTACTAAAATTTCCCTCTCACTAATTTACTCCAGGCAGGCTTCTGGCGTAGAATATTTGCACTGGACATTTTCCACTATCTGGAATGCTCTTCCCATAGGTATTCACATAGCTAATCTCATCTCCTTCAGGTCATTGCTTCAAAGAATACAGATAACATAAAACCCCCAAAAAATATAAATAAGAGAAATAGCCCAATTCAAAGAACCTGGGCATAAGATTTGAATAAACTCTCTTAAAACAGGAAATCCAAATGGCTACTAAAAAAGAAGACACGTTCAACTCCTTAGCAAGCAATGAAATGCAAATTAAGACCAAGATGGAAAACCATTACAGACCTATTAGATTCACAAAAAATATACTATCTGACAATTTCAAGTGTTGGTGAGAAAGTGGAACAATAGGAACTCTCTTGAGAGTGAAAATTGATACAAATTCTTTGGAAATAGTTCAGCGTTTTCTAGTAAATTTGAAGGTATGCATTCTCTATGATGTAGCATTCTACCCCTAATTATACACTCTGGGGAAACTCTAGTACATAGCCAGAAGTTAGGTACTGTAGAGTGCATAGCAGCATTGTTCAAATTAGCTCCAAACTGGAAATGATCCAAGGTGCATCGAAGTGGAATCAATACAAAAATTGTTAACTATTAACACATTACTGTACTATACAACCATAAAAAATATGTAAACTATGTATATATACATCAACATGGATGAGCCTTACAAATATACTACTGAGTGAAAGAGCAGTCAAAAAAGAAAAAAAAAACTGTATAATTAACTTGCATAAATTTCAAAAGCAAACAAAATCAAACAGAAGCCCTTAGCGGTTAAACTATAGAGGCAATAAATCTATAAAGACAAGTAAGGCCAGATGGTCACATTTCTTTGGTTGATATGTCTGATGAGAGAAGATTCTGTTCTGACTGTGGAGAGGCATGTGGCCAGTTTCCACTTGGTCTGAGTGATTCACAAATGTTGCTTTGCAATTGTTTTTTTAACCTGTACATATGTTTTATGCCCTCTCTGTATGTACAAAACATTTCACAAGAAGAAAAACAAACCAACCCCAAAAAGGCAAATTAATGATGGATCTAAATCCACAGCCATCAGTATGAATGGAAGATGCAGTCATAAAATTAAGAAAACATCTGGTTTACTTTTTTCTTCACATTTCTCATGGCTTTGGCTTGCACTGAGTACTAATTACCTAATGTTTGTGTTGCTGCCTATGCATTTTAATAGCTGTTCACTGATCTAGTCTGACCTTCTGCTTAGTAATTTCAAGTAGTCAGCAGGAGGTCTTAAATTGCATCAAGACATAATGCATTATGCAATATTGTAAAAACTAAGGTAAGATGATGCTAGGGCTTGCAAAGCAGCAAAATGTAAATGAGACACTTTGGTTACAAGACATGGCTTTAACTGGAAGAGGAATGTCACACAATTGAATTGCACTGGTCTCAAGCAAAAGAAAAAAAAGAGACTAAAAACATTTGCTTCCTCCAGCTCCCAGGATTCTGAACTGAAATCCCTTTAACAATTTTCTTCCTTTATATTTCAGTTCTGAGCAGGGCTACTGCACAATTTGGCAAATTCATTTCAGAAAGACTGTTGCCAAGGTCATTTCCTAATCACGTAGGGTAGGATGGTTTGAAAAATAAACTACAGCAGATCCAGGATTTGAAAGCAAGTCTCTCTAATTTCAGAAACTTTATCAGCTGCCATGTCACATGGTCTTCCTAAAAGGGCTCTAGGTGATTTTCAAAACCATCTATGTAATCTCCTTTTGAGGCCATACTCAAGTTTCACAAAGCTGGTTTGGTATGTAATTGTGACTACAGAAGTTCTATGAAATCTGCCCTCTCTAAATCAACTCAAAAATAAAATAGAAATGGCTTCAACAGTACAATTTTCTGTTGACATATTTCTGTAGGTAGAAGTCAAGAAATAAAATACACTGTGATATCATGGAAAGCTCCCTGGATCAGGTTCCAAAGACCTTATAGATTGTATGACCTTGGGCAAGTCATGCAATCTTTCTATACATAATTTGTCTAATCAGAAAGACGTAATAACATCTGTCAAGCCAATCTCATGTTGGATGGACCCAATGAGATGGAAGATATGGAAATAGTTTATAAATTGTAGATCATTCTGCAAATATTTTATTAGTATTGCAAAAGCCAAATGGAGAAGATGCTCAAATTTCCTTCTCCTTAAAGTCCTCAGACATTGTACGCATCTAATGGCAACTCTCTTCCCAGTTATGTGTGGTAGTGCATCTCACCAGGTTTAATTGTGCCAGTCGCTTCATCTCCATTTGTAAAATTCATAACTCTTCAGAGCTGCACTTTACAGGGATGTGGTTAGGAAAAGTGATTAGGCAGAAAGGCAGAATGACATTGAAGACTGGACTAAGTTTTGGATTCTTATTTTCCTGTGTGACCTTAGATGTGTGAAACAGATGATTGCTCATGTCCTATCTATTCTAAAGCTTAATATAAAGAGTGCATTGAGATAGGAATCCTGCTGACTGTCCAGCCGTAGAACATATGCTTTGAAGTTTTCTATAATAATGGTGAGGCCCTGGCTCCAACCCAATGCTCACCAGGTCCTCCAGTGTGGGCTCACTTTCAAGATGAACCCACCAGCCTTTGCGGTTTAAGACCATGGCCATAAAAGAAATTTCTTTCCTGTGTAAAGCAAACTGGATCATATGGGGTCTAAATCCATGACCTTGGCCTTGTTAGCTGTGCTCTAACTAGGTGAAGTAATAGGTCCAGATGGTAACAAGATGTAGAACACTTTGCAGAAGTCATTCCGTACTTATATAGATCAGAGATGACTTCCAAAAACTGAATCCTTTGATAGCATGTGCTGTTTCACCCCTGGGTACATAGTGCATGGTTCTACAGAAGCAAAAGTAGGGAGACAGATGGTCAAGCTGGAGGGAAGGAAAAAGAGAACAAACATAAAGGGAAGGAAGAAAATGTTAGGATTCTGGCCAGTGCCCAGAAATCTGAAATATAATAGAAAGCTTATAAATCACAAAGCATGAGAAACTTAAGCAAAAACATTAGTTGTTGCAGTACAAAGCTTAGCCATCAAAATGAAATATCTCTCCTTCAAGAGAACACACTATCATCAAAACAAAG
The DNA here is from genome assembly GCF_964165515.1 of Mesoplodon bidens. NCBI lineage: Eukaryota > Metazoa > Chordata > Mammalia > Artiodactyla > Ziphiidae > Mesoplodon > Mesoplodon bidens. The sequence goes on from NC_138162.1 coordinate 105,885,875, forward strand.
TATAGTACACAATTGGATTGGTAAATATTCATGAAAGGTCTTCAACCATGAAAGAAAATAATACTGAACCTAGGAACACTTGAGAAGAATTCCAAAGTTAAAGGAATCAGGGGCAAGGCCCGGGGCTGGCTGGGGATATTTCCAGCAGCAAGGAGAGAGCTCTTTGCAACCCTTGTTACTAAGGAAATTTCAGAGCCATTCTATAAATAGCTTCCTGCCATTAGCCCAATCAGAAATGAGATTTTGCTGCAACACTGCAGCTCTGTGTGCCGCTGAAGGAAATTTAATTCTAACCAATTCTTTCTTCCAGGTTTTGCTTTCTGCCAAAAAGAAAGATAAATACCGCAGGGAAGAAAATGGAAGTGTTGATAGATGTATAGCTCAAGATTGCAATGCTTCTTTTACTCAAGAATTTTAACTCATGCAACTGTGAAAATAACCCCAGTATTAAACTAGATAGGAGTTCAGTTGCGATACTTTCAGGGTTGGCATCTAATGCCTGTTTTTCATGGGTCGTGAAGAAGGAACTCATATGGTAATCTAGAACCCTTTCTTTTATTGAATAAACTCTAATTCCCTTGCAAAGTTTCTTTCATCCAAGACATTCACATAATAGAATTTTTTTAATTTGTAAGTATTCTCATTTTGATAAATTATAAACTTCCCTTCTTACACAACACCATTTTTGCCTTTTTTTCCTACTACTTGTTTGTTTTCTTTTGAATTTGTTCCCAACAAATAACTGAGTAATTTGCAACTATTAATTTATGTCAACAAATGTAAACATCAGTTTGGAAAAAAAAATGGCTGTGATACAATTTAGTAGACGTCATTCCAGCAGGTAGTTTTTATCAAAATTGCTGCATTTGGAACCTTTAAGCCTAATCTTTGGCAAATGCAGGGATAGAGGGAAGCTGATTTCAATATCTGTCCCCTTATTCCTTCTGCCTTTGGAACTCTCTTATCCAGAGGGTCTCTGACCATGTCTTTAAATCCACAGGATCAATTCACCTAGCCCTGCTTAAGATGTTTTGCTTTCTGCTTTCCTCTTCCTCTCCCAAAGCAAAACTTAATTCTTTCCCCAAATTAATCCACAAATTCAATGCAAGCAAGTCCCAGTGGAATTGACAAGCAAATTATAAAATTTGTTTAGAGGAGTCAATATGCAAGAATAGCCAACAAACTTTTTCAATGAAGAATAGGAAGAATAATAAGAGAGGGATTTGCCCTACAGAATATCAAAACATGGGACAAAACTACATAGTTATAACAGTACACAAGTGAAGACCAGCAAATCAATGGGACAGAGAAGAGAATCCAGATACATGACTATATATCTACCTACGTATATATGTATATAAATATAAAATATGAGAAGGTGATATATTAAATCAGTGAGAAAGGTTATTGGACAAATTGGCTATCCATCCATCAAAATAATAGATTTCTTACCACATGCTGTATACAAAACTAAACTCAAACTAAATAAAGGATCAAATGTAAAAAAGTAAAATTTGAAAGATACTATAATAAAATGCAGAAGGCTAATTTTATAAATTTCAAGTGGAGTAGATAGAAGAGGGGAAGGCTAAGCAGCCCATAAACCTGGAAGCTCCAAAGGAGAACATGAATATATTCAACTGTGTAAACTTTCAAATCATGAATATAGTGAAAGACACTGTAAACCAAGTGTAAACAATAGCCTGAGAGAAAATAGTGCAAGATAGTGTCCCTTATATAAACCTTAAAAAATCAATATAAGAAAAGGCAGATAAGTTAGCAGAAAAAAATAGACACAGAATCTGAGCCAATAATTTACAGAAGAGGAAAAAACAATGACTGATAAGCATAAAAAACTTAGTCAGTCTCCCTAGAGGTCAGAGAAATGCAAGCTAAAATAAAATGAGATTTTGCTTTTTAGCTATCACGATAACAAAAATTTAAAACTGATAATATCTAGAATCACTCAGATTATAGAGAAAGAGATCTCTCATACATTCCATCTATCCCCTTAAAATCGTCTTTCTGTTTACTCTCTAGCTGCTCATATGCAGCCAGAACCATCTGGAGCAAAATACACAATCACCCTGAAAGTCTAACTGCAAACATACTATCACAAATTTCTCATAGCCCACAACACTGTCCCACAATCTTATTACCCTTTCTGTCATGTTCACTCTCCCATTCTCCAAAAATATTAACTTTGTGCTCCTATTTTTTCAAACCTTCAATCTTTCCAACACTCCTTTACAGCCACTTCCTTTACAGCTAAACTTGTCTGATATTTCATTAAGAAAAAATAAGGAATTAGGTAGTCGTTTCTCATTTTCCCACCACTAAATCAACTAATTTATCTGCAACTATACCATCTTCTTTGCCTTTTGTTACTATGGATAAAGTGTCCCTAGTCCAATTTAAAGCCAATCCTTCATTTGTTCTCTGAATCCCACCACTTTTTTTAAAAAGAACTTCAATCCTACATTAATCATCACTGATTTCTTCCTCTATTGAATCAGTTTTATCTGCATGCAAACCTAATCTAGCCTCTTGCGTCTTCTCACACACACACACACACACACACGTCCTCTTTCAGTAGTTAGCACCCCATTTCTGAAAAAATCTTCCACCCTATGAGTTATTTATTATGGCTTTCTTCACTTCATCCCATCACAATATCTTCTCTTCTCTGAGACACTGGGCTTCCATCACCGCCACTTCACTGAAACTATGAAAATCAAAGTGATCAATGAACTCCATGCTGCCAACGACTTTCCTGTCCTCATCTTATTTGACGTCTCAGCAGCATTCAACGAAGTTCACTTCATCTGCCTATTTAAAATATAGTTCCTGTTCTTGGATTCTGTCACCCCGAACTATTAGACTTTACCCAGTGTCACTAACCACGGCTGGTTTCTCCTTCTTCACTTGACATCAATACATTAAATGATTCAAGACTGTGTTCTGTTTTCCACTTTTCTGTCTATACAATTTCCTTAAGAGATTTCTTCCATTCCTGTGTCCTAAAACACCATCTGGACGCCAGTGACTTCTAAGCCTGCATCTTCATTCCTGACATCTACTTAACTCCAACTTTGTATATCTAAGATCCTTCTTGTACCACCACAAGGGAGCCTAAGAGTCATTACAAAATTAATATAGACAAAGCAGAATTCTTAGTATATCACACCATATCCAAGGCTATTTTTTCTCATCCCTATTCCAGTAAATGTCACCACAAAACAATCATTTGCTTAACCCCAAATCCTAGTAGTTGCTCTTTATGTATCCTATTTCATCATACTACAAATTAATCAGCAAGTCTTATCTCCTTCATCTCTCAAACGTGTCTCTAATCTATTTATTTTTTCCCACTTTACTACTAATACCCTTGTCAAGCCACTCTGCTTTCGTAAATGGATTACAATGGATTATTGGTCTTCTGTCTTGTCCTCTTGAAATCCACTCTCCATGGAGCAGTCAGATATCTCTCTAAAACATAAATCATATCCTCTGCAATGGCTTTCCATTGGAGTTAGAATGAAAAGGTCTTCCATTTGTCTGACTCCAGCCTATATCTGCAAGATCATTATTTCCAATAGGCTCTAGCTGCACAGATCTATGTGCCCTTGAATATACCAAATGTCTTAGAGTCTGTCCATGAGCCACTCTATTCCTGTTTCACATTGTTCCTATCTCTGTACTTGGATGGCTATTTTTTTAATATGTTATCTCTTTTTTTATATTTCATTTCTTAGTAAAACTTTCTCTGACCACCGAACCTAAAGCGACAAGATCATAATCACTCTCCATCACATAGTCACTTGATTTTTTTCATACCTGGTATAAATTCCAAATAGTTCTCTTGTTCATTTACTTACTTATCTCTCTTCCACCCATCCCATCTCTAACCCTTTGCTGGAATGAAGGCTGCATGACGGACCTCAACTGTTTTTTTCTTAACTGTGTCCTATGTGCCTAAAAAAAAAAAAAAAAAGCCAAACATAATCCAGAGATTACCCTGGATTATCTGAGTGGGCCCAGTGGAATCAAAATAGTCCATATTAGAAGGAGGAAGGAGGAAGGAGGATCAGAGTCAGGGAGAGAATACATGAGGACAAAAGCAAAGGTCAAAGAGGAGACAAGAATGGTACTCTTCCGGCTCTGAAGATGGAGGGAGGAGCCAGAACCAAGGATTGTACCAACGTCTAAAAGCTGAGAGAGGTGAAGGAGTGGGTCTCCCCTCGAGCCTCCAGAAGCAATGCACACCCACCAACACCTTGATTTTAACCCAATATAACTGATTTAGTATTTCTAATTTCCAGAACTATCAGGTAATAAATTCACGTTCTTTAAGCTGCTGAATTTGTAGTAATTTGTTACGGCCACAATAGAAAAGTAATACAGTCTGTCATCATTTGAATTTACATGATTTTTATGTAGTAATTTCACCTCAAGATATCTATCCTTTGCAAAGTCCACATCGTTTGATTACTATAGTTTTATATTGTCTTAAAACTGGGTAGTGAGTCCTCCAATGTTGCTCTTTCAGTATTGTGTCAGCTTTCCATGTAAATTTTTTCCTTTCCTTAAAACTTTAGCATCAGTGATGGATACCTGAAAAAGAGCCTCTTGAGATTTTGATTAGGATTGCATTGAATCTGTGGATCAAATTGGGAAGAACTGACATCTCAACAGTATTAAGCCTTCTAATCCATGAACACAAAATATATTTCCACTTATTTAGGTCTCCTTTGATTTCTTTTATCAGTGTTCTCCCCCATTTAGATCCTATACATAACTTTTTTTAGATTTATATGCAATGGTAAATATTATTTTTTATTTCAAATTACAATTGTTCATTGTTAACATATAGAAAAACAATTGATTTTGCATGTAACCTTGAATTCTGCAACCTTGATATACTTGCTTAGTAGTTCCAATTTTTTTTTTTTTGCTAATTTTGGGGATTATCTACATACACAATCTATTATCTAAGAACTAAGACAGGTTTGTTTCTTCTTTTCCAATCTAGACTTATTATGGTGATCATTTCACAATATACACAAATATCAAATCATATTTTTGTATACCTGAAACTAATATAATGTTATATGTCAATTATATCTCAATTTAATTTTTTTAATAAAATAAACATAAGGCTACTAGGACTATTTCTCTTTGTGTGAGTTTTGGTAGTTTGTTTCTTTCAAAGAATTAGTCTCTATCATGTAAGTTATCAAATCCGTGGGCACAAAATTGTTCACAATATTTCTTTATTATCTTTGTCATGACCACAGAATCAGTAGTGATGGCCTGTTTCATTTTTATTATTGGTAATTTATGTCTTCTCTCTTTTCTCTTTTTTCCTCATTAACCTAGCTATAAGTTTATTGTTTTCCTGATCTTTTTGAATAACCAGTTTTGATATAGCAGATTTTTGTTATTGTTTTCCTGTTTTCCATTTCATTGATTTCTGCTCTCATTTTTACTACATCTTTCTTCTGATTGCTGTAGGTATCTTTCTCTAGTTTCCAAAGGTGGAAATTAGGTCACTGAATTTAGACTGGCCTTATTTTCTAATATATGTATTTTATATAATTATTATAAATTTCTCTCTAAAGCTACATCCTACAAATTTTGATTATTTTTTAAATTTTGCTTTACTAAAAATATATTTAAATTTATTTTGAGACTTTTCCTTTGGTCCATAGTTGTATTAAAATGTGTTGTTAAATTTCCAAATATTTTGGGAATTTCTTCCAGTTTAATTCCTTTGTAGTCCGAAAATCCACTTTGTATTATTTCTATTCTTTTATATTTGTTGTTTTAAGGCCCAGAATATGGTCTATCTTGGTGAATCTTCTGTAAGAGTTTGAGAAGAGTACCTATTCTTCCATTATTTGATGAGGTAATCTATAAGTATCAATTAGGTCAATTTGATTGATAGTGCTGTTCAGTTCATCTATCTCCTTACTGATTTTCAAGCTATTGGTTCTATCAATCACTAATAGAAGAATGTTGAATTCTCCAACAACAATAGTGAATTGGTCTATTTCTCCTTTCATCTCCTTCAGTTTTTGCCTCATATACTTTGATGCTGTGTTGTTAGTTACATAAACACTTAGGATTGGTTTGTCTTCTTGGAAAATTGACTCCTTTATCACTATGTAATGCCCCTCTATTTCCCTGTGAATCTTCCTAGTCCTGACATCTACTTCCTCTGAAACTAACATAGCTACTCCAGCTTTCACTAGCCTGATATATCTTCTCCACTCTCTTTACTTTTTAACGTGTCTGAGTCTTTAGAGTTAAGTGAGTTTCTTGTAAACAACATATAATTGGGTCTTTTATATCTACTCTGTCTCTGTATTTTTTTTATAAGAGAATTTTTTCTTGTAATTTATTTATTTATTTATTTATTTATGTCTGCGTTGGGTCTTTGTTCCTTTGCCTGGGCTTTCTCTAGTTGGTGGTGGCTTCTCTTATTGCAGAACATGGGCTCTAGGCATGCGGGCTTCAGCAGTTGTGCTTCGAGGGCTCTAGAGCTCAGGCTCAGTAGTTGTGGTGCACAGTTTTAGTTGCTCCACGGCATGTGGGATCTTCCCGGACCAGGACTCAAACCCGTGATCCCTGCATTGGCAGGTGGATTCTTAACCATTGCGCCACTAGGAAAGCCCCTGTCTCTGTATTTTAAATGGTGTTAGAACATTCACACTTAGTGCAATTACTGATACAGTTAGAACATTCACATTTAGTGCAATTAGTGATATAGTTGGATTAATATCTACCATGTTTGTAACTGTTTTCCATTCATGGCATTTGTTGTTTCTTTTTTCCCACCTCTTTTTCTGACTTCTCTGTTTTTTTTTTTTTTTTTGCAATACGTGGGCCTCTCACTGTTGTGGCCTCTCCCGTTCCGGAGCACAGGCTCTGGACGCGCAGGCTCAGCGGCCATGGCTCACGGGCTCAGTCGCTCCGTGGCATGTGGGATCTTCCCGGACCAGGGCACGAACCCGTGTCCCCTGCATCGGCAGGCGGACTCTTAACCACTGCGCCACCAGGGAAGCCCTTCTCTGGTTTTAATTAAGCATTTTATATGATTCCATTTGATCTGTTCTCTTAGCACATCACTTATACTTCTCTTTTTTAGCTGTTTCTAGTGATGCTGTAGAGTTACTAATATAAATTTTTAACTAATCTAAGTTCACCTTCACATTAACACTCTGCAACCTCACATGTAGTGCACATATAGAGAGTAATCCAAATTCCTCCTTCCTGTCCCTTGTGAAATGTGTTGTCATTCATTTCACTCATCAGAATGATATAATCAGCCAATACTTTGTTACTCATTTATTTAAATAAACAATTATCTTTTAGATCAGTGGAGAATATGAAAAATAAAAGTATTATTTTACCTTTATTTATTTCTTCTCTGATGCTTTTCTTTTCATGTAGATCCAATTTCCTGTCCTATATCATTTTTCCTCTACTTGAAGAACTTTTAACATTTATTGCAGTGGAGGTCTGCTGGTGATGAATTCTCTTAGCTTTTTTGTTTTTCTGATAGGGTCTTTTTTTCCTCTTCATTTTGAAAGATAATGTTGTTGAATATAGAATTTTCTCTTTCAACACTTTCAATATTACACACTACTCCCTTCTAACTTGCACGGTTTCTGACAAGACGTTTGGTATAATTCTTATCCTTGCTACAGGTAAGATGATGTCCCCCCCCCCGACCGGTTCTTTCAAGATTACCCTTTTGTCATTCCTTCTTGCAGTTTGTATATGACATGTCCAGGTGTGGTTTACTTTTGGTATTTACCCTGCATAGTGTACTCTGAGCTTCCTGAATCTGTGGTTTGTTGTCTAATATTTTGGAAAGCTTACAGCCATAATTACTTTAAATATTTCTTCTGCTTCATCTTTGTTCTCCTTCTGGTATTCCAGTCATGCAAAAATTACACCTTTTGAAATTGTCCCACATTTCTTGGATGTTCTCTTCTATTTTTTCTTCATTCTTTATTCTCTTTGAATTTTAGTTTGGGAAGTCTCTATAGACCTATCTTTAAGATCATTAATTCTTTCTTCAGTTGTGTTGAGTCTACTGATGGCCCATCAAAAACTTTCTTCAATTGTATTACAATGTTTTTGATCTAACATTTGCTTTTGCTTTTTTCTGAGTTTCCATCTTTCTGTTTACATTACCCATTTGTTCTTATATCTTGTCTACTTTCACTATTAGAATCTTTAACATATTAATCATAGTTATTTTAAATCTCCTTTCTGATAATAACATCTTTGTGACCTGAGTTTGGTTCCAATGATTACTTTGTCTCTTGAGACTGTTTTTCTTTCCTTTGGCATGTATTGTAATTTTCTGTGGAAAGCTGGACTTGACATATTAAGCAATAGGAACTGAGGTAAATAGGCCTTTGATGTGAGGATTTATATTAACTTGGCAAGGACCTTGGCTGTATTTAATGTTTTCCATAGCCAGAGGCATCAGTTGTCTTAATGTCTTTATTTTTGTCTCCCCTGTTGACTTTGGACTTCCCTAAGTACCTTGGGGAGAATCTATGCCTTGCAGCTCTTTCCACTGTAATTCACTGTAATACTGGAGCTCAGTTAGTGTGATGATAAGGTGTGGTGGAAGAGAAGCATTCTATAATCTTATAATTAAATCTCAGTCTTTTAGCGGGGCTGTGTCTCTGGTCTATGACCTTTACAAGTGACTCTCCACTGGTATACATTTTATTCTTCCCCATTCCCCATTATTTTCTCAGGACACAATATCCCCAGTCTATTTCTTTGAAGCCCTGAACCTGTTTACTATGTGTTTTTCCCCTTTAGATGATACAGGAATGCTAGAGTGTTCTAGAGTGGCAGGAATGCCCTTTCCCAGCTAAGCTGGCAAAGTCTCTTCCTCTGGAGAGAAGGCATTTGTTATGAAGAAGGCTGTGGGTGTATTTCACAAGGATTACTTTTCCCTTCTCCTAGCCAGAATTTTGAGGAACTCTTCCTCAGGTCTTCAGGAGAAGAACCTAGTGGGGTTCACGGAGATGAAGCCCACAAAAGCGTGGAGGACCCTCCAAGAATGTTGCCCCCAGTAGTATCTCTCTCACGTTAGTCCACATTCAGCTCCCAACAATTCATCAAAATAACCACTTAACTGTCTTATCTGTTTATGGCTGCAGGAGCTTCTGCAGGCAAAGGAGATCAGGAGACCAGGGGTTTTAGGACAAATATTGTAAACCTTGAATGAAGAATCCCACCATGTGTGATGAAATATTGAAAACAGCTCTATGACTTGATGGATCTGTTTATTAAAAAAATTGAAAGGAAGAAGACTTCTTATTTGTAACTTCTCGTTCAATATAAGTGCAAACTTTAAAAAATATTGTAGAATGAGATATCATCTCACACCAGTCAGAATGGCCATCATCAAAAAATCTAGAAACAGGGGCTTCCCTGGTGGCGCAGTGGTTGAGAATCTGCCTGCCAATGCAGGGGACACGGGTTCGAGCCTTGGTCTGGGAAGATCCCACATGCCGCGGAGCAACTAGCCCCGTGAGCCACAATTACTGAGCCTGCGTGTCTGGAGCCTGTGCTCCGCAACAAGAGAGGCCGCGATAGTGAGAGGCCCGCGCACCGCGATGAGGAGGGGCCCCCGCTTGCCGCAACTACAGAAAGCCCTGGCACAGAAACGAAGAGCCAACACAGCCATAAATAAATAAATAAATAAATAAAATTTAAAAAAAAAAAAAAAAAAAAAAAAAATCTAGAAACAAATGCTGGAGAGGGTGTGGAGAAAAGGGAACACTCTTGCACTGCTGGTGGGAATGTGAATTGGTACAGCCACTATGAAGAACGGTATGGAGGTTCCTTAAAAAACTACAAATAGAACTACCATATGACCCAGTAATCCCACTACTGGGCATATACCCTGAGAAAACTGTAATTCAAAAAGAGTCATATACCAAAATGTTCACTGCAGCTCTATTTACAATAGCCAGGAGATGGAAACAACCTAAGTGTCCATCATCGGATGAATGGATAAAGAAGATGTGGCACATATATACAATGGAATATTACTCAGCCATAAAAAGAAATGAAACTGAGCTATTTGTAATGAGGTGGATAGACCTAGAGTCTGTCATACAGAGTGAAGTAAGAAAGAGAAAGACAAATACCGTATGCTAACACATATATATGGAATTTAAGAAAAAAAATGTCATGAAGAACCTAGGGGTAAGACAGGAATAAAGACACAGACCTACTAGAGAATGGACTTAAGGATATGGGGAGGGGGAAGGGTAAGCTGTGACAAAGTGAGAGAGTGGCATGGACATATATACACTACAAATGTAAAATAGATAGCTAGTGGGAAGCAGCTGCATAGCACAGGGAGATGAGCTCGGTGCTTTGTGACCACCTAGAGGGGTGGGATAGGGAGGATGGGAGGGAGACACAAGAGGGAGGAGATATAGGGATATAGGGATATGTATAGATGATTCACTTTGTTATAAAGCAGAAACTAACACACCACTATAAAGCAATTATGCACCAATAAAGATGTTTAAAATAAATAAATAAATAGGAATAAATCTAACAAAGGAGGTAAAAGACTTGTACACTGAAAACTGGAAAGCATGCTGAAAGAAATTAAAGACCAAATTAAGCAAATGAAAAGATACTCTGTGCTCATGGATAAGAAGACAATATTGTTAAGAAATCAGTGTTAACCAAAGTGATCTACAGATCAATGCAGTTCTTATGAAAATTTTAACAGCCTTTGTAGTCAATCCTCAAAACCATATGGAATTGCAAGGGATCATGAATCACCAAAACAATCTTGAAAAAGAAGAATAAAGTTGGTAGACTCATACCTCCTGAGTTTAAAACTATCTACAAAGATACAGTAATTAAGACAGTATGGTACAGGCATAAGGGCAGACATACAGATCAAAGGAATAGAATAGAGAATCCAGAAATAAACCCACACATACATGATCAATTGACTTTCAACAAGTATGCCAATGCCATTCAGTGGAGAAAGAACAGTCTTTTCAACAAATAGTTCTGGAACAACTGGTTATCCATATGCAAAAAAAAATGAAGCTGGACTCTTACCTAACACCATACACAAAAATTTACTCAAAATGGATCAAAAACCTAAATGTAAGGGCAAAATCTACAGAACACTTAGAAGAAAACATTGAGGATAATCTTCATGACCTTGGGTTTGGCAATAGTTTCATAGATATGACACCAAAAGCATAGGCAACAAGAGACAAAAATAAATTCACTTTATCAAAATTAAGAACTTTTGTTCATCAAAAGACACTAGTAAGAAAGCGAAAAGACAACCTACTCAAAGGGTGAAAATAATTGTACATTATATATCTCATAAGGGATTAGTATCCAGAATAAAAAACTCCTAAAACTCAATAAAACAAACAAAATAAACACTAAATTCAAAACTAGGCAAAAAAGATATTTTTTCAAGGAAGATACACAAAAGGTCAATAAGCACATGAAAAGATGTTCCACATCATTAGTTATTAGGGAAATCCAAATCAAAACTACAATGAGATACCACTTCACAGCCATTAGGATGTCTATAATCAAAAATATTAATATTAATAACAAGTATAGGTATAGATAGTGTTGAGAGCTACACGACATTGTGAATGTATTGAATTGTACATCTATGAATGACTGAAATGTTACGTATTACATTAGGTATATTTTACCATAATAATAAAATTGATTAGAAAGAAAGACACAGAGTAGGGTGATGATAATACATGCAGCTTGTTGAAACGGATGATAAGTTCTGCTAGACACCATGTTCTTAAAACATAATGGCAAAGTATCTTAAGGCAGGCCTTCAAAGAAATTCTGGGGTCATTTGGGTTACATAGCTCTATTTTTCAGACTGTTAGCAACATAATGGGTTCAGACAATTTGACTCTATCCAGTATTTATAATCCTGGTCCAAGGCAGTTTCATGAACAAAGACTAGGCTATTTGAGAGAGAACCCCAAGAACAGTAACAAGAGTAGTGACCACAGTAATAAAAGTTAAAGGATAATATATAATATAGCTATGTAATTTTAAACTTGAACTGGCTGTGGCAGTCATATTTAGGCTGGACATTTTGCCAGTGGTAAAACTGAGGCACAAACAAATTTTCAATATTTGTTTAGGTCAAAGAGTTATTTCTATCAGAGTTACGTTTCCATACTTCTAATGCAGAGGCTCCTCTACTTTGCCACACTGATGTAACTTTTATTTATCCAGACACAGTCATTACAACGGTTTTGAGAGTTAAGCACTGTATGGTTATTTGGCAACATAAAACACGTAACTTGAAAATGCTGAATGACACTTAAAATTAACGAAAATAAAACTCCACTGAGGGCTTCCCTGGTGGCGCAGTGGTTGAGAGTCCACCTGCCGATGCAGGGGACACGGGTTCGTGCCCTGGTCCGGGAAGATCCCACATGCTGCGGAGCGGCTGGGCCCATGAGCCATGGCCACTGAGCCTGCATGTCCGGAGCCTGTGCTCCACAATGGGAGAGGCCACAACAGTGAGAGGCCCGTGTACCGCAAAAACAAAACAAAACAAAACAAAAAAGCTCCACTGAACTTCAAAGAGCCCAGCTCATTCATGAAAGTATATTGGGACCAGAGGGAAGGCTGTCATAGTTATAAGTACTCTATTTCAGGAATTCATCTGACCACTTTCCAGTTATCTCTCTTATTGCTTCTTGATCCTGGCTTTCCTGATTAATCAATCCTCTCCCCATTTTAGCTCTACGGACTGCTTATCTAGCCTCTGTGATTAGCAACCAAATATTGGCTTTCCCTGCAGCATAGCATTCCCTACCTACCCACGTCCCCCATAATAATTCTGTTATTTGCTCTATGTATCTATGAGCTACACAGATAAGAGGAATACATGCTTGGACTACCTGGGACTGATCATCCCTCCTCCAGGGCTTGTCAGAGGCTGCTGAACATGTTAAAGGAGACATTAAAGGCCACCTGATTTAACAATACAACCAATGTTCAAAGGTACTCAATAGCTTCTGTCTGCCCACTTGCATCTCATAACTAAACTGGCTATTTCTGGATGTTAGAGGATGTTTTCTTATATTTAAACAAACTATGTCTCCTTCTGACTTCTCCCTCACTGGTTTCAGTTGTAGGTCTTGGAGTAACACAGAATTTACCTGCTCCGTCTTCCACATGACACCTTCACATATTTTTAAAGATTTTAGAAGTCCCCCTCTAAATCTGCTATTCCCCATTCTGAGATAAGGAGCAATCCAAATTCCTTCAGAAATGTATCAAATGAGTTTTTTTAATCCCTTAATGTCCCTGTCACTCTTTCAAAACATCGTCCAGTTCTTTCAGTGTGATGTGCAGAGCCAGATACAACTCCCACCCCAGGTATTGTCTACCCCTCCTGAGAGGAACAGGAGTAAGATTCCCTATGATTCAGATACAGCATCTCAGTCCCATTTCTCCATTCTCCATCTGCATCCCACTGCCTCCAGCATCTTGCTCCATTTACATCTTCATCCTTTTCCAGAGCCTGTGGTGCTTTCTCTTCCCTAGGTGGCTGCAACTCACCCTACTTGGGAAGAGCTTCCCTTTCCTGTCATGGAACTCCAGTGATCTAGTTTCTGTTCCTTATCTTTCTTCTTGGTGGAAGAAAGAAGGTAATTCCAATTCTTCCAGGAAACCTAAGTTGAGATGTATTTCCCAAGCCTTCTGAGTACAGTGACTAACTTTCAGTTTACACATATACAGCAGATAACTGTCTACCACAAGACAAGTATGTCATATCTCTTAAAGGTCACTGAAAGCTCCATTCTTTTATGGTTACTGGTAATGCACTAGGGTTTTTTCAAAACTAGAGCCTGCCTGCTGTGCCCCCATACTGACCCTCATCCACACCTGTCAGTCCTGGCTGTACACCAGAATTACCTGCAGAATTTCTTAAATTTCTTTTAAAAAATTGCCCCTCTCCCAAGGATTCTGATTCAATACATTTTTATTGTTACTGCTGTTGTTGATGTAGATGTTATTTTTGAGTTCAAGGGTGATTTTTTATCTAAAGCTTCTATTGAGACCAAAGCTCAAGACTCTGAAGTTTTGCTCACTCATCTACTAGTTATGAGATACGGGCAAGTTGCTTAAGGAATGTGAGCTTCAGTTTCTCACCTATGAAATGAAGTATAAATAATGCCTATTATATAGTTCTTAATATAATGTTTCAAAAACATTTAGCACCATATTTGACATAAAATTTACATTTAACTCATGGTAGCTACCTCTCAGCAAATCCTACTATGCAAGTAAATGCCTTCTCACCATTTTTGGTCTACCTTAACCACTTCCTCCACCAAAGACAGAGTTAAAGTCTCCCAAATCTGGGTACTAATAGTACCTCATACAATATCAGTTATTGTACTTTTCATATAACTGGATTATAAAGACCTAGCAATGAAATATTCCTCTGAGAATATTGTCAAACCAATATTCCTGAAATCTTTAGCTCTGACAAAGATAACTATTCAAACTTATTTATCTATGATCTTTACCAAGAATCCTTAGTAGATTATATAAAACGACCAATAAAAAATCATTCCCTGGGGGTCCAGTGGTTAAGACTATGCCTTCCAATGCAGGGGTTGTGGGTTTGATTCCTGGTTGGGGAGCTAAAATCCCACATGCCTCGTGGCCAAGAAACCAAAACATAAAACAGAAGCAATATTTTAACAAATCCAATAAAGACTTTAAAAATGGTCCACATGAAAAAAAATATTTTTTAAAAAAGTACACTTTAAAAAAAATCATCCCCTAAAATATCCTTCACTTAGGGGTCCAAACTTATAGCTAAAGAATGAAATTTTATTAAAACATAACCTATAAGATGTTTGAAATTTTAATTTCTTTGGGGTGGTTTTTCTTTTCATTTCTTTAACATAAAGACACAAAGAAGAAGAAGAAGAAAGACCTCTATATTCTAATTGCAAATCCATCACATAAATTATTGGCAGATTCACTTTTGTTGGATGAGCTGATGTGATTTTCAAAGCTCCCAAGTGAGCTAATGTGATTACACTCAGTTCCAATTAACCAGGGGTCAACCTGAGCCAAGCCCGTGCCCCTGACCTAACACAAGCTGAGGTCGATAATGGAAGAAGGGATGGCATCTGCTCAATAAGGAAAGCATCCCAGTCATCAGATTGTACGTAGAAAGACAAAGCTGTGTTAGCACTGCTCTCTCATCATTTGTCCAAAGGGACGTATATAAGCATCTCAAAGACAGCAAATTGTGATACCAACGCTAGAAAACCTCACAGTTCAGCTCTCTTTTGCACACATGAGGAAGTTAGAGCCTGGAAGGGAGAAACCACTTACCTTAGGTCCTGACTGTGGCATGACTCTTTCAACACATCATGCCATTTCAGATGACTTTCTAGCAAAAATGCATGTGGACCCAGTATGGGGCGTCATTTGAAAGTGCCCCACCTATAAAATATGCTACGGAGCTTAAAGACATGTTTCTTCTATCCTTCCCCCACAAAAGCAAGGAGAATTATAAGCAACTTCAAATTAAGTTTTAATTGCAGTGGTTTTCAAGTGATTAATATGTTTACTTCTTTTCCTGAATTACTTATAATGAATTGTGCAGTGTTGTTTTTTCCCATGTCTCTCAAGAACAGAAAAGGATTCCATACTAGGGAAATACATTTCCTCCTAAACCAAGAAGGGCAAGCCCAGTACCCATCTGATTCCAAGCTTCTGTGAATAAAGAAGTTTTGTCCAAAGGTGATCTTTACAAAAATGGTTTGCATTGACAGGTAAAACATGTAAAATACACCAAGGATATTTTGAATAGCTTACTTTGCCTATGTACCACATTCATGTCCATTGCATAACACTCAATACACCAAAGTAATTTCTCTCATACCTCTTTCTCCTTCTCTGCTTCTACTGCCACCTTCTCTTCTTCTCACACCACTCCCTTTCCTAGTCTCCCCCATATCTCTTTGTGTGTGATTCTCTCCCTCTCCATCATAAAATTGCTCCAAATTTGTCTTAGATGGCTAATATAACCTACCTATAAGTCAATCTCATAACTAATTCATGGTGAGCATTACAAGAGAAATAAGCACAAAATAAATGTATTCGCTGTTAAAACTCAAATTATGAAAACTGAGTAAAATTGATCAAAGAATCATATATTTTTGATGCATTTATAGCCACAAAAATTCACCAAAGAGTATTGGACTTAGAGGAAATTATCGCCACCAAAGAAATCCCCCAGTGACAAAAAGCCAGGATAATTAATATGTGACTGATAAACTAAATATTAGCCTTAAAATTTTAATTGAATAGAATTAATTTTGATAATATTAATTTTATGAAATAAAAATGAAAATGGGAAAATTGGAAATGGTTTAGTGGCTCTTTTTTTTTAAAAAAAAGCAGTCACAAAATTAAATTGATTTAATACAATTTACTACTGTCTTAAAAATTTATCTGTGGCAAAATATGACTAAAATGTTCGCATTAAAATGGCTAAGTCAAAATATTGTGTACCCTATGAGCGAATGTCAGCAATGATAAAAAGTTTAAGACTTGTCTAAGGGTAACTCCACAGCTTCCATTACAGGGTAGATAATATCATTATCTTCAATAATAAGGATATTCAAACTTTTTAAAGTGCCAGAAGCATGCTGTTCTCCAGAAGCTGGTGCCCAGCTCTGAATGAAAGATTTCAATCATGGTTGATACACACAGGCAGGTCCATAGACTGTAGTACATAATTTAGCCTTATGAATCTTATATGTCCCTTATAAATTGAAACTTACAATTATTCCCCTACATTGTGGTTAATTTGTAAAGTAAGTAGGCTAGAGTCTCAGCATTCTCTTTGGTTTTTCACTGAGTTATTAAGAAGGCATTTTCCCAAATCCTTTATCAAAGCAATAACAAAAATGGAAGAACCTACATCTATCAAGGAGATATACAGGGATGAATGGACTGCTATCTCTCCTGAGCTGTAGTTGTTGTGGAAAATGGTTTAAGTAGACTGACATTTGATTCATATGGTGAGTGTGTGCATGTGTGTAAATATATGTATGTGTATGCATATTATATTTAAATATAGAAGAACATATTAGAGAGAATATTTTATATATAGGTATACAATGCATAGTGTAGTGTATATATAACTGAGATACACATGGCTCTGTATCAAAGTATACACTTTGCAATGGGAGAGGGGGCTTTCCACTGTGAATAAAATTCATATTTTATGGCAAGACAAGAAAAAATTTAAACATAAAAAATCGTCTCTGCCCTTCAGCCTCCTCTCTCCCCACTCCTGTGCATTGTATATCTGTATTATGCACCGACCAACCTTCCCCATCAGCAGAAATACCTGCTCAACCATAAAGAGTAACATTCTCCCAGCATCAACAAGACAACCCCTTAAAAGATAACATTCCTTCTTGAGGGGGTCATGAGAAGCCACCAGTCTGTGCCTACAGATCTGGATTGTGCAAACTATCTATGTCATTTAATGTACAGCCCTCTGTCTAAAAATCTACATAACGGTGCTTTGACCTTTAACAGGGAGAACATTTCTCAGAGCTTTCTGAGAGGCTGTTCCCGGGTTATAATCCTCAATTTGGCTTGAAAAAATTTTTCCATTTCTTTCTTAGATTGACTGATTAATTTTTTCCTCAATACCAGGCAGGGGTAGCAGCATGTTCCAAGTTTCTTAGTTGAAAAGGCAATAAACATAATCAGTGGAGGAAGCTCCAAGTGGTATGAGTGTCTGGACTGTGGAAGACAAAGCTGGTGACTTGTACATCCCTAAGTGAACATAATAGGTCTCAATGAATAACTTGCTAATTATTTTTCCTTCCATTGTTATAAGCTCAAAACCTCACCTAAAAGCAGTTACTTTATCCTAGGTAAAAATGCAATATGGAGAATTTCCTACTCAATTATGCAAAGGATCCAATAGCAATAAAGTCACAGATAACAATAAAGTCATATATAACAATGTATATATGAAGATGAATGGCTTAGATTGGAGGAGGAAAAAAACCCATACACCCATGAATGGCCCCAGGCAAAACCGTCAAAGTACAGAACTTCTTTCCAGCTGCCCTTAAGCTCTGTCTTTGTTAGATTTCCTTTCTCTTTGCTTTCTAGCTTTATCTCAGTGCTCACAGACTGTCACCAGGATCATCTTCATGTTTCATTTCCAGTTTTACATTTTGAAAGTGAATATTTTCACGCTGACGTATTTAGTAGGAGGGGTACTAATAGCTACACTTTACTTTAAAAATGCACCTAAAGGGGCTTCCCTGGTGGCGCAGTGGTTGAGAGTCCGCCTGCCGATGCAGGGAACACGGGTTCGTGCCCTGGTCCGGGAAGATCCCACATGCCGCGGAGCGGCTGGGCCCGTGAGCCATGGCCACTGAGCCTGCGCGTCCGGAGCCTGTGCTCCACAACGGAGAGGCCACAACAGTTAGAGGCCCGCGTACCACAGAAAAAAAAAAAAAAAAAAAGCACCTAAAAAAATAAGATAGATGAAAGTGGAAAGGAGGCTGGGTAGCTGGATAGAGGCGTGATAAAGCCAATATAGTAAAATGTTAACAGTAGAATCTAGTAGTGGGAGGAAGGGTGTAGATACTTTGCTATATGTATGAAAACTTTCCTAATAAAATGCTGAAGAAACTGTGGGCATAATGGCCCAAATTCAGCCAGCAGGAGCCTCCACAATTTTGCTCCTGAGTCCTGTTAACATGAATCCAGTGTCTTCAATAGCTTGTTTGCTATTTGTTATGACAAGATGTTCCAGACTCCTCTTGTTTATTTCCTGTTTCCACCTCGAAACAGACAATGCAGTGGAAAACAGTGTTTCCAGACAACAATCTTAGTGTTAGGGATACTCGTTGAGACTGGGCTGGACATTGTTTTATGGGCCTTTTCAGAGTACAGAGTGGAACCGAGCAAATGTTCCTTGTGGGGCACTCCCCCCAAGTACAAAGCCCCCTCCCTGTCCTGTGCCTCTTGTTTATAGAAAAGCTAAAGTCTCCCAGGCCTCCGTGAGTCACAGAAGAGCAAACTGAAGCGGTTAATGATTAGGACAAGAGAGTCACATAGTCTGATGCACATTCTTGGGTTGTTTTACAGATACTGTTAACTGCCACCGGAGGGAAAAAGCTAACTGCTTGATGACCAGACTGCAGCCATGACATTAGCTGCTCCGTCTTGAGCAGTACTGAATCTATGGCTAGCACAATTCCAAGAACTGGGCTTAAGAGAATGGGATTAACACTATTGATCATAATAATCTATATCTTTGCGGGCATCAAAATAATTGTAGCTGTTCTGCCTGTATATGTAAACAGGCAACTAAAACTGTCAGCAAAGAGATGCTACAGACCCATGTCGAGTCTTCCACTCTAAGAATAAGGCACCCTATGTCATCATGAAGAAGATACAGAAGACGGAGCTTCGCCCATAATCCCATAGAAATGGAATGATATTCTGAGAAGTGGGGATCTGTAAAGCAGCTTTTGGCAGCAAAGAGCTCTCTGCAGAAGGCCCCTTCTGTCTTGTCACTAACCTTAACCGGGCACCCCCTTGCTCTACTCATCTCTGGCCCTAGCACACTTTTGTATCTTTTGATCATACAATACCTTGCCTAACCTGCTGGTTCTTTCCATGGATCAAATAAGTAGAAATGATGAATAAGTAGTTAACAGATGACCAGATCTCTTCCCTAGCTTCCCCTTCAGTAATCTCTTGAACAAACCGTGAATAAGATAGCATCTAAGGAAAGATCACAAGAAGTCAACAAGCCTGCACGCCATGGGGGACGGCGGCAACTTTGACCCCCTATGTCAAAGATTAACTGAGATTACTTCCTTTTTTCCCTTTAAAATTTTTCACAGCTGAGCAGAATCTTCGGCGATGGTTTTGGAGGGACACCGAGTCCACCATCTGCCCAGACTGCTGCCATTCTGATTAAACGTTGTTCTACCAACAATTGCCTCTCGGGCATTAATTTTTGAGGCTGAGCAGCAGGACCTGAGTTCAGTGACAAGAGCTAGGATAGAGGTAAGAGGAAAGAGCAAGAGAGATGCTTTTAAAAATAAGATGCCCCATGAGTACGTACTGATATTTCCTTTTCAAGTTAATACGACAGGGATTTCCCTCACCCTGTCCTATATTACTTCTGTATATTTTCCCACACTGAGAATCTTGATCCTCAAGGCACACAATATAACAGAAATAGAATACCCCACAATTCCTCTTTGCTCTATCCCACATTGTACAAACAACAATCTCTGAAAGGTGATACTAATATAACAATTCAGATCACTTAAACCAATTAAAAAATTTTGCATATACTTGCCCCATTCTCCCCCCCTTTTTTAAAGTAATGTATTAACATTATCAGAGCATATAAGCTGTTATATACTGTGCTCTCTTTTAATCCTCATTTAGTCTTATTTCTATGGATAACTTTATGTTTTATGCTCATTGATATCTTTCTACTCATTTTCATCTAGAACATTCTCTAGTAGATTCCTCAAGAAAAGCTCATGGAAACAATATTTCTTTAGTTCTTGCATGTTAATTACAGTTTGTGTCCTTTATAAATGAAAGTCGGTTTCCATTAAAATCCTTAGCTCACATTTTCTTTCCTTGAATATCTTAATTACTCCATTTTCTTTAGGCATAAAAGATTACTGTTGAAAAGTCTGATTATAATCTAACTCTCCTCCTTACACATCTCTTCTATTTAGATGTTCAAAGGATTTTTTTGTTTCTCTTTAAAGTCCAGTAGTTTTACTAGGATAAGTCTTGGTGTTGGTCATTCTAGATTTATATTTTCAGGTACATGGTGTATTCTTTCCATTTGAGCATCAATAAGAATAAGAAATACAAGAGATTGAAGCCCAAAATATTATATTTAAAACTAGGTGTTTATAATGATATAAAAAAACAACTGGAAAAAAATTATCAATTAGTCACCTTGGAGGAAGACAGGGAACCAACTTAAAAACTGATAGAGGGAAAATATCAAGCACTGATTCTGTCTTTTCTGAACACTGGGTAACCAAACAGTAGATAAGAGCAAGATCTATTCATAAGAATATTTTAAGCTCATAAACGAAAAAAAAAAAAAGATTGAAGTAGAACAACTATTTTGCATGAGAGTTGACTTATTTTAGATTCCAAATCTCTTATGTTGCCCTTGAGGGTGTCTGCATATAATTAAATAAATCTGTAGTCATCAGCCATCTTAAATGATTTGCTATTGCTGTGATATAGGTAGGACAGGACAGTTGTGGATAAAAGAATATACTGCCTTCCTTCATGGAGGCTGTGCTGTCTAAAATAACCTCTCAAACTTTTTGAAGCCTTATTTACAGGACATGTAAATTTAGAGGTGGTCCATCAACAATGCAGGCAACACCACAGCGTATCAAATAAACATCCTAAATACAGCTTTCCAGGCACATTGGTGATGGAAACAAACAAAAGCTGACTAAAATCACATAAGCATAAGCATTAACAATACTCAGTATGGATAACAAGAGCTAGACTTTCCTAGGAATTTACTAAGTGCAGCCCTGGACTAATCTCATTTGGTTCTCACAAAAATCTTTGAGGCACATACTGATATTTTCCCAATTTATAAATAAATTGTACATTTCTCCTAGGTTATAGTCTATCCCTGAAACCAGTCACACTTTTTTTTTTTTTTTGCGGTACACGGGCCTCTCACTGTTGTGGCCTCTCCCATTGCAGAGCACAGGCTCCGGACGCGCAGGCTCAGCGACCATGGCTCATGGTCCCAGCCGCTCCGCGGCATGTGGGATCTTCCTGGACCAGGGCACGAACCCGTGTCCCCTGCATCGGCAGGCGGACTCTCAACCACTGCGCCACCAGGGAAGCCCCAGTCACACTTTTAAGAGGGTTATGTTTTATTGACTGACTTATAGTGAGACTCCTAGGAGTTTGGAAACTTCTCCATAGTCATATATGTAAGAAACATGGCAGTAAAGAAAATAGGCATCAGTCCCAGAAACAAGAGATGGAGAGTATAGGGGGAGCTCTCATGTACTTGAAACAAACCTTACAGATGTTGCCAAGAGTAAGTCCCAATTCCTGAGAAATATTTGCTGTATCCAAAGGGCGGTCAGATGGGAAAAAATAAGACCCCCTTCTACAGCTCCTGCACTGAAGAAGACAGGAATGAGGCTTCATAATTTTTCCCACAAACTTGCAGAATCAACTGTCTCCCCAAGATTAACGGAGGCACTAGTAGAGTACTTTCAACACCCTGGAGGAGAAGAATATGTGCAAAGACGGAGGTCCCTGCTAGGACTGCCCAGAGCCCATGTCCTTCCACAAAACCCACACTTTACAGAAAATGAGTCACAGCTTTTTGGCATAGGATACCACAGGAGAATAGTAACACTTTCTATTAGATTAGTTCTGGAACCCAAAGAGAAGTCACTATGTTAGAACAAATATCACAAGACAGCAGACTTTTTCTTGTTGAAAGCTGAATAAACAAGAAATAACACTGAAGTCTAAAAAATAACTGGGGCAGCAAAAAAGAGAAAGATACACACAGCACACAAGGCAGAGAAAGGACATATTTTTAAAAATTATTTACTCTAGTAAACATCGGTTTTATAATCTCAGTGAAAGTGAAGAATAACCAAACATAAAGCAAAAGGTGAAAGATGATGTGAAAAACTAAGAGACAAATGAAAATTGAGAAGTCATTGTAAGGAAGGAACATAGGGAAACTATGATAAGATTTAAGATGGCATTGGTAGCACTAAAGGACAGAATCTATGTTCTGTAGTAGATTACAAGCTTCCTGCTACGATCCGAATGTCTGTGTGCCCCAAAATTCATGTGTTGAGATCCCAACCCCTAAGATGATGGCATGAGGAGGTGGGGCCTTTGAGAGGTGATTAGGTTATGAGGGCAGAGCAGTGCCCTCGTGACTGAGTTTAGTGCACTTATAAGAAATAAATTTCTGGGCTTCCCTGGTGGCGCAGTGGTTGAGAGTCCGCCTGCCAATGCAGGGGACACGGGTTCATGCCCCGGTCCGGGAAGATCCCACATGCCATGAAGTGGCTGGGCCCGTGAGCCGTGGCTGCTGAGCCTGCGTGTCCGGAGCCTGTGCTCCGCAATGGGAGAGGCCACAACAGTGAGAGGCCCACATACCGCAAAAAAAACAAAAAACAAAACAAACAAAAAAGAAATTTCTGTTGTTTATAAGTCACACAGTTTATGGTATTTTTTATAGCAGTCCAAATGGATCAAAACACTTACAAACTTGAGAAATTCTCCTAAAATGAAAAGAAAAATATAAGTTATGAAAGCAATCAGAATGAAGAAATTAGATTATGGAGAATAGCTTATAATTTAAAATGTGGATAGTGTTTCAATGAGATCAGGATCAATATTATAAAAGCAATAATCAACTGCATAAAAGAAATATTTTCTGGGAGGGAGACGCAAAAGGGAGGATATATGGGAACATATGTATATGTATAACTGATTAAATTTGTTATAAAGCAAAAAAATAAAATAAAATAAATTAAAAAAAATAAAAAATTAAAAAATAAAAGAAATATTTTCCTATATCTATACGTACACCTGCAAATTTGTAGGATGGATCATTAAAAAAGAATGTTCATGAAAGAAACTAATGTTTAGATTTATGCCAGTGATTTTTTTTAACTCCAAGCTTAAAGAAATAAAGATGCCAGCATCTAGGCAGCCACAAAGTAAAAAATAGAGAGCTGGACTCCCAATTCTCTATAGCAACTCTAATTGCCAAAGAACAAAGTACTAAGGTCTTTAAAATTGAGTGAAAAATACCGTGACCAAGAATTCTAAAGCCAGCCACCTTACCGTTTACATGTGAAAGCAACAGAAAGCCACTCATATGTGCAAGTATGCAGAAAATAAACTCTATATATTATTTTCCTGGGAAAAAAAGAACTAGTCTCAAAGTAATAGGAAAAAGTCAACATAAATAACTAAAAACCAGAAAATATATACTGTTATAAGGACTAGCATTCAAAATAGTAAAATGTAGAATTAAATCCAAAAATCTCATATAAATGTTTTACTGTGCATATTAAAAATACTATTTGAAGAAAATATTTAGTCTTAACCTTGGATTAAATACTTTTTTAAAGTATTTTTTAAATAATAGTAATAAACACAAAAATTTCCAAATTTTTCTGACAAAAGAAAATAAAATTGGAGGTAGTAAAGTTTACTAATTGACTTTTGTAATAATAAAGGGAGTTTTATTATTGATATTGTTAGAGAAGTATAGTTTTTAAATTATTTTTATGAAAAGGTAACTATGAAACATATAAGAAAAGGCTCTTTGAAATTTAAAATATTGCACCTAAAATAGAAAATTCAACATAAAAATTGGAAACAGGGTCAAGAAAATCCACCAAGGGACTTCCCTGGTGGCACAGTGGGTAAGACTTCACACTCCCAATGCAGGGGGCCTGGGTTCAATCCCTGGTCAGGGAACCAGATCCCACATGCATGCTGCAGCTGAGAGCTTGCATGCCACAACTAAGGAGCTGGCGAGATGCAACTAAGGAGCCCACCTCCTGCAACTAAGACCTGATGCAACCAAATAAATAAATAAATATTTTTAAAAAAAAAGAAAATCCACCAAAACATATTGAACTTAATATTATAAAATAAAAAGGTGAAACAGATGTGAGAAGAGGTAGAGAGTATGAGAGTAGCTCTAACTCTCTCATTTTAGACAGCAGGAAATCAAATGACTCTAAATTTTATAGAACAAGAAATAAAGCTTTAAGCATATTATTTAAAGCTACAAAGGCAATCAGGAGGGTAATAAAAATAACACTATAATTGTCAAAACGTGGGGGATAGGGAAAAGGGGAGATGAGGAATAATGTAAGTGGCCTAAATATTTTTCTGAGCCCAGAGTCAGTGTTCATTAAACATTCAGCAAATATTGAACATTTATTATGTACTAAGCACTGTTCTGGATGCAAAAGACCCATCAATGAACAACAGACTGCTTGCCCTCATGGAGCTTCCATGATAGAGCAGAAAAACAGATAATAAGCAATAGATCTATGATTAAGGAAGGGAGCCATTACAGAAACATGGAATCAGGAGAGGGTCACCATGCAGGAGAAGTGAACCTGGGGCAAGGCACTTGGCCATGTAGGATGATCTTGCCAAGAGCTCAGATCTATGCAAATTGGCCTTTAGGGTACAGAGCAGAGAGGTTTAGGGTGAAGAGTGGATTGGGAAGGACAAACAGAAGACATACAGTACAATATATGGATAATAAATAAGGATGCTGTCTTAAGTTGTTTGAAGATTATGCATGCTCTGAGGGAAAGGCAAATGTAGTAGGATGAATCAGAAATGACGGTGTAGGAAGGGACTTGCACTTTTAGATAGAGGTGTTCAGGTAACATCTCACTGAGAAGATTTTATTTAAGCAAATACTTGGAAAAGGTCTTCACCTGAGCCTTGTGAGCCTTGTGAATATCTAGTGCAAAAGTTATTCCAAGAAACAGAAGCAGCCAGTGCAAATTCTAATCATAGGAACATGCCTGAAGATAGAACACGGAACCTGAAAATGATCATTCAGCTTCAGCATATCAGAGAGGTAAGTGTTGGATAACACTGCATTCATTCAACAGGTATTTATGGATCACCAATGACATGCTTATTATTCTTCTAGGTCTGAGTGTCCAGGATATTATAAGAGACAAGGTACTAGTTCTCTGGAAGCTTACATGTTAATGGGATAGATATCAACTAGCCAAGTAAACAAGGAGATAAACATGGTGACTTTAGATCATGGTGTGTTCTGTAAGGAAAACAAACCAAGGTAAAACGAGAAAAGGAAGTAGGAAGGCAGGGCTTGTTTCAGATTAAGTGGTCTCTGAAGAAGTGACCTGACACTAAAATCATGAGGAAGCAGTCAAGGGAAGAGCTGAGTTAAAGGGTTCCAGCCAGAGGGACAACAAACCCAGAGATTTGGAGCAAGAGAGCGCTCAGGGCGTTTGCAAATTAGAAAGAAGACTGGTTTAAGAAATAAAAAACAAACCAAAACAAAAAGAAACAGTTAAGTAAGTAGACAGATAAAGAGACAGATATGACATGATATAGCTTATATGTGAAATCTAAAGAAATGGTACAAATGAACCTATTTACAAAACAGAAGTTGAGTCACAGATGTAGAAAATAAACTTGGGGTTACCAGAGGGGGAAGGGGGACAGGGATAAATTGGGGGATTGGGATTGACACACACACACTACTGTATATAAAATAGGTAATTAATAAGAACCTCCTGAACAGCACAGGGAACTCTATTCAATACTCTATAATAACCTATATGGGAAAAGAATTTTTCAAAAAGTGGATATATGTGTATGTATAACGGACTCACTTTGCTATACAGCAGAAACTAACAACATTGTACATCAACACTACTCCAACAAAAAAAATTAATTAACAAAAAAGAAATAGTTAAACGTGGATTATCTTTAGGATGCAGAACTGGTCATGAGGATCAACAAAGGAAGAAACTGTTTTTTTCTATTTGTCTTTCGGTTCTACTTGACAAAAGCTAAAACTCCTGAAATACTGCAAGTTGAATAACAATATCAAAATACGTAAAGTAAAAGCAAGGTGAACTAGATCAGTACCAGAGCGCTTGGAGTCTTTAACACATATCCATCTGTGCTTACACCAATTTAAGTGAATAATGGACAAGATGGTGGAGTGGGAAGATCCTGGGTTCGCCACCTTCCAGACTTGCCGAAACTACATTAGAGCAACTGTCTCTGAGAAGGACCTGAAGCCTAGCAGAAAAGATCTTCTACAACTAAGCATAAAAAGAAAAAAATGTTTGATAATTCTCCTTCCATACATATTTCTGTGCATACATGTACCCCAAGGTATCTTAGATACTATACTTAATGCTTTATAGCCTGAGATGGGTACAGTTGAGATGGGTAAGAGCAGCAGAGAGGCAGTTCTGGCCTCAGCTCATTGTACTGGCATGGCAACCCACGCAGGAGTGTTATCACAGTTGTGGAGGTCCTCCTGAGGAACAAGAGGTGCACAGTCCATCATGGCCTACCCAGTCCAGATGACCTGCACTGGGAAGACGAGATCCCCACGGTCTGGCTTTGAAAACCAGCAGGGCTTATGTCCAGGAGAGCCAGAAGTGTGTAGGAAACCCAGACTTCACCCTTAGAAGGAACACAAGAACTCTTTCACTCCCAGTCCTGGTGCAGAGGTAGCAGTTTGAAAAGCACATGGGTCATACATGAAGGAGATCCATCCACATTTGGGGGCAGGTACCCAAAGGGCAGGGATCTGTTGGAACATTCTCCAGATACAAAGGCACTGGCACGCTACCCAAAGCAATCTGCAGATCCAATGCAATTCCTATCAAAATACCGAGAGCAGTGTTCACAGAACTAGAACAAATAATCCTAACATCTGTATGGAAAAAAGTTTTTGAGTTGGGTTTTTGACCCTTGCCTACTCATTTCTCAAGGCTCCTACCAACATTTTTATCTAATAACACTCCTCTGTCCAAACATCAAGTCTTCATTATCCTTCTGATCAATTTCCTCACATTTCACACCACCAATACTCAGCCCCCAACCTCAGTCCCCTTCATTTCATTATATCTCACCAGATCTTTCTGATCTATAAATACAGTCAAGTTATTTGCTTATTTAAGATGTCACTGGATCCCTGTGGTTAAAATCCATACGTCCCCATATGGGCCACTGGATCCTTTCTGATTGGGGCCCTTTATTGTTCTATCTCACCACCCACCAATTATTGCACTTTAGCCACACCCAAAAGTTTTGGATGCCATGCTGCTTCTCTCTTCTGTGCCTGAGAAGGAGCTTTTAGCCCTTGCACTAAAAATAGGTGAGTCTCATGGTTTCCCTGAGAGTTAAGGCTAGAACACAGGGAAGTTTATGAGATTGATTTCTGAACGATCAAAGAGCTGAGGGAAATTCTTCATAATAATGAAAGAAAGGACAGAGTTGCATGTGGGGAAGAGAATTGTGGTGGGAAAGGTCTGAAACACGAGTTGCTACTGATAAGGATGTGGGGACCATATGAGGAACTGGAATAAGAATGAGGCCAGGGAAGCTGACATCAGAAGTGCAAAAGCAGTGAAGACAGGCTTTTTACAAGTGTGAGCCTCGTTCAAAAAGAAAATGAGGAGATGGGTGATTTCTTCCAAGGGCTGCACAGTTGCACAGTGGTTCCTTCGAAGAGTGTCCACATTTTTGTGAACAGAGTTGGAAAGTAGAAAGAAATACCACAAAACATGTATTTTTCCCAAGAGTCAAAACCCTTGTCAGACTGCTCTTCATATGACATAATGTCCTCAGAACTAGGAAGTGTTTAAATTTCATGTAACCTATTCAGTTATGAGGTTAATAATTAAAGGGGAAGATATCTGAATACACATTTTAAAATGCGACAGATGCTTTAAAAGGGTATTGTTTCCTGCACCAAAGATAAAGTATGACTTAAAAATTCATGTATGAAATGTCACCTTGAAAGTATGAGGACAGCTGCGCACACTATTAAACGAAGCCACAAGTAAAAGCAATTGGCACTGTGAACAGAAGTTAATAGAGACCAAAAAAACAACAAAAACAAAAACAAAAAAGGAATGGAGGGGTGGCAGAAGGCACATTTCACATTAATTTACAGAGATATAAAAGACACATCTTTTGCAATAACATAAAAAATATTTTTCTTACAATAGAGGTAATTTGTGTTCATTATAGGAAAAACAAATGAGAAAAAGAAGGAAATTAGAGTCACAAATAACCACATGAGATAGCAATTACACCTATTAACATTTTGATAATTCTCCTTCCATACATATGTCTGTGCATACATGTACCCCAAAGTATCTTAAATACTTAGATACTTAATGTTTTATAGCCTGATTTTTTTTACATTATAAAATATCAAGAACATTTTCTGCACTCATTATTCTTCTAAAGCATATTTTATGACTACGGTATTCAATTAATTAGATCTAGACTGCTTTATTTATAGAGTACCTGCTCAAACATTTAAAGAGTAATAGCTACTTTTGCTATTATCTGCCATGTTATTATGAACATCCTTACAGCTCAGCTTTATAGGCTTTCATAATAATGTCACTGAGACAATATTTCTCAAACTATACTGTGCGGTGGTCTAATCCCTTGAAGTATTCCCCCCACAAAACTATGGTTAAATAAGTTTAGACAAGAGCATTTGTTTGTGTTCTCTTGAAGTTCACAATATACATTAGCACATTAAAATTCTGAGAAATTCTCTTGGTTAAAAGCTTTATTTAAGCAAGCATTTTGTCAAATTGGTTTTTTTTGTTTGTTTGTTTTTTGCGGTACGCGGGCCTCTCACTGTTGTGGCCTCTCCCGTTGTGGAGCACAGGCTCCGGACGCGCAGGCTCAGCGGCCATGGCTCACGGGCCCAGCCGCTCCGCGGCATGTGGGATCTTCCCGGACCGGGGCATGAACCCGTGTCCCCTGCATTGGCAGGCGGACTCTCAACCACTGTGCCACCAGGGAAGCCCCTGTCAAATTGTTTAAATCACTGAAAATCCTTCATGTTCATGTACAATTGTTAATATGCCTCAGAAATGCATATCTTAGAATTCTTAAACATGAAATCAGAGAAAGACCTTCAAGAAGGCAGAGGAGTAGGACGTAGAGATCACCTTCCTCCCCACGAATACATCAAAGATACATCTACACATGGAACAACTCCTACAGAACACCTACTGAACGCTGGCAGAAGACCTCAGACCTCCCAAAAGGCAAGAAAATCCCAACGTGCCTGGGTAGAACAAAAGAAAAAACAGCGACAAAAGAATAGGAAAGGGGCCTCCCTGGTGGCGCAGTGGTTGAGAGTCCGCCTGCCGATGCAGGGGATACGGGTTCGTGCCCCGGTCCGGGAGGATCCCATATGCCGCGGAGCGGCTGGGCCCGTGAGCCATGGCCGCTGAGCCTGCGCGTCCGGAGCCTGTGCTCCGCAACGGGAGAGGCCCGTACAGTGAGAGGCCCACGTACCGCAAAAAAAAAAAAAAAAAAAAAAAAAAAGAATAGGAAAGGAACCCGCACCTCTGGGAGGGAGCTGTGAAGGAGGAAAAGTTTCCACACTACAGAGGCCCTTCACTGGCAGGGACAGGGGCTCGGCAGAGGGAGAAGCTTCAGAGCCACGAAGGAGACTTCAGCAACAGGGGTGCAGAGGGCAAAGTGGAGAGATTCCCGCACAAAGGATCAGTGCCGACAAGCACTCACCAACCTGAGACACTTTTCTGCTCATCCGCTGGGGCGGGTGGGGGCTAGGAGCTGAGGCTCAGGCTTCGGAGGTCAGACCCCAGGGAGAGGACTGGGGTTGGCTGTGTGAACACAGCCTGAAGGGGGCTAGTGCACCACAGCTAGCTGGGAGGGAGTCCGGGAAAAAGTCTGGAACTGCCTAAGAGGCAAGAGACCACTGTTTCAGGGTGCACGAGGAGAGAGCATTCCTTCCCCCTGGGCCCACAGAAGGCAGAGCAGTGCCTAAGCAAGCTCCAGAGTGGCGCGCAAGCTGTGGCTATCAGCTCGGACCCCAGAGACGGGCATGAACTGCTGCTAACACTGCTGCCTCTGCCACCAAGAATCCTGTGTGCAAGCTCAGGTCACCACCCGCCCCCCAGGAGCCTGTGCAGCCTGCCACTGCCAGGGTCCCGTGATCCAGGGACAACTTCCCCAGGAGAACACATGACACGCCTCAGGCTATTGCAATGTCACTTTGGCCTCTGCCACCACAGGCTCGCCCTGCATTCCAGTTATGACTACCATACCCCTTCCTCTCCCCAGCCTGATTGAGCAGGAGAGCCCTAATGAGCTGCTGCTTTAGCCCTGTCCTGTCTGGGTGGGCAACAGACTCCTGAGGGTGGCCTACAGGCAGGGGTGGGGCCAAAAGCAAAGCTGAACCCCAGGAGCTGTGTGAACAAAGAAGAGAAAGGGAAATTTCTCTGTGCAGGCTCAGGAGCAGCAGATTAAATCCCCACCATCAACCTGATAAACTGCATCTGAAGAATACCTGAACTGACAACGAATGTTCCCAAAATTAAGGCAATGGACTTTGGAAGAAAATGTAGATTGGGGTTTGTCTTCTGCATCTAATTTGTTTCTGATTTTGTTTATCTTAGTTTAGTTTTTAGTGCTTATGATCTCTGGTGGATTTGTTTACTGGTTTGGTTGCTCTCTTCCTTTTCATTTTTCTTATTTTTTTATTTTTAAATTTTGTTTTCCTTTTTCTCTTTTTGTGAGTGTGTATGTGTATGCTTCTTTGTGTGACTTTGTTCAGGTTTTCTTTTACCATTAGTCTTAGGGTTCTGTCTGTTCATTCTTCATTTGTTTGTTGGCTTTCTTTTTTTTTTTTTTCTGTCTTTTCTTCCAAGCTGTGTGGCTTGGCAGGACCTTGGTGTTCCAGCTGGGTGTCAGGTCTGAGCCTCTGAAGTGGGAGGTCCAAGTCCAGGACACTGGACCACCAGAAACTTCCTGGACCCATGTAATATCAGCTGGTGAGAGTTCTCCCAGAGATCTCCATCTCAACATTAAGACCCAGCTCTACCCAACGGCCAGCAAGCTCCAGTGCTGGACGCCCCATGCTAAACAACTAGCAAGACAGGACACAACCCCACCGATTAGCACAGGGGCTGCCTAAAATCATAATAAGCTCAAAGACACACCAAAACACACCACCAGACACCCCAAAACACACCACCAGACATGGCCCTGCCCACCAGAAGGACAAGATACAGCCCCAACAACCAGAACACAGGCACCAGTCACCTTCACCAGGATGCCTACACAAGCCACTGAACCAGCCCTACCCACTGGGGGCAGACACCAAAAATAACGGGAAGTACAAACCTGCAGCCTGCAAAAAGGAGACCCCAAACACAGTAAGTTAAATAAAATGAAAGACAAAGAAATATGCAACAGATGAAGGAGCAAGGTAAAAACCCACCAGACCAAACAAATGAAGAGGAAATAGGCAATCTACCTGAAAAAGAACTCAGAGTAACAATAGTAAAGGTGATCCAAAATCTTAGAAATAGAATTGAGAAAATACAAGAAACGTTTTAACAAAGACCTAGAAGAACTAAAGAGCAAACAAACAATGAAGAACTACACAATAAATGAAATTTAAAATACTCTAGAAGGAATCAATGGCAGAATAACTGAGGCAGAAGAACAGGTAAGTGACCTGGAAGATAAAAGAGTGAAAATAACTGCTGCAGAGCAGAATAAAGAAAAAAAGAACAAAAACAAATGAAGACAGTCTCAGAGACCTCTGAGACAAAATTAAACGCACCAACATTCGAATTATAGAGGTCCCAGAAGAAGAAGAGAAGAAGAAAGGGTCTGAGAAAATATTTGAAGAGATTATAGTTGAAAACTTCCCTAACATGGGAAAGGAAATAGTCAATCAAGTCCAGGAAGTGCAGAGAGTCCCATACAGGATAAATCCAAGGAGAAACACACCAAGACACATATTAATCAAACTATCAAAAATTAAATTCAAAGAAAAAATATTAAAAGCAGAAATGGAAAAACAACAAAGAACATACAAGGGAATCCCCATAAGGTTAAGAGCTGATCTTTCAGCAGAAAGTCTGCAAGCCAGAAGGCAGTGGCAGGACATACTTAAACTGATGAAAGGGAAAACCCTACAACCAAGATTACTCTAACCAGCAAGGATCTCATTCAGATTCGACGGAGAAATTAAAATATTTACAGAAAGCAAAAGCTGAGAGATATCATCACCACCAAAACAGCTTTACAACAAAAGCTAAAGGAACTTCTCTAGGCAGGAACCACAAGAGAAGGAAAAGACCTACAATAACACACCGAAAACAACTAAGAAAATGGTAATAGGAACATACATATCAATAATTACCTTAAATGTAAATCGATTAAATGCTCCAACCAAATGACACAGACTGGCTGAATGGATACAAAAACAAGACCCATATATATGCTGTCTACAAGAAACCCACTTCAGATCTAGGGACACATACAGACTGAAAGTGAGGGGATGGAAAAAGATATTCCATGAAAATGGAAATCAACAGAAAGCTGGAGTAGCAATACTCATATCAGACAAAACAGACTTTAAAACAAAGACTAGGGCTTCCCTGGTGGCGCAGTGGTTGAGAGTCCGCCTGCCGATGCAGGGGACACGGGATTGTGCCCCGGCCTGGGAAGATCCCACATGCCACAGAGCGGCTGAGCCCGTGAGCCATGGTCACTGAGCCTGCATGTCAGGAGCCTGTGCTCTGCAACGGGAGAGGCCACAGCAGTGAGAGGCCCGCGTACCACAAAAACAAACAAACAAACAACAAAAAAAAAACACAAAGACTATTACAAGAGACAAAGAAGGACACCACCTACCAACGGGATCAATCCAAGAAGAAGATATAACAATTGTAAATATTTATGCACCCAACATAGGAGCACCTCAATACATAAGGCAAATGTTAACAGCCATAAATGGGGAAATCAACAGTAACACAATAATACTGGGGGATATTAACACCCCACTTTCACCAATGGACAGATCATCCAAAATGAAAACAGATAAGGAAACACAAGCTTTAAACGACACATTAAACAAGATGGACTTAATTGATATTTATAGGACATTCCATCCAAAAACAACAGATTACACTCTCTTCTCAAGTGCTCATGGAACATTCTCCAGGATAGATCATATCTTGGGTCACAAATCAAGCCTCAGTAAATTTAAGAAAATTGAAATCGTAACAAGTATCTTTTCCGACCACAACACTATGAGACTAGATATCAATTACAGGAAAAAAACTGTAAAAAATGCAAACACATGGAGGCTAAACAATACGCTACTATATAACCAAGAGATCACTGAAGAAGTGAAAGAGGAAATCAAAAAATACCTAGAAACAAATGACAATGAAAACACGAGGACCGAAAACCTGTGCGATGCAGCAAAAGCAGTTCTATAAGGGAAGATTATAGCAAGAAAAATCTCAAATAAACAACCCAAACTTATACGTAAAGCAATTGGAGAAAGAACAACAACAACAAAAAAAAAAACCACCAAAGTTAGCAGAAGGAAAGAAATAATAAAGATCAGACCAGAAATAAATAAAAAAGAAATGAAGGAAACGATAGCAAAGATCAATAAAACTAAAAGTTGGTTCTTTGAGAAGATCAAATTGATAAACCATTAGCCAGACTCATCAAGAAAAAAAGGAAGAAACTCAAATCCACAGAATTAGAAATGAAAAAGGAGAGGTAACAACTGACACTGCAGGAATACAAAGGATCATGAGAGATTACTACAAGCAACTGTATGCCAATAAAATGGACAACCTGGAAGAAATGGAAAAATTCTTAGAAAAGCACAACCTTGCAAGACTGAACCAAGAAGAAATAGAAAATATGAACAAACCAATCACAAGCACTGAAATTGAAACCATGATTAAAAATCTCCCAGGGCTGGGCTTCCCTGGTGGCGCAGTCGTTGACAGTCCACCTGCCAATGCAGGGGACACAGGTTCGAGCCCCGGCCCGGGAAGATCCCACATGCCACAGAGCAGCCAGGCCCGTGAGCCATGGCCGCTGAGTCTGCGCATCCGGAACAAGAGCAATATACCACAGTCAATATGTTTTCTATAAAAAGATTCTATTTACCATAAAAGAAACAAACACTATAAACTTTCTAGGAATAAACTTTATAAGAAATATGCAAGACCTTTATGGAAAATACTATAAAACTTTGTTGAAGGGCATAAAAACAGTCCAGAATAAATGGAGAGGTATTTTATGCTATTGGATAGGAAGACTGCATATTGTAAAGACATCAAACATTGCAAATTAATCTACAAAGTTAATTCAATTCTATTAAAAGTCTCAAAGAATTTTTTTAACAGAACTTGACGAGCTAATTCTAGAATTAATATGAAAATGTAAATTTGTAAGAACAGTCAACAAAACTAAGGAGGAATTATTTGCCCTAGCAAATATTAAGAATTATAATGTATGGTAGCTAATGCATAGGACTAGAAAAATAAATCATTGAAATAGAATAAAGAACTCAGGGCTTCCCTGGTGGCGCGGTGGTTGAGAGTCCGCCTGCCGATGCAGCGGACATGGGTTCGTGCCCCGGTCTGGGAGGATCCCACGTGCCGCGGAGCGGCTGGGCCCGTGGGCCATGGCCGCTGGGCCTGCGCGTCCGGAGCCTGTGCTCCGCAACGGGATAGGCCACAACAGTGAGAGGCCCGCGTACCGCAAAAAAAAAAAAAAAAAAAAAAAAAGAATAAAGAACTCAAAAACAAGCCCGTATATATATGGAACATTAGTATACTACAAAAGTGACATTTCAAGTTACTAGAAAAGAAGTAACTATTAACTAAATAGTGTTGGTACGAGTGATTACCTACTTAAAAAATAGTTAGGTCCCAACTCATGTCACTCCCATAAAACAAACAAAAATCTGAAAGAATTAGAGGAAAATATAGAATATATCTTTTCTTACTAAAATAGGAAGGGTCTTCTTAAACAAGAAATAATAAAAAGAATTTTTAAATTAAAGTTGATAAATTTGGTCACATCAAAATTCAAGTTATCTCTGAAAAATGACTTCTTAAAAAGACAACGACATACACGAAGTATTTGCAGCAAGTATGCCAACGAAAAGAACAACTGGTGTGACCAATCTTATAGACTCACTCACTCAACTCCATTACAATCCTTAGTAATGTGCCTTACTGCACATTAGAAACAGGAAAAGCAAAATTCCATTTTCCAGTGTCCTGTACAGTTTGGGTTTGATATACATTGATATGCAACCTAGCTATCACTAAGCAGTTACACATTTATGAGATTTGGAAGAAAAAAGTGAGGCAAAGGCAGGATTCCTACCTCTGTTGTTTCTTTTGGAAAGCTCAGTTGTGGGGGGAGCACTTAGTTTTCCTGTGGCAGTGGTAGCATACATCTCAATGTCAAGGCCCTAGGCTCATGCATATAGAAAGCCAGGGTACTCTGGACCATGCACGTAATCCATAGACTGGATTACAGCTAAACTGGTGTAGTACAGGAAGTTGACCTGCTAAGCAACTTTTGTCAAATTTCCACCTGTAGCTTTGGTTTCCACTTACAGTACCTCTGAATCCTATTTCTATTGCTCCAAGCCTTCAGCAAAGTCTTGTTAAAAGTCACAGTCATCGTCTCAATTATGCTGAGGGGAATTAGCAACTGTATTATGCCTTCTTCATGGACAAGAAAGCAAAAGTGAGATACTGAGAGAGACGCAGAAAGAAACTGAGACACACAAAGAGATAGAAACAGAGACAAAGAAAGAGAACCAGAAAATCAGCTATATTACAAGCTTCAGAAGCAGCATGTTGACAAATTGAGGAGACCAGAAAGAGATATTTGAGGAATTCGTTTCAGGGTGAACACCTAGTTGCAGAAATCACCAAGTTCAGGGAGGGGCTAATTTCCAGCAAGTTGGTGGGGGCTCATGCTGGAAAAAAAAGTACAAAAAAGAAGTATAACCTATTTTGTGGCCACAGAGTGGTAACACAGGGGACTTAAAGGTTACAGTAAGAAATTTTATCCTAGTCCCAGCTTAATTATTCAGGAAGCCACAAATGCCACTAAGATCATAAGATGCTCTCAGAAGAGTGAAACTATCGTTTCTGTACTCCATGGCTCAATTAGGGAAACCATTAAGCCAGGTGAAAGCAGATTCTCATCAATAATGAGGCTGCCAGAGAGACCTCAAGCATCCCTATTTTCCTGGACCCACATAAATCTGAAGACACGCACACAACATGGGGTTACACCAGACTCTCTGCTTCCCACTGAAGAAAGGACAGGTTGAAATTCTGCTCAAATAATAATCTGAATTAGAGGACAAGTCTTAAAAACTAGAGAAATGAGGAATCACTGGGCTTTTAGAAATTATGTCATCTAATGACTTGTTCTTCAGTTGAAGAAACTGCATTTTTTTTTCAGAGAATTAAAGACTTCTTAATTAAAAATTAAAGAGAATTTAATTATTTAAAAATTAAAGAA
Organism: Mesoplodon bidens; assembly: GCF_964165515.1. Taxonomy (NCBI): domain Eukaryota; kingdom Metazoa; phylum Chordata; class Mammalia; order Artiodactyla; family Ziphiidae; genus Mesoplodon; species Mesoplodon bidens. The sequence goes on from NC_138162.1 coordinate 105,923,156, forward strand.
ATGTAATTATTTAATTAAAAATTAAAGAGAATTAAAATGTTTTTCCTAAATACTGACAGCTAAAAGTAAGAAGCAATAAATAGTAATTATAATTTCTACATTATATTATTATTAGACCTTTTTTTTTAAAAGGATATGTAATCCTGTGTCACCAAGTGAACAAAAATCAGTTGGTTTCCACATCTGCCATCTCTTTTGGAGTAACTGATTATGTTCTGTAATTTTGTTTAATCTCTTTTGTCGGATGTTTTAGCCATAACATTTTGTATTATTATTTAGTGATTGCTCTAAGGCTTACAACATGTATCTTTAACTAAAACACATTCTTTCATGAATTAATACTATACCACCTCATGTATAATGCTATAACCTTTAGATATGACTCCCATCCCAACTTTGCACTATTATTATCATACATTTTACTTCTCCACGTGTTAGAAACCCCACAATACATTTTAATTATTTGTTTGCTCTGAATAGTCAAGTATCTTTTAAATAAATTAACAAATTTAAAAATTCTTTTATATTTGCCCACATATTTGCCATTTCGGTTGCTCTTCATTCCTTCATGTAGGTCCAAATATCTTCTAATATACTTTTCCTTTATCCTGAAGAGCTCCTGTTAACATTTCTTGTAGTATAAGCCTACAGTAACAAATTCTCTCAGCTTTTGATCTGAAAGTGTCTTTATTTTGTCTTCATTTTTGAAAAAAAAATTTGATGAATATAGAACTCAAGGTTGACAGTTTTTGTTCCTCTTTCAATCACTTTGAAAATATTAGTCCATGGCTTTCAGGCTTACATTGTTTCTGATAAGAAGTAATGATCATTTTTACCATTGTTCACATAAAATAAATACATCTTTTAAGATTTTCTCTTTATACTTGGTTTTTAGATGTTTTACTCTAGTGTACCTTCTTGGGGCCTTTCTTGTATTTATGCTGCTTAGGGTTGTATTTTTTCATTAAATTTGGAAGTTGTTAAGTTATAATTTTCTATTTTTTCTGAATTATTATTACCTTCTCTCTTTCTGAGTTAAAATTATGCACATGTTATACTACTTGATGTTGTCTCACTTGATGTTGGTTCCATTTAATTTTTAGTATTTTTTTCTCTGTGCTTCAGATTCAATTGTCTATCTTCAAGATCACTGAAAGTTTCTTCAGCAGCTGAAACATCTCATAAGCCCATCAGCAAAATTTTCATTTCAGATATTGTACTTTTCAATCCTAAAATCCCTATTTGGTTCTTTTTTATAGCTTTGGTTTTTTACTGAGATTCCCCATCTTTTCTGTCATTTCCTGTAAATCCTTGAACATAATTATAATAGCTGTTTAGAAGATTTTGTCTACTAATTCCAACCTCTTTCATCTCTAGGTTTGTTTCTATTGATCTATTTTTCTTTACTGTGGGTGACATAGTTCCACTTCTTAAGTACAGATGAAACAAATTAAAAGCAAATAACAAAATGATAGCTGTAAACCTAACCACATCAATAATTACATTAAGAATAAGCAGATTAGAGGTTCCACTTCAATTTAGAATGTAAGAAACTGAAATCCACTTCAACTTAGTATATAGGGTGTTAGAATGTTGCTCCTTAACAGTAAAAAAATTAGACAATCCACAAAAATCATATCCTTTATTGAGCCCATCAGAGAACTAAGGTCTCAATGCAACTTTTAAATTCCAAAGGGTTAGAAGACCCTTTAAGAAACATCAAATCACTGAACTGTTTCACCTTTTGCAGAGTACAAAAACAAGAGGTATCTACCACAAAGAAGGGTAAGAAGAAAACAGTTGAAAGTTTAACAAGTTCTTAAAGGCAAATGTAGACTAGAATGATGATTATAATCCCTAAGAGCCTCCCATACAAGGGGTTCATGGTTACTAGCCAGCTCTTTTCCGTGGGCTTTACTAGGTACTCACAGGAAAGATGAGGACACTGTGGGACCTCATAGAGCCCTCTTGGAGGTGCACATTCACAAAACCTCATCCATTTTCTGGATCCTTCTCTCATGCAAAACACTTGAGCCAGTGGGGGAGCAACAGGAAAGCCTCCTGCCATTGGAGGAGGGGCATAAAACCTCATGGACCCAAGGTGCTCCCCTAATACAAAGTTGAGGTTTGTTATCATTGGTGAAAGGAAAAGAATAAAATACAAGTGTTATTCCCAAGACTTCCCACTAAAACATGCAGACTCTGGCTGCCAAAATTGCAGGCAGTGGGGTGACAGGAACTAGAAAAAAGTCCCAACCTTAAAGTTTAGGCACATGGTAGCTGCCTGAGAAAGAGGACAGACCAGAAGATCTAAGGAAAGTTCCACTGTGCTACAATGGAGCTCATACTAAGTAGGAAGCAACTCCAGCCTACTTTAGGGTGAGGGGTAAGAGCATGGAGAGAGACACACTCTACAACATAGGCTTTCTGGATCTGCTAAAATCTGAGGGTGAAATGGAAATACTGAGGAAAACACTCTATCACTCAAGATCCACACAAGACACAAGGTGGCCTACAATTTGGAGAAATTTGACATCTGTGATCTACTGAAGGTACTATACTAACAACAAAACCCAAATGAAGGTCAGCTGCAGACTACATTGACTCAACCACCCACAACAAAGGCCTGGCAAAAGGAAATGCATGTTTATTTTGGAGTGTAATTACTATTTACCTCAGCCTCTACTGTTCTTTTATATATAATATCTAACATTCAATCAAAAAGTATAGGACACACCCCCAAAAATCAATATATTGTACAGCATTTATATATGTATATAAATATATTTACATATATATGTATATATACATATACATATGACCCATTGTTAAGAGATAAAGAATGTCAACAGAAACACATGCAACCACATGTTAGAGTTATCATACATGGTCTTTAAAATAACAATGAATAATGTGCTAAAGTATCTAGACAAATAGGTATAAATATTCAAAAATACATGAGGAACTACAAAAAAAGTCAAAAACTATTAACAGAGTGAAACATAAATGCTAAAAAATTAACAAAATTATGAAAAATCTACAGCTAACATTATACTCAATAGTAAAAAACTAAATACTTTCCACCTAAAATCAGAAAGAGGGCAAGAATATTTGCTCTTACAATTCTATTCGATATTATACTGAAGGTCCTAGCTAGTGCACCAAGAGAAGAAAAAGATATATAAACCATACAGATTGGAAAGTAAGAAGTAAAACTGGTTTTATTTGCAGACATGATGTATATAGAGAAAATCATAAGAAATATGCAAAATATCTAGTAGAGCTAGTAAGCAAATTTAGTGAGATCATAAAAGACAAGGCAGTATACCAAAATATCAATTTATTTGTAAAACAAGCAGTAAACAATTGGAAAATTTTTAAGCAATACCATTTGCAATGGTATGTAAAATCATAAATGCTTAGATATAAATGTAATAAAAGATATTTTATACTTCTATACCAAAAAGCACATCACATTGCTGAGAGAAATTTAAAAGATAAATACAAATGGAGAGATATATCTTCTTTAGGGTTTGGAAGATTCAGTGTTGTTAAGATGTCAGTTCTCTTCAGATTAACCTCTATATTTAACACATTCCCAATAAAAATCACAGTAGGCTTTTTGTAGAAATTGACAAGTTGATTCTAAGACTTATAGGGAAATGCAAAGAACCTAAAACAATTAAAACAATCTTGGGAAGTTATAGCTGGAAGGTTTACATTCTCATGCCTTAATACTTAACATGAAGCCACAGTAAGCAAAGTATTTTGGTACTGGGAGAAAGCCAATACATGAATCAAAGGAACAGAAAACAGTACAGAAATGCACCCATACTTATAAAGGCATCAAAGCAATTCATGGGGGAAAGAAAAGTTTTTCAACAAATGGTACTGAAACAACTAGATATCTATATGATTGAACCTCAACCCTTATCTCACACCATACACAAAAATTAATTTTGGATGGATCACAGACCAATGGAAAAACTAAACCTATAAAGCTTCTATAAGAAAACATAGGAGAATACCTTCATGACCTTGGATTAAGCAGAGATTTCTTAGACGGACACAGAAAGCATTAATCATAAAAATATACTGATAAATTCAATTTCATCAAAATTCAACACTTCAGCTCATAAAAAAAAACTATAAGAGAATGAATAGGTAAACCACAGACAAAGGGACAATTTCACAATACATAGATCTAATAAAGGACTTTTTTTCAGAATACATGAAGAATCTCTATACTTAATAGTAAAAAGACAGCCTAGTGTTTTAAATGGGCAAAAACCTTGAACAGACACTTCCAAAAGAAAAATCTGAAAATGGCCAATAAACACATGAAGAAGTGTTCAGCATCATTAGTCACAAGTGTACCTCAAACTAAAACCATGATGAAATATCACTACAAACTCACTAAAATGTCTAAAATTTAAAAGACCAACAGCGGTTGGTCTGAATGTTGGTTTAATGTTGGATGTTGATTAACCAACAGCGGTTGGTTAAATATTGGCAGGGATGTGGAATAACCTGAACTCTCACACTTACACTACCCTTAGGAATGTAAAATGGTACTTTGCAAAACTCTTAGGCAGTTTCTTAAAAGATTGCACATATACCTATCCTATGACTCAGCAATTCCGGTCGTACATATTTACCCAACGAACATACATACAAATGTTCGCAAAAGTATCTGTATAAGAATATTCATAGCAGCTTCACAGAAGGTAGCCCAAAACTAAACATAGCCAAAATGTTCATCAATAGGAGAAAGAAGAAACAAAGTATCATATATGTATATAAAAAACATTATCAAGCAACAAAAATCAACACAGTAGGAATACTAGCAGCTATGCTTAAATCTCAAAAAAAATTATGCTGATCCAAAAAATGGAAAAAAAAGAGTGCCATGTTATTTCATTTAAATAAAGTTCTAGAAGTAGAAAAACTAATCTATGATGAAAGAAACACAGAACATTGGTAGCCTGTGAGCAAGGGCTTTTGGAAAGGGGAATGAGGAAAATTTCTGGAATGATGGAGTATGGGTACCACATCAACCTCTCCCCTTAAGAGCTATCATTTTCACTGTAAGTAAATTTGCCTTAATAAAATAACAATTTTAAAAAATTAAAAATAATATGTTTTCTCTTTTTATTCACATCATTTATTATTCTAAACCATTTGTCCATTTTTTGTTCAAATTTGGATCATGACTTTCTTGTACAGCTTTTTGTTTTTTGATGCATTTCTCATTGCCTTTTCTTTCTCTTGCAGAAAGAAAACAAAATTATGCCTTCATCAACTTTAAAATTGCCCACATTCTTTTTTTTTTTTTTTTTTTTTTTTTTTCTTTTTTTTTTTGCGACATGCAGGCCTCTCACTGCAGAGGCCTCTCCCGTCGCGGAGCACAGGCTCGGGATGCGCAAGCCCAGCGGCCATGGCTCACGGGCCTAGCCGCTTCGCGGTATGTGGGACCTTCCCGGTTCGGGGCACGAACCCGCGTCCCCTGCATCGGCAGGCGGACTCTCAACCACTGCGCCACCAGAGAAGCCCTGCCCACATTCTTTATCACACAAATTGTCACGGCACTCACTTTAGTGTCTAATGAAGTAATCACAGGACTTTCTCTTCTAATTTCCTTCAGTTGTATTTCAGACTTGTGGCACAGCTCTAAACATATGGTTTCTTTTTATTGCACTGCTGTTTTAGGCCCACTGTTTCTTAGACATCACTTTTCTTATATTCCTTTTTCATTTTTCTGGAGTATAACCTCAAGCAACATTTCAGAAGCTTTCTGGGAGTTAAACCTTTTAAACCATTGCATTCTGAAAAGCATCTCTATTTTGATCTTACAGTAGATTGCTAATTTAGAAATGTATAGAGTTCTACCAAAATTACTTTCCTTTAAATCCTAAAGATTTTTTCTTAATTTTTGACAATGAATAAGATCTGATTTTTCATTCACATGTAGGTAAACTGTTTTTTGTTCTTTTTTTAAAAAAGAGATTTCAGACCTCTTTTTAACCTTGGTGACTTGAAATTTCATTAAGATAGGTCAAAAGGTAGGTTGAATTCCAAATTTGAGGTTATAGCAAACAGATTTTTTTTTAATTTTTAAATTTTATTTTATTTATTTTTTATACAACAGGTTCTTATTAGTTATCCATTTTATGCATAATAGTGTATATATGTCAATCCCAATCTCCCAATTCATCACACCACTGCCACCACCACCCCCATCACTTTCCCCCCTTGGTGTCCATACGTCTGTTCTCTACATCTGTCTCTCAATTTCTGCACTGCAAACCAGTTCATCTGTACCATTTTCTAGGTTCCACATACATGCATTAATATACGATATTTGTTTTTCTCTTTCTGACTTATTTCACTCTGTGTGACAGTCTCTAGAAACCAAATACTACCAGCCATCAGACCACAGACTTTAAGGTTCTCAGGAAATAAAACATTTAATTTGTTAACTTTTGCTTGTTTATTTCAACAAAGAGTATTGAAAACCTATCACATCCCAGGGACTATTTGAGGAACTTGGGATACAAGACTGAAATAAAAACAGTTAAGAATCTATACCCTCCTGTCCTAGAGTTTATATTCTAGTATAGAGAGGCAGATAATAAACAACAAATATAAGTTAAAAGTAAGTAAATACATAAAATATATAAAAAGTAAATATAGAGCATAATGGAAGTTGATAAATGCTATGGAGAATACAGGCAAAATATAGGGGATTGAGAATATGAAAACTCTGCAATGGTATAGATTGAAATTTCAAATAGGAAGACTAGCATTACTTTATTGAAAAGGTAATATTTGAGCAAAGACTTGAAGAAGGCAAGGGATGCATCTAAGAAAACAGCATTACAGGCAAAAGGAAGAGATGTTGAAATGACCTACAGCGGTAAAGTACCTGGCATGTTTGAGAAACAGCACGGAGGCCAGATGGTTAGAAGACAGTGAGTAGGAAAGAAAATAAGAGGAGATAATATACCTGGAATGTGGGGAAAGCAAATCATGTATGGCCTTTTTAAGCCTTGAAAGGTTTTTAGAATGAGTGATACGATCTGGATTATGTTTTTAAAGAGCCAAACTGATTGATCCATTAATTACAGACAGATAGAAAGACATGAATATATATTATACATGCACAACGTCTATCTTTTTCATAAAAATATGCTTCTGATTATTTGTTTTCTTGTCTTTTAGAGTAACATTCCTTACTTAGTAGAAATGAAAAGCTCTCTCCACAAGCATTCAAGGAGTCTCCACTAGGTGTCTGGCACTGTCCATGGTGCTGAACATGCTGAGGAAACAAGTTGAAAAGGTTGCTTCTTTCATGGAGAAAATCAAGAAATAATAAACCAGTAAATAAACAATACAACACATGGTTATAACATTTACTGTGGGGGGAAAGTGGAAGACACAGATGAGGTGTAAAATAACTGGACGGCCACTTTAGAAGGGATGGTTGGGGAAAACCACTCTGAAGAAGTAGCAATTAAGCTAAGATCTAAGAAGCTATCCATACAATGGTCAAGGGACGAGCCAAGGGAACCTCTTGTGCACAGATCTTAAAGCAAGAAAAATAAACTTACTCTGGTCAAATAACTAAAAAATCACAGTGTACTAAATCATATTTGTTACCGGGACACCAGAGACTTAAGTAGGGGCCACATCATGGGGCACGGGGGAGGGGGGATGAACGATGATGATAGTAAAAGAGATGGTGTGGACAAATTGAGCTCAGAAAATGACTGGGAGCAACTAAGAAAGGGAAGTCTAAGGCTTTTATACTGATTGGGTCATGCACGCCTTTTGTTCTATGTCTTGCTGGGGAGAAGATGGTTTTCAAGCCTATGGAACCTTTAAACTCTGATTTTGTAAAAAAAAAAAAAATCTTTGTGTAAGGCATAGTTTGAAATTCCATGGAGTTGCCTTTAATGAGAGCTTAAAGCTCCCTAGAAAAACTTCAGACATAGCAGGATTTTTAAATAAAGCAGCCTCTTTTTTTCTTGCCTCTGAAACTGGGACAAAATGCCCTAGGTTTTTTTGCCAGGCCAGTGGCATCCAAAGTAAAAAGGTGAAAGTGAGTGCAGCCTAATGGAAAGAGGACAGGATCAAAGCAGAACACAGCCAGGCTCCACTTATCCAATATCACTGAGGAACAAGAGATTCTGTGTGAGCGATCTCTCCAGCTATCACTCAACTATTCAAACAAAACTTCTCAAAGAAAGCAGCCCTACTTAGATGAGACTTATTTAACAGTTTTATTCAACAGGGCATGGATTTTAGAGTCAAACTGGTATAAATGTGAATCTTAGCTGTTTACTGTGTATCCATGATCCAAGGGACTTGATTTTTCTAAACCTTCTAAACTTTCAAAGAAAACAGTATATCTACCTCATGTGTTTGTTGTGAGAATTAAATGAGCTAATGTGTAAAGAAACTTTACGTAAAATGTCAATACTCTCCGGTGGTCAATAGCTATTGTGTAATGTCTTCTCTGGAGTAAAAAGCCACTGTCAAGTTGTACAGGTAATATAAATCATATGGGTAGGAAATAATGCAACTGAGAAATCTTTCTTTAACAGCTGATATGCTAAAGAAACTCACAGAAAAGTCCCCTATTGCTTTCTTGGTTGGAAAATCTACATCCTAATAAGTATAAAGATTGCCTCATTTATTCTAAAACATGGGGGGGGTTTTCGCTGACTCCATGTTAATAGTTTAACAAAGTAAATGAATGACTTCTCAGAGAAAACAGATGCTGCATTTGGAATATTTCCCGCTATGAAGCTCTATAACGCCTTTCTTCCCTTTCACTATTTCATATGGTTGACTTACAATAAAAAGTGATCATCAAATATTGACAGGATCAATGATCAGAGAAGCAGAAGAGGTAAGGTGGGGAGAATAACAACAGGCGTCAGCTACGTACAAGGCATGAGCCACGTGCTCTGCTGGATAATTTTAATCTTTCCACCAATTCTTTTTTTTATAATATGTATTTATTTATTTGTTATTTATTTTGGCTGTGCCGGGTCTCAGTTGCGGCATGCGGGACCTTCGTGGCGGCATGCAGACTTCTTATTTTCAGCACGCAAACTCTTAGTTGCAGCATGCCCGCGGGATCTAGTTCCCCAACCAGGGATCGAACCCAGGCCCCCTGCATTGGGAGCGTGGAGTCTTACCCCCTGGACCACCAGGGAAGTCCCCTTTCCACCAGTTCTTAAGGAGGATGCTTTTTCCTCTCTTGCAGATGAAGAAACTGTTGCACATAGGAGTTATGTAATGTGTCCGGAGCACACAGCTCTGAGGAGGCAGAAGAATCTGGACCCAAGTCTGTCTGACTCCAAAGTCCAGGTGACTTCCACCGCATCAGGAGAAAGGAAACACCCGTCCTAGACAGTTTGACAGAAGGACAACCAGCAGCCTCAAGGATGGGAGTGATTTTAAAAAGAAAGTGAATGTTACCTAAATAATTATTTTGTACCATCTTCATTTTTACTTTGTTCCATGTTATTTCTATTGTATGTTCTGTAGTCTAGCCCAGAGGTCCCCAACCTTTTTGGCACCAGGGGCTGGTTTCATGGAAGACAAGTTTTCCACGGGATGGGCTGGGGATGGTTCAGGCGGTAATGTGAGCGATGGGGAGTGACGGGGAGCAGCAGATGAAGCTTCGCTGGCTCGCCCACCACTCACCTCCTGCTGTGCGGCCCGGCTCCTAAGGAGCTGTGGACCAATACCGGTCCACGGCCTGGGGGCTGGGGACCCCTGGCCTAGCCAGCATTGTTGCCCTCTGCTTTTCCTCTGATCTCTGCTGCTTGGAGTCCTAAGCTCTAGCCATGGTCCTCTCTATGGGGGACCCTCAGCACCCAGGAAGGACCTGGAGCATCGCCCTCTCTTTCCCTTCACACCAAGTCTTGTCAAAGACTATTTACTACACATTCTTATTTCAAAACCTTTCCTTCTTGGCCATTCCAACACGAAACCACTAAACACTGACTCACAAACTTTCAGCCGGAACAGAGAGGCAGCTTTTCATATAATACAGAAAGGATGGCAACTTTTCAAAAGGAAATTCTCAGTGGTAGAACAATGTAAAGGCCCCGGCAGATGAAAGGATGTTTTCTCTTTGTCAAGAATCCTTAAACATTGATTAATGACATGCTGAGAGATACAGTCACCCAGGGACTCCTGAAATATTATAATGTATTTAGTTTGAGTGTGTGGAAACCCCATCTCTCTCCATGAAAATCCTGAGACATATGACTACTCAACTTTCTCCTTGACAAAAGTTAGGTTCATTTTCCAGGAAGACTATACCTTTCTCTACTTTTTTTTTTCTCATTTAAAAATTATCCAGGGCTTATTTAAAGGAAATTTAATTGGTGAAAACCTAGCTGGGTACCTCTTCGACTCGTAAATCACAGCAGTGTCCAACAAACGTTCTTAGTCACAAAACTATGTCAAAGGAGGAAAAAAGAATTAGAACAAGAATTTAGTACCTTTTATAATTTCTACAGATAATTCGGCCCAAAACAATTTTATTGTTTTAGAGAAAATATTTAAAACATAAAAACAATAACACTGGATTCTCTCCTAATAAAATCTTGTATTTGAATCATTGCTTTTAATTTTCCAGAGTGCTTTCATACCCATTATAGGATTTTATGTTCAAAACCATAGAATAAAGAAAAGTAATATTATTCCTATTTTACATATTAGAAAGGTGAGGCAAGGGGGCACTATGTGATGTCCCTAAGTTCACAAGACTGGTTAGTGACAGAGCTAGGCTAGATAATTTATTACAACTTCTGTAATTATTTTCTCTCATAGTCTACTTACTATTCCTGTCATTTTTTCTATTTCTATCAAAGGACCCATTCTGCATTACTTCAACAAATATTTGTTGAGCACCTATTATTGGACAGGTGATACAGGAGGCAGAGATATATTGGTGGAGATAGATAATATCTCCATTCACATGAAGCATCCTTTCTGGTGGGGAAAGAAAGATAAAACAAAGTAAACTGAAAAATCAGACAGTACTAAGTGCTCCGCTAAGGGTGACATGTTGGCAAAGGACTGGGGACCATTTTAGTCTAGCTGGTCATTGTACCACCCTCCTCACAGGTTTGTAACCTGAAACCCTTCCTCACACCGTGTCTATTGTCATGTCATAGCCCGTCAGCACCTTTATAACTCCTTGATGTCTTTTACATGTTTCTCCCTTCCTCCAGTCCCATGATCCTTGACTCAGACCCTTCACGTCTATCGGATGAAACCGTCAAAACTGGCCCAGCTGGTCTCACTGCCTCCTGTCTCTCACCCTTCCAGAACACCTTTCCTAATTCTACCAAACTGATCTTTGCAAAACCCATGAGAAAGACTTTATCCCCGAACACAAGGTTCTATCCAATCTGATCCGAACGTCTCTCCTAAATGTACTTCATTCTACGCAAATGAAACCACTCACTCTTCTTAATGCCACACTTGCACTTTTCTACTTCTACACCATTGTTCCTATCACCCCATCCATTCAGGATCCCCTCCTAGCCAGTTCTAAAGCCTGCCTCTTTTCCAGGGCCAGCTCTAAAGACACTTGGTCCTTGAGTGAATGAGTAAATGCATGAATGAATAAAGCAGTCTCTGGCGCCTCCCCTGCTCTGCTTTTGTCATTTGACTAGATTTTTACCAACTAGCATTGCTCGGTCTTTTAGATTGCCCTTTGCCTCTCTAAGTGAGCATGATTTTCCTCTACTCCCCCATTGGCATAGAGTCTAATTGTTTCGTAATGTTCCTTACTAGCCTCAGCTTGTCAGCTATAGCCCTCTGTCCTCCAGTGCAAACACACTTTAACCCAATATCATCTGCCAGTTGATGGCACCTTCCTCCAGGAGTTGGCCAGGCTCTGAATTCAGACCTTTTCTGCAGTACTTTGGGATTCCCATAAAATTCAAACAGATCTCTGTATTCATGTCCTTTCAGAGCCTCCTGTGGTACTTTCTTTTCCTTTTAAGGCTCAGCAAAAATGCTTTCAAGAGCACATGAATGAAAGGAACAGGGGAACATAATGCATAGTTTCTACAAGAAATCAATGGCTACCAAAAATATTCCACATGAAACACCCTGAATGAAGCATTTCTAGTCTCAGTGGAAGCCTCTGGGGAGCACATGGGGCTCTGGCTGTAATGTCTCATGGGGACACTTCCCAAAGTGGAAAGGTATTTTTCTTTCAGGCAAGGACATTGCGTAAATTATGTGATGCAGCTAATACTTAGATCTTCTCTCAGATAGGTATATGCTGAGGTCTACATAATACTGTATTCACATAACCATTGATGCAGGAAGACTCAAGAGGAAACCTTTAATGTCAACATGGTTGAAAAACTGTCAGTACTTCAGTGGTTGTCAGTGGCTGCTGAATGTCACCAGATGTTGAGAACTCACAAGGAGAAAAAGAGTGGAAATTTCTATCACAAACACATACAGATTCACAGAGAGTTTAGACGGTCAGACCTCTCCTAATGATGTCGCTTGTTTTCATAGTGGACAAAGGGAGCTGTTGACTGGTGTGATTACAGTCACCAGCTCCTCATTTCTACCTCCACAATCCATCTGTTTCCCTAATTCACTCGCTCTTTAAGTCTCCACAGTGGCTATTTCAAATCTTATCTACTCTCATTATATCATCTATCTGCTTCGCTCTCAGCACCCATCTTCCACTTTACTGAGAAAATAGGAGCCGTTAAGCAGGAATTCTCTCATCTGTGTGCTGTCCCACCCCTTGTTAGCTATCAGCATTTATTCCCACCCTTTCCTTTTTATTCCTGTTGCAATTCAAGAGTTGCCCTGTTTCCCATCTGAAGCTCACCCCTCCACCTGTACTCCAGATCTCATCCCCTCTTTTGGAGAAGGTGCTTCATCAAATATCCCTAAATCTCTCCTTTTGTTGGTTTCTCCTTATCACTGTGGGAAAAAACATGTTCAGCATTCCTACATAGAGAAGGTAAAAACAAAAGCAAAGACTTCAGCCCTCTCTTGGCAAGCCAGCAGATTGCCAATGCTAACTATTGCCCTGGGTCTGATTTTTTTTCATTCCGTACATTTTCTTTGCATGAACTCAAGCAATCTCCATGCTTCAGTTATCACCCATTTGCTGATGACACACAAGTCTCCCTCATCTCTAAGGCAGGCCTCCCTTCTGACCTTCACACCTGTGTGTCCATCTACTTCCTGGACACGGATGTGCCACATGGATATGCCACTACCACATGTACAAAAACTGAACCCAACATCTCCTCTCACCCCCACCCCAAGTTCTCCTCAAACTGGCTATTGTGCCGCATCTTTCATTAAATGGCACCACACTCACTCTTACCACCCAGGCAAGAAAACTGGGGATCATCATTGCCTCCTTTCTTCTCCCCTTACCCACCCTGCCGTCATGTATCATCACTGGACCTTGTTGCTTCAGCTCCTCAGTTTATGTAGGTTCTATCTAAGTAACACATTATGGCACTCCAAGCAGAATTTGCCATAGGGCTCCATAATCAATCAGATCAATATTTACGCAAAAAAGCAAGAATATACACAGTAAGTGGGACCTACAAAGATCAGTAAGGCAGACCTGCGTAACAAGAAATGCAAAGAGTTGTTCTGGAGTCTGAGGGAAAATTATAACACATGGAAATATGGATCTTCCCCCAAAATAAGGAGCATCGAAAGTGTAAATATCTAGCCAAATAGAAAAGACTATTTTCCTGTTAATTTCTTTAAAATACATACGAGTCTTTAAAGCAAGATAGTATCTTGTTAGTTTTATATCATCTTAATGTGATCATTTTAATAACTTTTAAAGAAAAATATTTAGTGGTCATTTTGTAGATTATATCCCCTTGTTTTATATGATCTTAATATCATCATTTTATATCATTTTAATATCATCTTGTAGTCTTATAATAAATGTACATTTAACACATATGACAACAATAGCATAAAAAACACGGCAAAGGGGTAAATAGGCCTTACAGTTGCAAAGTTTCTGTATTTTATGTGAATTGGTACAGCTTTCATTCTAAGTAACTATGAAAAACTAAGAATTGTACTTTAGTAATTTCTAGAGCTACCACTCAAAATAATATTAGTGCAAAGAAAAATAGTTTAAAAAGCAATGGATACGTTCTAATTACATTTTGATCATTAATAATAAGAATAGCAAATATTTATTGAGTGATTTCTGTATGCGATAATCTCATTTAAACTTCAGAAAAATTCTATAAAGTCAACACTGTTATTTTTCCCATTTTACAAATGAGTAAAATAAGACTGAGAAATAAAGTAATTTTCCCATATTTATAACAGGGTTAGTCCCAGAGCTGTCAGACTACAGTATACATTTTTTATAAAATAAATTTTAAATTTCCATTTATTTTTTAAATAATCTTAGTAGCTACACATGTGGAAAAAATAAACATAAAGATACAAAAATGGGGCTTCCCTGGTGGGGCAGTGGTTGAGAGTCCGCCTGCTGATGCAGGGGATGTGGGTTCGTGCCCCGGTCCGGGAAGATCCCACATGCCGCAGAGCGGCTGGGCCCATGAGCCATGGCCGCTGAGCCTGCGCGTCCGGAGCCTGTGCTCCGCAACGGGAGAGGCCACAACAGTGAGAGGCCCACGTACCGCAAAAAAAAAAAAAAAAAAAAAAAGATACAAAAATGTTCCTTCCACCAAACTCCAGTCCTATTCCCCAAAAGTAGCCCCTGTCAATGGTTTCATATATTATTCTAGAAAAAGAAACTGTATGCAAATACCAATACATATGTTTTTAACAAAAAAAGCTAGCATTCTGTCATATAGATCATTTTTCCAACTAGTGGCTCTTGAAATCTTTTCATATTCATATATGTAGCTACCTCATTCTTTAGTGGCTACATCTCATTCCAAGTATGGTTGTAACAAAATTTATTAAATTCACTCCTGAGGGAGAATTAGGTTGTTTCCAGTTATTGTTGTTGTTATACATTACATCAATTAAGACCTTTGCAATACATTTACAAATGTATATGTACAATAAATTCATAACCATGGCTGGGTCATTGGGTCAATTCATTTTGTATTTTGATAGATATTGCCAAATGACTATTCACCGTTTTCATCAACTCTTTTTTCTAAAACAGATTCTGAGAGTACTAGAGTCTGTGAACTCAGTTACTCTTCAACCTCTCTTTAAGTAAAATTGTAACTTTGTTTCTGATATTTTGACTTAATAAGAATTTGGTATTTTTATGTGGTCAAATCTATTGATGGTTTCCTTTTTTCATTATATAAATTTCAGGTGTATAACATTATAATTTGACATCTGTATTCACTACAATGTGTTTACTCCCAAAAGTGTAGTTACTACCCATCATAAAATTGACGCCCTCCACCCCTTTCACCCATCCATTAGCTCCCTCCTGTCTGGTAACCACTGATATGTTCTCTGAATCTATGGTGTCTATGACTTTGTTTTAGTTTTGTTTGTTCATTTGTCTTGCTTTGTTTCAATTTCACATCAGAGTGAAATAATAAGGTATTTTTCTTTTTCCTTCTGACTTACTACCCTCAAGGTCCATCCATGTTGTTTGCAAATGGCAAGACTTCATTCTTTTTTATGGATGAGCAGTATTCCATTTTGTGTGTGTGTACATATATATATGTACATATATGTATATATATCACATTTTTCTTTACTCATTCATCCATCAATGGACACTTAGGTTGTTTCCATATGGCAAGAAGTAAGGGTGCTTGTTAAGCAAGAGTTGGTTGGGGTCTGAAATGTCTGCATAGTTACAAGAGGAGACCTTGAGACCATAAGATTATAGCTGGCAGTTGCTAGCAAATATTGTTTTGAGAATAGCTGCTGGTGTCCTTGAGTCTTACACAGCTCAGAAAATTCAAGTTCTCAGTAACACAGGAATGTGGCTGAAACCACATCCACAAGGGCCATCTGGCTCCATTTTGAATGCCTGAACCACAGCTACTCCATTTTGATTTTTAAACGCATTCTTTTCTTTCATGGTTAAAGCAGATGTACAATGTACGTTTGAGGGATCAAAACACAGGCTGCTCTAGTTAGCATGAAGTTTAAGGTAAATCATATAAACAAGCCAGGACGACTTCTCCATACCTCAGTATGTGAATATTTCTTCCATTAGTAAATAATGCTTCAATGAACATAAGGGTACACATACCTTTCAAATTAGCATTTTCATGTTCCTTGGATAAATACTCAGAACTGGGATTGCTGGATCATATAATAGTTCTAGTCTTAAGTTTTTCAGTTCTCTATACTCTTTTCCATAGTGGCTGCACCAATTTGAATTCCCATCAACAGTGTATAAGGGCTACCTTTTCTTCACATGTTCTCCAACTCTTGTTAATTCTTGTTTTGATAGTAGCCATTCTAACCGGTGTGAGGTGAGATCTCATGGTTTTGGTTTGTATTTCCCTAATAATTAGTGATGTTGAACATCTTTTCATGTGCCTGTTGGCCATCTGTATTTCTTCTTTGAAAAACTGTCTATTCAGATCCTCTGTCAATTTTTAATTGGATCATTTGGTTTTTTGCTGCATTGTATGTATTCTTTATATATTTTAGATATTAATTCCTTATCAGATATGTGATTTGCAAATATCTTTTCCCATTTAACAGGTTGCCTTTTCACTTTGATGATGGTTTCCTATGCTGTGCATAGGCTTTTTAGTTTGATGTACTCCCATTTGTTTATTTTTTCTTTTGTTTCCCTTGCCTTAAGAGTCAGATCCCCAAAAACAACACTAAGACAGATGTCAATGAGGTTAACACCTATGCTTTACATTGAAGTCTTTCATCCATTTTGACTTAATTTTTGTGTATTGTGTAAGAGAGTAGTTTCATTCTTTTGCATGTGACTGTCCAGTTTTCCCAACACAATTTATTGAAGAGATAGTACTTTCTTCATCACATGTTCTTTGCTCCTTTGTCATAAATTAATTGTCCATATATGTGTGGATGTATTTCTGGTCTTTCCATTCTGTTTCATTGATATATGGGTCTGTTTTTGTGCCAGTACCATACTGATTTCAGGAAGCATGATACCTCCAGTTTTGTTCTTCTTTCTCAAGATTGCCTATGCTGTTGGGAATATTTTGTGTTTCCATACAGATTTTAGGAAATTTGTTCCAGATCTGTGAAATATGCCATTGCAATTCTGATAGGGACTGCACTGAATCTGTAGACTGCTTTGGGTAGTACGGACATTTCAACAACATTAATTCTTCCAATCCATGAGCATGCTATATCTTTCCATTTGTTTGTATCATGTTCAATTTCTTCCATCAATGTCTTACAGTTTTCCAAGTACAGGTCTTTTACTTCCTTGACTAGATTTATTCCTAGGTTTTATTCTTTTTGATGCAATTATAAATGGGATTGTTTTCTTAATTTCTCTTTCTGGTAGTTCATTATTAACATATAGAATTGTCACAGATTTCTGTATATTCATTTTGTATCATGCAATTTTGCTGAATTCATTTATTTGTTCTAACAGTTTTTAAATGGAGTCTTTAGGGTTCTCTCTATATAGTATCATGTCATCTGCAAATAGCGACAATTTTACTTCTTCTTTTCTAATTTGGATGCATTTTATTTTATTTTATTTTATTTTGTTTGCCTAATTGCTCTAGCTAAGACTTCCAATATTATGTTCAGTGAAAGTGGTGAGAGAAGGCATCCATGTCTTGTTCCTGATCATAGAGGAAAAGCATTCAGCTTTTCACTGTTGAGTATGATGTTAGCCTGTGGTCTTGCCAAATTTGGCCTTTATTGCATTGAGATATGTTCCCTCTATCCCCACCTTGTTGAGAGTTATTCTTAATATAAATAGATGTTCAACTTTATCCAATGCTTTTTCTGTATCTGTTGAGATGATCTTATGATTTTAATTCTTCATTTTGTTAATGTGGTATATTATGCTGATTGATTTTTCAGATGTTGAACCATCCCTTGCATCCCTGGAATTAATCTCATTTGATCATGATATATAATTTTTATAATGTATTGTTTAATTCAGTTTGCTAATATTTTGTTGAGGATTTTTTCATCTATGTTTGTCAGAAATTTGGGGCTGTAATTTTCTTACTTTGTGGTGTCCTTGTCTGGTTTTAGTATCAAGGTAATGCTGACTTCATAAAATGTGTTTAGAAGTGTTCCCTCCTCTTCAGTTTTGGAAGACCTTGAGAAGGATAGGTGTTAATTCTTCTCTGAACACTTAGAAGAATTCTCCAGTGAAGCAGCCTGGTCCTGAACTACAAGATGCAGAGCCAATGCCTTGTGGACCCAGAACAACTTCAGTTCTACAGTTAACACTTCTTAGGCCCAAATTAGGCATCTTGCTAATGGTAATTGAGCAGTTGATTGTGACCCTTTTTACTGTTGGTCTAGGAAGCCCAAACCTAAATTTATAGCCCAAATATAGTACCCATGCTCTCCTTCATGATTCAAAATTACGTTCCTTTTTTTAAACATGACCATTGCTTTCTATTTTTGTTTATATTTTCTTGGTATCATTTCCCTATTTCTTAGTCTATCACTGTTTTATGGCATGTTTTTTTTATTATTGCCGTTCTGCAGTAGACCAAGTAGCCAGGAATTACCCAGGACTAGAGGTCTTCTTTCAGTCTATTCATTACATCCATTCTGTTCATTCATCTCTTTATGCCATAAAATAGATTCAATCCCTCTTCACCTCTTAAGGACTTTAAGATATTAAAACTGATTGTTACAAATACCTACTTCTCCTATAGGTGATCAAGACTGATTTAAAAGGGAAAATAAATTAATAAAGGTATATATAATATAGTGTTGGGGATTTCATATACCATTCCTTTCAGGAAGGCTAGCACACAAAAAATTATTTAACATTGTTAATGGAGGTTAAGCAATTCATGGAAGACATTCAGATCCAAGACCTTCCCCAAGCTCCTAAGATTAGGTCTCCAACCAGTAGTGTTCTTAACTTGCTTCTAAATCCTAACGTAAAAGCAAGATCATCTGAGCACGTTCAAAACTCTTTTGTTGGGATTCCCTGATGGTGCAGTGGTTAAGAATCCTCCTGCCAGACACTATAAAACTCTTAGAGGAAAACATAGGCAGAACACTCTGTGATATAAATCACAGCAAGGGGGCTTCCCTGGTGGCGCAGTGGTTGAGAGTCCGCCTGCCGATGCAGGGGACATGGGTTCGTGCCCCGGCCCGGGAGGATCCCACATGCCGCGGAGCTGCTGGGCCCGTGAGCCATGGCCACTGAGCCTGCACGTCCGGAGCCTGTGTTCCACAGCGGGAGAGGCCACAACAGTGAGAGGCCCGCGTAACACAAAAAAAAATAATAATAAAAAAATAAATAATAAATAAATAAATAAAAAATCACAGCAAGATCCTTTTTGACCCACCTCCTGGAGAAATAGAAATAAAAAAAATAATAAAAAAATGGGACCTAATGAAACTTCAAAGCTTTTGCACACCAAAGGGAACCATAAACAAGAGGAAAAGACAACCCTCAGAATGAGAGAAAATATTTTGCAAATGAAGCAACTGACAAAGGATTAATCTCCAAAATTTATAAGCAGCTCATGCAGCTCAATATCAAAAAAACAAACAACCCAATCCAAAAATGAGCAGAAGACCTAAATAGACATTTCTCCAAAGAAGATATACAGATGGCCAACAAACACATGAAAAGATGCTCAACATCACTAACCATTAGAGAAATGCAAATCAAAACTACAATGAGGCATCACCTCACGCCAGTCAGAATGGCCATCATCAAAAAATCTACAAACAGGGCTTCCCTGGTGGCACAGTGGTTGAGAGTCTGCCTGCCAATGCAGGGGACGCGGGTTCGTGTCCCGGTCCGGGAGGATCCCACATGCCGTGGAGCGGCTGGGCCCGTGGGCCATGGCCGCTGGGCCTGCACGTCCGGAGCCTGTGCTCCGCAACGGGAGAGGCCACACCGGTGAGAGGCCCATGTACCGCAAAAAAAAAAAAAAAAATCTACAAACAATAAATGCTGGAGAGGGTGTGGAGAAAAGGGAACCCTCTTGCACTGTTGGTGGGAATGTAAATTAATACAGCCGCTATGGAGAACAGTATGGAGGTTCCTTAAAAAACTAAAATTAGGGCTTCCCTGGTGGCGCAGTGGTTGCGAGTCCGCCTGCCGATGCAGGGGACACGGGTTCGTGCCCCGGTCTGGGAAGATCCCACATGCCGCAGAGCGGCTGGGCCCGTGAGCCATGGCCGCTGAGCCTGCGCGTCCGGAGCCTGTGCTCCGCAACGGGAGAGACTGCAACAGTGAGAGGCCCGCGAACCGCAAAAAAAAAAAAAAAAAAACTAAAATTAGAACTACCATACAACCCAGCAATCCCACTACTGGGCATATACCCTGAGAAAACCATAATTCAAAAAGAGTCATGCACCACAATGTTCACTGTAGCTCTATTTACAATAGCCAGGACATGGAAGCAACCTAAGTGTCCATCAACAGATGAATGGATAAAGAAGATGTGGTACATATATTTACAACGGAATATTACTCAGCCACAAAAAGAAACAAAATTCAGTTATTTGTAGTGAGGTGGATGGACCTAGGGTCTGTCATACAGAGTGAAGTAAGTCAGAAAGAGAAAAACAAATACCGTATGCTAACACATGTATATGGAGTCTAAAAAAAAAAAAACACGTTCTGAAGAACCTAGGGGCAGGACAGAAATAAAGACACAGACCTACTAGAGAATGGACTTGAGGACACGAGGAGTGGGAGGGGTAAGCTGGGACGAAGCGAGAGAGTGGCATGGACATATATACACTACCAAATGTAAAATAGATAGCTAGTGGGAAGCAGCCGCATAGCACAGGGAGATCAGCTCGGTGCTTTGTGACCACCTAGAGGGGTGGGATAGGGAGGGTGGGAGGGAGGGAGACGCAAGAGGGAGGAGATATGGGGATATATGTATATGTACAACTGATTCACTTTGTTATAAAGCAGAAACTAACACACCATTGTAAGGCAATTATACTCTAATAAAGATGTTAAAAAAAAAAAAAAAGAATCCACCTGCCAATGCAGGGGACACGTGTTCAAGCCCTGGTCTGGGAAGATCCCACATGCCACGGAGCAACTAAGCCCATTCACCACAACTACTGAGTCTGTGCTCTAGAGCCTGCCAGCCACAACTACTGAGCCTGCGTGCCTAGAGCCCGTGTTTTGCAACAAGAGAAGCCCCCGCTCTCCGCAACTAGAGAAACCCCACATGCAGCAATGAAGACCCAACATAGCCAAAATTTAATTAATTAATTAATTTTTAAAGAAACTCTTTTGTTAAATAGAAAGTTGTCTTCTCTCTTTTCTCTAATCCAGGAAAGGAATTACATCATGCAGCTTGTGAATCACACTTGTGTACATGAATGGGGAATGAAAAAAAATTAACAGCCTTGCCAAATTAGCAGTGTATGTATGCAAAGAAATTCACAAATTACAGTGATTATTCTCAACATCTGACTCCAGAGGGAATCACATCCCAGTCATAGAAACAGTTGAAAATGAAAATCCAAGAGCAAATCCTGTTGCTCCATCATATATACTGAATCTGTTTTAACTCCCTCTGTATTGCCACCATCCTCGTCTCAGTGACCATGAACATTTGCCTTGACTATGAAATTGCCTTGGAATTAGATTCCTTTCTTCCTTGCATGTTCTTACAATCCATTCTCCAGAAAGAATACAGAGTGAATTTTCCAAAATAAATTACATCACATCACTCCCCTGCTTAAAACTCTCCAGTGGCTCCCACTGCACTTAGATTAAAACCCAGACTTAGTTTTATCACCTAAAATGCCCCTTAAGAACATGGTCCTGCCTGCTTCTCTTACCAAACATCATAATATTCTCACTGTTTCTTACTCTGTTTGATGTGTTCCTCAAACAAAATAATGACTGCATGTATTTGTCCAAATTTGCAGAAACATACACTAAAAGAGTAAATTTTTCTGTATATTATGCTTTAAGTTTTAAAATGAAATATTGCTATGAATACCAATGAACTGGAATTTTCCATTTTTAAAAGATATTTAAAATAACAACAAAGATTAAAAGATCCTTCAACAGCAACTGCTAGTTTCCCACTACCCCCGCCTCTATATTGATTTTTTTTCTTTTCTTCCTCAGTGAGAGAACTCTGATTTTATTAAGGGTGACAATATATCCAACAAAAAAACTCCATTTTCCAGCCTCTCTTGAATCTAGAGATTGCCAGTTATATGTGAGCAAAAGAATGTCGGTCAGGAACTCCCAGAAATCCCTTTTTGGTCTTGTACACTCCCTCCTTCCAGCTGCAAGGAATTAGACATTATAGCTGAAGTTTCAGAAAACATAAAAGAAAAGAATCGAGAACTACAAAGACCTCAACCTTGACATTTTGTGTCATTGAAACACAAGTTACTACCTCTCTCTGGGCTTCTTTTATTTAAGAGGTTGAGCCATAATATGTGTAAGACACTAGAGCAGGTTCTCTGCAGGCATCTAGGCTATTCTCAACTAATATAGACACCTAAGCATATATCTAACAAAATAGTGACTGTATCTTTGAACCATAGACTTCACACATGATTTTCAGCCTTTCCTCTCTTAGATAGGACAGGATGGCTAGAGTGGGCTGGAGGTGGGTATTTCCCTTATTCCCCAGGAAAGGCTCGAGGAGCTTGGGGTTTGGTGTTTTTCCTTCCTCTAGGTCAATTAGGCTCTGATAATACCCCAGCAGGTTAAGCTCTGGTTAAACAGTTTCTCCTGATGGAAGACCTTGTTAAGGCAGAACAGAATGCTCTGGCATGTTTCAAAATAGTTTCTTTTCCCCTACCCCTGCTGGAAGCATAACGGGATTTTCCTCTGATATTTACTGTGAGAACCTGATAGAGCTCCAGGAGATAAAGCTCACAAAAGCATGGGTAGATGGCCAGCAAACACATGAAAAGATGCTCCCCATCAATAATTATTAGAGAAATGCAAATCAAAACTACAATAAGGTATCACCTCACACCCGTCAGAATCACCATCATCAAAAAATCTACAAACAATAAATGCTGGAGAGGGTGTGGAGAAAAGGGAACCGTCACGCATTGTTGGTGGGAATGTAAATTGATACAGCCACTAAAGAGAACAGTATGGAGGTTCCCATATGACCCAGCAATCCCACTACTGAGCATATACCCAGAGAAAACCATAATTCAAAAAGACACATGCACCCCAATATTCATTGCAGCACTATTTACAATAGCCAGGACACAGAAGCAACCTATATGTCCATTGACAGATGAACGGTTAAAGATGTGGCACATATATACAATGGAATATTAGCCATAAAAAGGAAAGAAATTGGGTCATTTGTAGAGACATGGATATACCTAGAGACTGTCATACAGAGTGAAGTAAGTCAGAAAGAGGAAAACAAATATCGTATATTAACGCATATATGTGGAATCTGGAAAAATGGTATGGATGACCTTATTTTCAAAGCAGAAATAGAGACACAGCCATAGCGAACAAATTTATGGATACCAAGGGGAAAGGGGGGAATGGGAGGAATTAGGAGATTGAGATTGACATATATACACTATTGATACTATGTATAAAATAGATAACTAATGAGAATCTACTGTATTGCCCAGGAAACCCTACTCAGTGCTCTGTGGTGACCTAAATGGGAAGGAAATCCAAACAAGAGGGGATATATGTATACGTATAGCTGATTCACTTTGCTGTACAATATAAACTAACACAATATTGTAAAGCAACTATACTCCAATAAAAATTTTTTTTGCGGAACTCTCACTGTTGTGGCCTCTCCCGTTGCGGAGCACAGGCTCCGGACGCGCAGGCCCAACGGCCATGGCTCACGGGCCCAACCGCTCCGCGGCATGTGGGATCTTCCCAGACCGGGGCACGAACCCGTGTCCCCTGCATCGGCAGGCGGACTCTCAACCACTGCGCCACCAGGGAAGCCCCAAAATTTTTTTAAAAAACAGTTTTTTTAAAGTATGGGTAATCTCTCCTTCAGTGACTGGTTCCCCCTGGAGTTTTTAACTCTCAGACTTGTCCACACTAGCCCCCCAGCGATTCATCAATAACATTTCAGGTTTCCTAACTTGGCACTGATTCCCAGAGAGGTTAATGCTTGTGGGCTTCTGCTCAGGTAAGCTGTGATTCTCTGTAGTCTCCTGTTAGTTGCTCCCTGCGGGGCCACGGTTTGCCCTATTCTCACTATTCATTTTGCTCAGCTTTTTACTTGTTAAGACAGAGTGACAACTTCCAAGTTTCTTACATACTAAACTGTAACTATTTAAAAAATATATGTATAAAATGTTTATGGGGAAAATTATAGCTTAATAAATATAATAAGACCTAAATAAATGGGGAGATTTCCAAAATACTGAATGAAAATACTTGACACTATAACAATTGAAATCTATAAATTTCATGCAATTCCAACCAAAACCCCAATAAGATTGTTCATGGAACCTAACAGGAAATTTAAATTTATATGAAAGAGTAATGGGCTAAAAAGAGCCAAGACAATATTGAAGAATTATGTTGATGGTATTTGGCCAACTAGATATCAGGCCTTAATAAAAAGCTACAGTAATTAATGGAGAGACAAATATATCAATTAATCAGATTAAAGAGCCTATAAACTATTTTTAATATAGCAGTGGCATTATTAATGTGGGGACAGTTGATTAATCATGTAGAAAAGATATAATGAAATTCCCTTCCTCATCCCATACACAAAAATAAATTACAGATTTGTTAGAGACCTAAATGTGAAGAACAAAACTTTAAAACTTCCATAGGAAAATACATTTATGTTCTCTGGATAAGGAATGATTTCTTAGCTACGTCACAAAAACGTAACTGTAAAGGGAGAAGTTTGATTTAAATGCCCGCATTAAAACTAGAATGCAGGGGCTTCCCTGGTGGCGCAGTGGTTGAGAGTCCACCTGCCAATGCAGGGGATACGGGTTGGTGCCCCAGTCGGGGAAGATCCCACATGCCGCGGAGCGGCTGCGCCCGTGAGCCATGGCCGCTGAGCCTGCGCGTCCGGAGCCTGTGCTCCGCAACGGGAAAGGCCGCAAAAGTGAGAGGCCTGCGTACCGCCAAAAAAAAAAAAAAAAAAAAAGCTAGAATGCAAGGCACAACTGCAAGCACCAAAGCAAAGTGAAAACGCCAGCCACAAACTGGATGAAAAATTTAGTATTATTTACAACAGTGTGAACTCAAGGATATTTTTAACCTAATGTATTATAATCCATTATTATCATTTTTTTAGTTTATTGCTCAAATTATCCCAGATTTTGCCAGTGAGAGCCTTTCACACTGGCTTCTACATCTTTCAGTATGTCTCATCATTTTTTGAGATATGGTTGCTCTCACTGGAGATTGGTATTTAGAAACTTAGACCTGCATGCTAGGTATATTAGTACTATTTTTAACAAGAAAAATAGAAGCAACTTAACCATCCTTCAGTTGAATACAAAACAACATATAAAAGACATGAACTAGATCTACTAGTATCAACCTAGGTTAATCTCACACTATAACGCTAAGTTAAAAAGCTAGATGCAGAGAGAGAGGGGGAAGATGGAGGAAGAGTAAGACGCGGAGATCACCTTCCTCCCCACAGATACATCAGAAATACATCTACACGTGGAACAACTCCTACAGAACACCTACTGAACGCTGGCATAAGATCTCAGACCTCCCAAAAGGCAAGAAACTCCCCATGTACCTGGGTAGGGCAAAAGAAAAAAGAATAAACAGAGACAAAAGAATAGGCACGGTACCTGCACCAGTGGGAAGGAGACGTGAAGGAGGAAAGGTTTCCACACACTAGGAGCCCCTTCGCGGGCAGAGACTGCGGGTGGCGGAGCGGGGAGCTTCGGAGCCGCGGAGGTGAGCACAGCAACAGGGGTGCGGAGGGCAAAGCGGAGAGATTCCCGCACAGAGGATCGGGGCCGACCGGCACTCACCAGTCCGAGAGGCTCGTCTGCTCACCCGCCAGAGCGGGCGGGGCTGGGAGCTGAGGTTTCGGCTTCAGCTTCGGCTTTGGTCGGAGCGCAGGGAGAGGACTGGGGCTGGCGGCGTGAACACAGCCTCAGCCTAGAGGGGTTAGTGCACCACGGCTGGCCGGGAGGGAGTCCGGGAAAAAGTTTGGACCTGCCGAACAGGCAGGAGGCCATTGTTTCCTGGTGCGTGAGGAGAGGGGATTAGGAGCGCTGCTTAAAGGAGCTTCAGAGACGGGCGCGAGCCGGGGATGTCAGCGCGGACCCCAGAGACAGGCATGAGACGCTAAGGCTGCTGCTGCCGCCACCAAGAAGCCTGTGTGCGAGCACAGGTCACTATCCACACCCCCTTCCGGGGAGCCTGTGCAAACCGCCCCTGCCAGGGTCTCGGGATCCAGGGATGGCTTCCCCGGGAGAACGCACGGCGCGCTTCACGCTGGTGCAACGTCACACCGCCCTCTGACGCCGCACGCTCGCCCCGCCTCCGTGCCCCTCCCTCCCCCCACCCCGGCCTGAGTGAGCTAGAGTCCCTGAAGCGGCTGCTCCTTTAACCCTGTCCTGTCTGAGCGAAGAACAGACGCCCTCCAGCGACCTACACACAGAGGCGGGGCCAAACCCAAAGCTGAACCCCGGGAGCTGTGTGAACAAAGAAGAGAAAGGTAAATCTCTCCCAGAAGCCTCAGGAGCAGCGGATTAAATCTCCACAATCAACTTGATGTACCCTGCATCTGTGGAATACCTGAATAGACAACGCATCATCCCAAATTGAGGAGGTGGACTTTGAGAGCAAGATTTATGGTTTTTTCCCCTTTTCCTCTTTTTGTGAGTGTGTATGTGTATGCTTCTGTGTGAGATTTTGTCTGTATACCTTTGCTTCCACCATTTGTCCTAGGGTTCTATCCATCCGTTCTACTTCTACTAATTCTTTCTTTCTACTTTTTCTCCCTTTTCTGAGCCATGTGGATGAAAGGCTCCTGGTGCTGCAGCCAGGAGTCAGTGCTGTGCCTCTGAGGTGGGAGACCCAACTTCAGGACACTGGTCCACAAGAGATCTCCCAGCTCCACGTAATATCAAACGGCGAAAATCTCCCAGAGATCTCCATCTCAACACCAACACCCAGCTTCACTCAACGACCAGCAAGCTACAGTGCTGGACACCCTATGCCAAACAACTAGCAAGACAGGAACACAACCCCACCCATTAGCAGAGAGGCTGCCTAAAATCATAATAAGTCCACAGACACCCCAAAACACACCACCAGACGTGGACCTGCCCACCAGAAAGACAAGATCCAGCCTCATCCACCAGAACACAGGCACTAGTCCCCTCCACCAGGAAGCCTACACAACCCACTGAACGAACTTTAGCCACTGGGGACAGACACCAAAAACAACGGGAACTACGAACCTGCAGCCTGCAAAAAGGAGACCCCAAATACAGTAGGATAAGCAAAATGAGAAGACAGAAAAACACACAGCAGATGAAGGAGCAAGACAAAAGCCTACCAGACCTAACAAATGAAGAGGAAATAGGCAGGCTACCTGAAAAAGAATTCAGAATAATGGTAGTAAAGATGATCCAAAATCTTGGAAATAGAAGAGACAAAATGCAAGAAACATTTAACAAGGGCCTAGAAGAACTAAAGATGAAACAAGCAACGATGAACAACACAATAAATGAAATTAAAAATACTCTAGATGGGATCAATAGCAGAATAACTGAGGCAGAAGAACGGATAAGTGATGTGGAAGATAAAATAATGGAAATAACTACTGCAGAGCAGAATAAAGAGAAAAGAATGAAAGGAACTGAAGACAGTCTCAGAGACCTCTGGGACAACATTAAACGCACCAACATTCGAATTATAGGGGTCTCAGAAGAAGAAGAGAAAAAGAAAGGGACTGAGAAAATATTTGAAGAGATTATAGTTGACAACTTCCCTAATATGGGAAAGGAAATAATTAGTCAAGTCCAGGAAGCACAGAGAGTCCCATACAGGATAAATCCAAGGAGAAACACGCCAAGACACATATTAATCAAACTGTCAAAAGTTAAATACAAAGAAAACACATTAAAAGCACAAGGGAAAAACAACAAATAACACACAAGGGAATCCCCATCAGGTTAACAGCTGATCTTTCAGCAGAAACTCTGCAAGCCAGAAGGGAGTGGCAGGACATATTTAAAGTGATCAAGGAGAAAAACCTGCAACCAAGATTACTCTACCCAGCAAGGATCTCATTCAAATTTGATGGAGAAATTAAAACCTTTACAGACAAGCAAAAGCTGAGAGAGTTCAGCACCACCAAACCAGCTTTACAACAAATGCTAAAGGATCTTCTCTAGGCAAGAAACACAAGAGAATGAAAAGACCTACAATAACAAACCTAAAATAATTTTTAAAATGGTAATAGGAACATACATATCGATAATTACCTTAAATGTAAATGGATTAAAAGCTCCAACCAAAAGACATAGATTGGCGGAATGGATACAAAAACAAGACCTGTATATATGCTGTCTACAAGAGACCCACTTCAGACCTAGGGACACATACAGACTGAAAGTGAGGGGATGGAAAAGGATATTCCATGCAAAAGGAAATCAACAGAAAGTTGGAGTAGCAATTCTCATATCAGACAAAATAGACTTTAAAACAAAGACTATTACAAGAGACAAAGAAGGACACTACATAATGATCAAGGGATCAATCCAAGAAGAAGATATAACAATTGTAAATATTTATCCATCCAACGAAGGAGCACCTCAACACATAAGGCAAATACTAACAGCTATAAAAGGGGAAATCGACAGTAACACAATCATAGTAGGGGACTTTAACACCCCACTTTCACCAATGGACAGATCATCCAAAATGAAAATAAATAAGGAAACACAAGCTTTAAATGATACATTAAACAAGATGGACTTAATTGATATTTATAGGACATTCCATCCAAAAACAACAGAATACACATTTTTCTCAAGTGCTCATGGAACATTCCCCAGGATAGATCATATCTTGGGTCACAAATCAAGCCTTGGTAAATTTAAGAAAATGGAAATTGCATCAAGTATCTTTTCAGACCACAACGCTATGAGACTAGATATCAATTACAGGAAAAGATCTGTAAAAAATACAAACACGTGGAGGCTAAACAATACACTACTTAATAATGAAGTGATCACTGAAGAAATCAAAGAGTAAATCAAAAATACCTAGAAACAAATGACAATGGAGACACGACAACCCAAAACCTATGGGATGCAGCAAAAGCAGTTCTAAGAGGGAAGTTTATAGCAATACAATCCTACCTTAAGAAACGGAAACATCTCGAATAAAACAACCTAACCTTGCACCTAAAGCAATTAGAGAAAGAAGAACAAAAAAACACCAAAGTTAGCAGAAGGAAAGAAATCATAAATATCAGATCAGAAATAAATGAAAAAGAAATGAAGGAAATGATAGCAAAGATCAATAAAACTAAAAGCTGGTTCTTTGAGAAGATAAACAAAATTGATAAACTATTAGTCAGACTCATCAAGATAAAAATGGAGAAGACTCAAATCAATAGAATTAGAAATGAAAAAGGAGAAGTAACAACTGACACTGCAGAAATACAAAAGATCATGAGACATTACTACAAGCACCTCTATGCCAATAAAATGGACAACCTGGAAGAAATGGACAAATTCTTAGACATGCACAACCTGCCAAGACTGAATCAGGAAGAAATAGAAAATATGAACAGAACAATCACAAGCACTGAAATTGAAAGTGTGATTAAAAATCTTCCAATAAACAAAAGCCCAAGACCAGATGGCTTCACAGGCAAATTCTATCAAACATTTAGAGAAGAGCTAACACCTATCCTTCTCAAACTCTTCCAAAATATAGCAGAGGGAGGAACACTCCCAAACTCATTCTACGAGGCCACCACCACCCTGATACCAAAAGCAGACAAGGATGTCACAAAGAAAGAAAACTACAGGCCAATATCACTGATGAACATGGACGCAAAAATCCTCAACAAAATACTAGCAAACAGAATCCAACAGCACATTAAAAGGATCATACACCATGATCAAGTGGGGTTTATTCCAGGAATGCAAGGATTCTTCAATATATGCAAATCAATCAACATGATACACCATATTAACAAATTGAAAGAGAAAAACCATATGGTCATCTCAATAGATGCAGAGAAAGCTTTCGACAAAATTCAACACCCATTTATGATAAAAACCCTGCAGAAAGTAGGCATAGAGGGAACTTTCCTCAACATAATAAAGGCCTTACATGACAAACCCACAGCCAACATCATCCTCAATGGTGAAAAACTGAAAGCATTTCCACTAAGATCAGGAACAAGACAAGGTTGCCCACTCTGACCACTCTTATTCAACAGCTTAGATATCCTTCCACAAAGAAAACTTTCTAAACCTTGGAGGTTGGGTTAAGAGTCCTTCTGCATGTTCCCTGTGATAACTCCTTTACACTGCGTACAGGATTCATATTTTCTAATTTTATCTTGTC
This sequence comes from Mesoplodon bidens, assembly GCF_964165515.1. Classification (NCBI taxonomy): domain Eukaryota; kingdom Metazoa; phylum Chordata; class Mammalia; order Artiodactyla; family Ziphiidae; genus Mesoplodon; species Mesoplodon bidens. The sequence continues at coordinate 105,953,844 of NC_138162.1, forward strand.
TGTTTCCCCTAGAGACTTCTTGAGATCATAACACATATCATATTTCATGATTATGAAATATGCGCCAGTGTCACATTGTGCCAGTGTCACATTATTTTAATATATTATGTTTTGTGATACATTTTAATATCTAATAAGGCACACCATCCCACACATTGCTCCTATTTTCTCATCTGTTTAGTCTGTTTGATGACCTTGAGAACTGCATGTTAGGGGGTTTTTTTAAAAGCTTTGTAAACTTCCTTTGGTGTTTTAATGGGATTACATTAGACCTAAGAGGAAAATTATATCTGCAAATAATACTTTCATCACCCTCTGAAAATTTTATAGTTCTCATTTCTGTTACTTGGGTTACAGCGCTGGCTAGAACTTCAGGGAATAATAAATATACTGGTGATGCTGATATCTCTATGAATGTCTTTTACTACCTAGATTTTCTTAAAATTATAGGGTAATTTGCTTAAGAAAAACTTAAGAAAGAATGCTTAAGAAAGACTAATGTAGTGCAGTACTATATGAAATAACAAAACTATTTACAGAAAAAAAAAACGGGAACCTAATCTATCTTACTGGTCTTTTTATCCTAAGGGCTTTGACATTCCCTCAGAAATGTAAAATAATAACTTAGCTTTCCAAATAAAATATCTGAGAGCTGCTAAGCTTCTCATCCTCCCACAGATTTTTCTTTCTTTCTATCATTGACCTATAGGAAGAAAACTTTGTGTGATCCTGACGAGAATGGTTAATAGACCTAGCAGAGTTTTTTGTGTGTTTTTGCTTTGCTTTGTTTTGTCTGTTTTGTTTCTGAGAGGGCAAGTTCTAGTTCAATTTGTCCACAGCCTTTCTGGAAAATTAGTGACCCGTCTTTGCTTTTGAGTAATAAAGTCATACTATCATTTGTTGAGCTCTTAGTATATACAGGAACCATGCTAAATGCTTTGCATGCATTGTCTCATTTAACATTCTATCAATTTATCAATCAGTGTTCTCCAGAGAACAAAACCAATAAGAACATATAGGACATATCTATTGTATAACATATGGTAAAATATGAGACATATGTTTATATATATACCACCATATGTCTACAAAACAAACCTCTTTATTTTATATATATATACACATATGTATGCATAATGCACACACACATTTATATATGCATATAATAAAGAGATTTATTTTAAGAAATTTACTTACCACTGAGAAGGGATGCTGATACCAACTGCCCTTTGCAGGCTGAGCATCTTAGGAAAAGGTGACAATCATACTAAAACAGGGGATAAGAATTATTTGTCAACAGTGTGTAAGTTTGACTTGCATTTGTATTAATTCACATTACAGTAACACGCCTGAGAGAGAAGGCCTTGTCTTCCCTCATTGGCACAGGTTCAGGAATATCTCATATAGATTGTGCTGGTGTTTAGTGAGGAAAAAAAAGAAAAGAAATTGGCTTATAGGACTGTGGTGACTGGCACGTTTAAAACTTGTAGGGCAGGCCCGCAGGCTAGAAACTCAAGCTGAATTTCTGTTACAGACTTGAGGCAGAATTCCTTCCTCAATTTATCTTTTTTTTTTTCTAGTATTTTACTATAAACAGCAAAGACAAACCAGACCACCTCTTCCACATTCTGTTCGGAAATCTCCTCAGCTAAATACCCAAATACATCATTCACACGTCTGCTTTCCACCCAACAATAGAGCGTAATTCAGACAAGTTCTCTGCCCATTTACATCAAGGATCTCCTTTCCACAAGCGTCCAATAACACGTTCTTCGTTTCCATCTGGGACCTCACCAGAAGCACTTTAATGTTCCTATTTCTAGCAACATTCTGTTCATAATGGTATATGTTCTCTAAGATGATAGAAGTTTCACTATAGCTTTCCTCTCCTCTTTCTGAGCCCACACCAAAACTACCTTCGATGTCCATATTTTTATCTGAAATCTCTTCAAGGCAATCTAGATTTTTACTATCAAATGCCTCAAAATTCTTCCAGCCTATACCCATTACCCAGTTCCAAAGCCACTTCCGCCTTTTCTGTGTATGCATTATAGCAACATCACACTTCTCAGTACCAAAATCTGTATTAGTATCCTTTGGCCGTCTAAACAAAGTACTACATACTGGCTGACTTAAAACAACAAAAACTTATTCTCTCCCAATTCTGGAGGCTGGAAGTCCAAAATCAAGGTGTTGGCAGGGCCATGCTCCCTCTGAAATTCCTAAGGGAGGATATTTCCTTGCCCCTTTCACCTTCTAGTAGCCCCAGGCATCCCTAGGCTTGCAGAAGCAACATTCCAAGCTGACTAAATCTTCACATGGCCTTCTCTCAGTATCTGTGTGTCTCTGCCTTCACGTGGTATTCTGTGTATCTGTGTCTGTATCCATGTTTCTCTCTTCTTGTAAGGACACCAGTCATAATTATATTAGGGCCTACCATAATGATGTCAAATTGATCAAATCTGCAAAGACCCTATTTTCAGATAAGATCACATTCACGGTCCTAGGATTAGGACATCAACACTTTTTTTTTCAGAGACACAATCTAATCCATAACAATTTTAATCTCATCAATTTTTGAGATGAAAATTATTATTTTCATTTTCAGATGTAAATGCTCAGTCTTACAGAGGCTAAGGAGCTCACACAAGTCATGCTGCTTGTAAATGAGAGAGCTATGGCTCATACCCAGGGGGTTTTTTTTGTCTGTCTTTTTCTTGGTTTGGGGGTTTTTTTAGATTTTTTGAGGTGGACCATTTTTAAAGTCTTTACTGAATTTGTTACAATATTGCTTCTGTTTTATGTTTTGGCTTCTTGGCCGTGAGGCATGTGGGATCTTATCTCCCCGACCAAGGATCGAACCTGTACCCCCTGTATTGGAAGATGAAGTCTTAACCACTGGACTTCCAGGAAAGTCCCTCATACCCAGGTTTGACTGACTCGAAACCCATATTCTACCTTACTGCCTTAGAAATTGTTAACATTCTGCCTAAGAATATAATCAGCAATACCAGCCGATGCTTCCTGGTTGAATTTGACAAATTGACCGCTCCCTTCTTCCTGAACCTGTCCCCCCTTGACTTTTCTGGTAGCTCTCCCTCCTGAGAGTCCTGTCTCAAAGGGAACTCCCTCTCACACTGCCATGTGCTCCAGCTCTTGTGGTAGCACCCCGCATGGGGTGTCTTCTCTATAAGCTATCATTTCCTTGGTGTTCTGTGACTTTAAATACCACCTCTATGCCAGTGTCTCTCAGTTATATAACCCTAGCTCTGACCTCTCCACTGAACACCAGTATTTCCAACTGCCCCCTTGAGATCTCCCTTTACCTATCTGACAAGTTTCTCAAACTCAACCTGGCAGTCCTACTCAAGGTTTTATTAAAAGTAAACAAAACCTTATTCTGATTTAGACATATATAGTATTTGAAAGGGTATTGGGTGACAAAATTCCTAGGAGAACCAAGAGAATCAGACGTGAGGGCTAACAGCTGGGGACAACCCCCAGATCACATTGTGGAAATGCCCAAGGGAGTTGCTTCCACGACCATGGCTGGGCACAGATGCCAGGACCCACATTGTTGACCCATGGCACCTCTGCTTCTGCTGCCTCTAAAACCTGGATAAGGCTGCTCACTCCATGGCCAGAATGAATGCCAATTTGTAGTCTCATAAGTGTGTCTAATTGAGCCATTGTCACAAGCTGCAACCAAGCCCCAAGAGCTATTGGTTAAGCAAGCTTCTGATGTGTCTTAGAGAAACATGGATTCATACGTAGAGGAAATCCTAAAATACAGGAAGGATGTTCAATGGTACTGAGCTGCTGAAAAAAATGGCCAATGTCCACCACAGTGGCCAAGGAGAACTCTTGATTCTCCTCCTCCTTTGACCCAAGTGCTCAAGCTCTGCACCTAGGAGTCATCCTTGATCCTTCCTTCCCCTATTCTCCATATCTAATCTGTCATCAAATCCTCACACATCTATTTCTGAAACATATCCTAGAATGTATCCCCTTCTCTCCATGGATAATACCTTAGACCAAGCCACCAGCATCCTTCACCTTGACCATGTACTGCGATAACCTCCCAGTTGGTGCTCCCACTTCTACTCTTCTATCTCTGCAGCCTATTTTTCATGCAGCAAACTGACTGATCTTCTAAAAATGCCAAGTGGATCAATCGATTCCCTGCTTTAAGCCCTCTAAAATTCTTACCGTGGCATAAAAGGCACCACATAAGCTGGTCCCTGCCCAAACCTATAACCTCTCCTCATACTAGTATGCCTCCCCTTACTGAGCTCCATCCATAACTACATTGGAATTCTTTCCCATCCTTGGACACAATAGGTTCATACCAACGTAAGGATCTTTGCACTTCTTTCTTCTGCCCCAAGAGCTTCTCATGGCCGTTTTCTTATCTTTTCTCAGGACTCAGCTCAACTGTCACCTATTTTGAGAAGTCCCTTCCTAAAATAATCCCTCTCTCACTCTCTATTACAACCTCATTGTTATTTATAGTAGTATTTATAATATGTTACATTATCCCATTTCTGTTTGATTATCTGTCTCTCCCCACCAGCTTGCAAGTTTGTCCATTTTATCCACCTCTGTATTCCCAGTGCCTCTAACATTGCCTGGTGCAGAGTAGGGACTTGAAATGTCCAGATATATATATATATTTGTAAAATGAGAGCATGGGTTAACCAAATTGCGCAGGCACAAGGCAACCAGAGAAAGATAAAATCACAGAAGTATTGAAATCTGAGCTTAGCCTTAAGGAATGGGCAAGATTTGGACCTTCAGTTGCTTAATAGAATCCTGAACAAATGGAAAACATGACATAAAGATGATTCAATATAAAGATGTCAAATAAGCATATGAAAAGATGATCCACATCATATGTCATTGGGGAAATGCAAATTAAAATGAGATACCACTACAGACATATTAGAGTGACCAAAATCCAGAGCACTGACAACATCAAATGCTGACGAGAATGTGGAGCAACAGGAACTGGTGGGAATGCAAAACAGAACAGCCACTTTGGAAAACAGTTCCGCAGCTTCTTAAAAAACTAAACTTACTCTTACCATACGATACACCATCACTCTCCCTAGTATTTACCCAAAAGAGTCGAAAACTTATGTCCACACAAAAATATGCACACAGTCATTTATAGCAGCTTTATTGATGATTTATTCAATTTGGAAGCAACCTTGAGTAACTTTCAGTAAGTAAATAGATCAATTAACTGTGGTACATCCAGAAAATTGAATATTATTCAGCATTAAAAATTAATGAGCTATCAAGTCATGAAAGGACATGGAAGGATCTTAAATGCATACTACTAAGTGAAAGAAGCCAATCTGAAAAGGCTACATACCATAAAATTCCAACTATATGACATTCTGGAAAAGGCAAAACTATGGAGAGAGAAAAAGATCAGTGGTTATCAGGGGTTAGGGGAGGTAGGGATAAACAGGTGAAACACTGAGGATTTTTAGGACAGTGAAACCACTCTGTATGATACTGTAACGATGGATACATGTCATTTTACATTTGTCAAAACACATAGAATATAAACACCAAGAGTGAACCCTAATGTAAACTATGGACGTTGGGTGATTAGGATGTGTCAGTGTCAGTTCATCAGTTATAACAAATGTACCACCCTGGTGGGGGATGTTGACAATGGGGGACAGGGGTTTGTGGCAATTTTCTGTACCTTCTGCTCAGTTTTGCTAAAATTGGTCTAAAAACCCTAAAATTGCTCTAAAAAAGCCTATTTTAAAAAATGTAAAATAATGACAGATGAATCAGAAAAAGTCTAGAAGCTTGGTGGGAAAGCCTAAGGTTGAAAGAGACTGACAGGAAGCATCCATGGTAAAGTACAATGGTGACTGTCACTGACTTACAACTGGACTCAAGGCCAGTCCTTCTAGAACATGTTCTCATGTGCCAAGATCATTTGTGAGTTCTCAGTGGCAGTCATGTAATGACATGTCCTATCAAGGAGGAACCTCCATGTCCTCTGAACATTTCATCAGGCTAAGGTCTGGAACTGATGGTCACAACACCAAGGTGGATGCATCGGTAACAGAAAGACACAGGAATCAAGAAGCAAGGCAAGTAAATCCAGAGATCTAGGTGATAGAATCAGATCGGGAAACACACAAATGAGAGCAGCAGGCCCATAAGCCAAAAAGGGGCAGAAAGAGATGCAGATCTCCAGGAGAGAGGGACAGCCTCGGGCCTCTGAGGGCACAGTGGAGTGACCCCCTTGTGATAGTGACACTCATCTTACCCTTGAAACCCAGGCCTAAGATTGGAGAAGAGGAAGCAACAATACACATTAGCAAATTGAGGAAGAAATCAATCTTTTTAGTGCCGCAGTCATTCCATGTTAATTAAGCTGGTAATAAGGGGCAAGTCTCTAAATTGCTGTCTCTCTTCTTGCAACAGCACTCAATGACTACAGTTGGCACATTAAAAAGTCAAGGCAACCAACTTGCATACATGTCTATATTCTCCCATGTTTAGGAAGTTTGAGAAGCTGGGGTATGGGTTTATTAAGGAACTTATAAATCCTAAGGAGGCTGTCCCAGAACAATTAGCCATGAATTTCTCAGAGACCTGATGTGCAAATTACCTGCCTGCTGTTATTTCTTTTCTGGATTGCCCATGTGTCCTTGGTCTTGGTACAGATTTAACTCACCACTAACCGTATTTCTTACTGGCTGTTCCCCCTCCCTGCCCCTGCATGATTCCCTTATCCCCACGTGCTAAGGCAATGCAGACTGGAGTAAATAACAGTCTGAACAAAGAAACAGGCCATTAGCATCATATCATGTATCTGTGAGGAAATGGCAAGCCTGGAACTGGGAGTCAGTCCCTGCTTCCTATTTCAGAGATGTTCTGTATCATGAACATAGGGCCTGTACTAGGAATAAGGCACACTCTGTGAGTGGCTGGAGGGGTCCACATGGAGAGAGAGATCAACACTGGAGAGACGGGCCTGTCCCCAAAGAGGTGGCTCTAGGCAGGCCAGTAAGGCAAATCATGAATTTCCTTCTTGTATTCTACAAAACTTGCATATAACAAAGATTACAAATTTAATAAGAAAAAAGGGGAGAGTGAGATGTAAAAAAAAAACAAAAAAAACACAAGAACAGGATACAAATGGAGAATTATTCTTTTCATGTTGCAAGTTATATACTCTTTCTATCTACCAAAAAAAGCACTAATTGAAATTGTCACATGAATGGCCTCTGGATACATGACACTGAAATACTGCCACGCCTCCACTAAGATACCAGTAGCTGTTTTGTTTTTGTTTTGTTTTGTTTTGTTTTTTTGCATTATGCGGGCCTCTCACTGTTGTGGCCTCTCCCGTTGCAGAGCACAGGCTCCGGACACGCAGGCTCAGCGGCCATGGCTCATGGGCCCAGCCGCTCCGCGGCATGTGGGATCTCCCCGGACCGGGGCACGAACCCGTGTCCCCTGCATTGGCAGGTGGACTCTCAACCACTGAGCCACCAGGGAAGCCCCCAGTGGCTGTTTTTGCTTAGTCATTATGTTATATTGTCATTGAAATCTTTACTGCCTTTTCATTCCAGATTATGGGGGTTACTCTTCCGTGGAGTCTTGCAATTCAGTCTAGAGTGCAAGTCTCAACCTCCCCCTCATTTCAAGTAAGAAGTACAATGCTGCGAGTTGAAGAAACAATAGAGATGAGTAGCAGGGAACTCCTCCATCACAACCAAAATCTTCACCCCAGAGGTAAAGTTATTAAAGTTTGACACACATGACAATTTGAGAAAAAAAAATGTGATGCTGTTTCTTGAGGCAGGAACGAATCACCACCTCCCATGGTAATGATAGGCCTTTCCCTAGGAGCTAAAAAGGACAATCATGGAAAGAAACTCACCAGCAGAGTAGGTGGGGAAAAAAATGACTCAGGTATTATATTTTCTGTATTTTTGTCAGGAAATGCATCCCTCCACAGATGGATCTAATTTAGTCAGGTTATGGAAAGCCAAACATGGTTTTGGTCCATCATAATACTGGCCAGCATTAATTGAGGGCCTACTATGTAACAGGCGTGTTGCCTATATTAGCTGTAATCCTCACTCAAGTCCTTCATAGGCTGTACATTTTCCAATTTTATTGATAAGTCACCTGCACTCTGAGAGAGTAAGTAATTCACTTAAGATCACATGGTTAGTTAGTGCCCCTAAGCTACCTCCCTACCCTTATTGAGATCTATGCTAAAAGGATGATCAGGTAAACTAAAACTAATCCAAAGAAGCCCGGGACTTTCTCACTTACCTCATTCTCTGCAGATAGCTGGGGACCTAGAAGACAGGAATGTTTTATATTTTATGAGAGGAATAACTCAAGTGATAACAAACAGAACATGTCAAGCAGTGTAACCCCAGATGCCATAGCCAGCAGCAGTATTTGAGAATAATCACAGAGAACAGAATAATCTAAGAACATCTACATGAATAAGGAGCTTTTTATTCAGACCCCATCTAGAAGGCGCTCTTCCTGGAAAAAATAGGCACTAAACCTTGAGTAGGAACGAGCTTCAGTAATTCACCCTCAACAGAAAAGACCCACAGTGCTGGACAATACGGGGGTGCCTTTCTTGTTTATGTGATCACTGGTGGCAGAACATACGGGAAGAAGTAAGCCTCTTTCGAAATCGAGTGGACACAGATCCTATACACATATTGAACTCTGAGCAATTTCAGACCAGACACTCTCTGCAACCATCCCAAGCTCAGGACAGATGTAACAAAAGTGCAAATAAGAACACAGAAGAAGGGACTTCTCTGGTGGCACAGTGGTTGAGAATCTGCCTGCCAATGCAGGGGACACAGGTTTGAGCCCTGGTCCGGGAAGATTCCACATGCCGTGGAGCAACTAAGCCCGTAGGCCACAACTACTGAAGCCCGTGCTCCTAGAGCCCGTGCTCCGCAACAAGAGAAGCCACCACAATGAGAAGCCTGTGCACCACAACGAAGAGTAGCCCCCACTCATTGCAACTAAGTGCAGCAACGAATACCCAACACAGCCAAAAATAAATAAATGAATAAATAAATTAAAAAAAATAAAATACCCACAACCAGCAATCCTTCACTTAGTATAAGGTACATGGTGATGACTCCACATGGTCTCTGCATATTCTATTTCCTTCTACTTCTTTCATCACAAAATGTGGGACTTCAGTTTTGAGCTACACAGTGAAGGCTTAAAGCACTTATCAAATGGTATATACACCAGCACTCTCCAGACCTTTTACCTTGAGGAAGAAAAAAGCACTGGGAGCTGGCCTGGGTGTTCTCCTGTTGGACATAAACAATTTCTCCAAACATCAACACGAGGCAAGGCCACTCTGTAACTACAAGGGACCAAGACAAAAACAAGACCATTCCATAGTCACGTCTGAATACAAAAAATATAAGAATATTATCCAAGCCACAAAATATCAAACATCTCAACTTGTTCAACTACAGGTGTGCTCCTAGTGGGTTTTTTGGTGGAGGACATTGGAATTTCATTAAACTCATGAAATAACATATAGCATATGAGAAAAGCACAGACTTTAGAATTCTGACTTTACCACTCATTGACTTTATTATTTGAAAATGTTACTTAATTTTTCCAAATCTCATATTTTTTCATCCATAAATTAGGATAACTGGGATTATTCAAAAAGTCTGTACAAATATACTTCATAGGGATTTTGTGAGCAGGTCTACCATGGACAGCCAAGCAGGTTGTACACTGCACAACTCCAGAGGAGACCATTCACATGGACCTGGAATCATTCACGTAGTAGTCCTCTATGAAATAATGTAAATCAAGTGATTGACACCATGTCTCTCACGTGTTAAAGGCCTAATAAGTGGTGACTATAACCGCTAAACATGCTTGAGTTTGTAACAGAGTCAGCATTGTCCTGAGAATCAGTGTTGCCCTCCTAATTGAGCAAGTAGCTGCCTACTGGTGTGATTAGATTAGAAAAGTCAATTCAAAAAAGGTGCCAAGACAGACAGAGAGAACAGACTTGTGGTTGCCAAAGTGGAGGGGGAGTGGGGGAGGGATGCATTGAGAGCTTGGGATTAGCAGATGCAAACCATTATATATGGGATGGATAAACAACGAGGTCCTACTGTAAAGCACAGGGAACTATATTCAATATCCTGTGATAAAACATAATGGAAAAGAATATGAAAAAGAATGTATATATATGTATAACTGAATCACTTTGCTGTACAGCAGAAATTAACACACTTTGTAAATCTACTATACTTCAATAAAATAATTTTTTTAAAGGTGCCAAGAACACCATCTTCCCTAGATCACACCTAGAGGATCATAAAATGCCTAGCATCTCACCATTCCAGACCCTATGTGATAAAAGCTGATGCCTTCTCCTTGGAGATAGTAAGCTACAGGGATGATAGCAATGGCATGATGCCTCCAGTCTACAAACCTTTCCATCCCTTATTTCTTTTAGTCCTCACAATACCTTGTTAAGATAAGTATAGGGGCTTCCCTGGTGGCACAGTGGTTGAGAATCTGCCTGCCAATGCAGGGGACACGGGTTCGAGCCCTGGTCTGGGAAGATCCCACATGCCACGGAGCGACTGGGCCCGTGAGCCACAACTACTGAGCCTGCGCGTCTGGAGCCCGTGCTCCACAACAGGAGAGGCCGCGACAGTGAGAGCTCCGCGCAGCGCGATGAAGAGTGGCCCCCGCTCACCGCAACTAGAGAAAGCCCTCGCACAGAAACGAAGACCCAACGTAGCCAAATAAATAAATTAAATAAATTTATAATTTAAAAAAAAAAAGATAAGTATATAGGGAGTGTTCTCAGGACACCTATTTTACAGATGACAAAAATATGCTCTGAGAGGTGCAGTGACTAATTAAAAAACATACATCAACCATGTGGCAGGGGCAAGACACTAATGCAGATCTTCTGACCCCAAACCCACTGCTCACTCCAACAAATACACTTGACTCTCACTACTGAGAAAGTCTGGTTGCAAGTGCCAAGCTCCTGAGATGTTATGGGAAAGCTGGGGGAGCCCTCCCCAATGGCAAGGACTGCAGTACTCATTTTGTGTCCGCACAGCAAATGAAGAGGACACTGACACTATAAGAGGTCATTTTAGGTGCTAGTCTAACGTCTGTAAAGTGGACTAGATTAATTGTCTCCCAGCTCTGATGTGTAAAGACTCGATGATGCTGTAATGAATGAAATCACCCAAGCAGTATGCTTAGTACCACCATTGGCAGCACCTCTTTTGCTGGCATACTTCTTTTTTTTTTTTTTTTTTTTTGCTATACGCAGGCCTCTCACTGCTGTGGCCTCTCCCATTGCGGAGCCCAGGCTCCGGACGCACAGGCTCAGCGGCCATGGCTCACGGGCCCAGCTGCTCCACGGCATGTGGGATCCTCCTGGACCGCAGCATGAACCTGTGTCCCCCGCATCGGCAGGCGGACTCTCAACCACTGCGCCACCAGGGGAGCCCTGGCATACTTCTGTGATTTCCCAATTATCAGTCAGTTTCCTCCAGACCCTATATCCAAAAGAGGGGAAGAGGAAGGCTAACATAGACCAAGCACCTGCCAGAGAAGGTACCAGACCAAGGGGCTGACAGGAATTATCTCATTGAATTCTCTCAACAACTCTGTAGGGTAAGTGGTATTTTTTGCCATTTAATGGATAAGGAACTGAGGCTGAGATGTTAGGTAGCTTAGCCAAGTTTTCAAGGTAAGTGGAGCCAGGATTTTAACACCAGACTTGTGTTACTCTAAATTCCAGGCACAGTCCATGTACCATGCTGCTTACCAAATACATGAAAAAGTCAAAACATGTTAAGCTGGTCTGGAAAAGAGCACAGGTGGCTGATAATGGCACTGTGTTCCCTCTTCCTCTTCCAAAGTCACTTTTACTTTCCAGTGACCTTCAATGTCTTCACTGGCTAGTTGGAAATTCCTTGGAGGTCCAGTGGTTAGGACTCTGCGCTTCCACTAGAGGAGACCTGGGTTTGATCCCTGACTGGGGAACTAAGATCCGGCATGGCGTGGTCGGAAAAAAACAAAACAAAACAAAAAACCCCTGAGTTTACCAATAAGTAGATCCTCGTCATAACCAGTAATAAAATTGCCCCACCTCTAAGGGGCTCTGAGTTTCCAAACCCTCCTTCCACTTGCCACTAGTCTCTCTTCTTTAAAAAACAAACAAACAAAAAAAAAAAACACTGGCTATATTTTGTAATAACTGTAAATAGAGTGTAAGCTTTAAAAATTGTATCAATTTTTTAAAAATAAATAAATAAATAGAAAATAATAGCAAGTGACATGAATTGTCAGCAGGCCAGTGGGAAAAGACAGTGAGAGATCCTGAGGCAGAACGGCCAGGCTAAGCAGCTTTTGTATTCCTAACCCTCAGAAATTATGAGGGATAATAAACGATTGCTGTTTTTAAGCTTCTAAATCTGGATATTTGTCACGCAGCAGGAAATAACTAACTCAGGGGGGCCTTGGAGGATATGTGACTTGCCCAGTGTCACCCACAGAGTAGCCGCAAAGCGAGGACTGAATGTCAGACCCCTTCACTCCGGGGACAGGGCTCTTTTTACTTCCCCCAGTTGCCTTCATGGAACGCTCATTCCCCACCAGACAGAGAACGTTTCCACTCGTTAGTGTGCAAGAGCTTCTCCAAGTTGAGGGAAAAGAGGACTAATAATACACAGGATGGGCAGGATTAAGGGAGAAATGGGTGAGGGAGGTGTTACAGAACTTGAGTCACCTTGGCTTTAGGTTCACCTCTGATGTGCATTCTCTGAAGCCAAGTCCATTTCTCAGGAGAAAGAATGGTCGTGTGAGGGAACTGTTGACTGAAACCACCCTCCTTGGCCAGGCACAATGTGAACCGCTTGCGTGAGTTGTCTCACAACACGAGGTCCCTTCCTGATAAGGAACACAGTTCTGCTGCCGAAAACTAACTGGGAGAACTCAGGAGAGGCAGAAAGGAGGGAGGAGATGCCAGCCCATAATATGTCTTGTAAAAGTAACTGGGAGAATTTGGGCGGGGCCGGCGGGAGGGAGGAGATACCAGCCCGTAATATGTCTTGTAAAAGTAACTGGGAAATTTTGGGAGGGGCCAAGGAGAGGGAGAAGACGCCAGCCCATAATATGTCTTGAAAAGTAACTGGGAGAATTTGGGAGGGGCCAACAGGAGGGAGGAGACGCCAGCCCATATGTCCCACCAGCCTCCCAGGAACTCTCCCACTGAAAACCATCCTTTTTTTTTTTTTTTAATTTATTTTTGGCTGCATTGGGTCTTCCTTGCTCTGTGCGGGCTTTCTTTAGTTGCAGCAGGGGCGGGGGGGCTACTCTTTGTTGTAGAGCACGGGCTCTAGGCACGTGGGCTTCAGTAGTTGCAGCACGCGGGCTCAGCAGTTGTGGCAGGCGGGCCCTGGACCATGAGGGCTCAGTAGTTCTGGCTTATGGCCTCTAGAGCTCAGGCTCAGTAGTTCTGGCACGTGGACTTAGTTGCTCCGCAGCATGTGGGATCTTCCCAGACCAGGGCTCGAACCCGTGTCCCCTGCATTGGCAGATAGATTCTCAACCACTGCACCACCAGGGAAGTCCCTTGAAAACCATCTTGACTGAGAGATGCACGTGCCACCAGGGAGGACCTTGAATCAGACCAAATATGGGCACAGGCAAGATGACTGACCAGAGACAATCCAGAAACTAACCCTATTACCATAAAACCTAAGACTGTGAGCTACATGGCAGAGTAGTTCTCCTGGGTTCCCTTACCCTGCTGCTCTCTGCCCAGGTGCCCCTTCCCAATAAAGTCTTTTGCTTTGTCAGTGTGTGTGTCTCCGGACAATTCATTTGAGTGTTAGACAAGAGCTCACTCTCGGGCCCTGGGAGGGGTCCCCCTTCTGATAATAGATGGAATATCATTAGAAGAATGTATTCAAAGATGGGGAAAAGCAGAACCCATGTCTTCAGGTTGTGGAAGGATGGCAGGCCACTAATGAATTTAATTCTTCAAAGCAACTCACAACTTGATGGAAGAGAGCATTCTTAGAAAACTCATTTTCTGATTATATCTCAATCTCCAGATCCTTGAAATATAGCGTCTCTTATTGCAGACCCATCAGTCAAGCCTCAATTAGATCTAGAGCTATCCACATTAGGTACTGGTTTAATTTGTCATTGTCTTTATTAAAAAAATTCTATTAGATATTCCATTTGTAAATCACATTTGGAATTTATTTGCAGGAGCCAAAGGCAGCAAGATGCAACTGAGACCATATAAAAAGCCTTTGCAAGGTATCTATTACCACAAGCATTTCTTTCATTGTATGCACATTCAGAAGTGCAAGCCAATACGTCTTTACAAAATGTAACATTACTATGTGGCCATTTTTTACAGGAGATGGGTAGTAACCAGGAGTATTTGGACAATATAAATTCACATCTGCAAAATGTCTGCCTACAAATTATTGATTTTTGTCTTCCCCAAATAGCCTATTAAAAGGAAACATTTTTCTAATGCTTTCCAAGGGGCCTGCAGGAAATCATTACTGGTGGTGACTGTTGTTTTATGGGTCTTTGGAATGGAAGCTTTAAATATGAACATGAAATGTGAAAAGGAAGGAAGTGATATGCAGATACCTGCCTGAGAGTTGCTTTTTATCCATTGTTGGTCCCCTAGTCTATTTCTCCAGGAAGTTAGCCCAGGATGTCATTCTGGGAACAATTTGATGAATGGCTCCTTTTTACAGAGCCCAAGGCTGGATTTAAATCCTCCTCATCTGGCCTCCACCCCGACCCTGTCCTTTCTACCTCTTCCCAGACACCCACTTTTTCCCATCACCAGTTTTTCACTGGGGTTCCCACTCTCACATGTGTAGACTAAAGCATGACATGCACTGGGCCTGGGCTGCAACACAAGACAGGGAAGAGTCAGGAAAACCTCTGTGCAAAGTCTATCTCTGCACCAGGGCTGGGGGTGGGGTAAAGTTGTAAAAAAAATTAAAAAAAAAAAAAGGAGCAAGGGAAAAGCAACAATTGAAATACAAGGGAATCCCCATAAAGTTAACAGCTGATCTTTCAGCAGAAACTCTGCAAGCCAGAAGGGACTGGCAGGACATATTTAAAGTGATGAAAGGGAAAAACCTACAACCAAGATTACTCTACTCAGCAAGGTTCTCATTCAGATTCAACAGAGAAATTAAACCCTTTACAGACAAGCATAAACTAAGACAATTCAACACCACCAAACCAGCTCTACAACAAATGCTAAAGGAACTTCTCTAGGCAGGAAACACAAGACAAGGAAAAAACTTACAATAACAAACCCAAAGCAATTAAGAAAAAGGTAATAGGAACATACATATGGAAAACTACCTTAAATGTAAATGGATTAAATGCTCCGACCGAAAGACATAGACTGGCTGAATGGATACAAAAATAAGACCCGTATATATGCTGTCTATAAGAGACCCACTTCAGACCTAGGGACACATACAGACTGAAAGAGAGGGGATGGAAAAAATATTCCATGCAAATGGAAATCAAAAGAAAGCGGGAGTAGCAATTCTCATATCAGACAAAATAGACTTTAAAATAAAGACTATTACAAGAGACAAAGAAGGACATTACATAATGATCAAGGGATCAATCCAAGAAGAAGATATAACAATTGTGAATATGCACACAACATAGGAGCACCTCAATACATAAGGCAAATACTAACAGCCATAAAAAGGGAAATCAACAGTAACACAATCATAGTAGGGGACTTTAACACCCCACTTTCACCAATGGACAGATCATCCAAAATGAAAATAAATAAGGAAACACAAGCTTTAAATGATACATTAAACAAGATGGACTTAATTGATATTTATAGGACATTCCATCCAAAAACAGCAGATTACACTTTCTTCTCAAGTGCTCATGGAACATTCTCTAGGATAGATCATATCTTGGCTCACAAATCAAGCCTTGGTAAATAAAAGAAATTTGAAATCATATAAAGCATCTTTTCCAACTGCAATGCTATGAAACTAGATATCAATTACAGGAAAAAACTGTAAAAAATGCAAACACATGGAGGCTAAACAATACACTACTAAATAACCAAGAGATCACTGAAGAAATCAAAGAGGAAATCAAAAAATACCTAGAAACAAATGACAATGAAAACACAAGGACCAAAAACCTATGGGACGTAGCAAAAGCAGTTCTAAGAGGGAAGTTTATAACAATATGATCCTACCTCAAGAAACAAGAAACATCTCAAATAAACAACGTAAACTTACACTTAAAGCACTTAGAGAAAGAAGAACAAAAAATCCCAATGTTAGCCGAAGGAAAGAAATCATAAAGATCTGATCTGAAATAAATGAAAAAGAAATGAAGGAAACAATAACAAAGATCAATAAAACTAAAAGCTGGTTCTTTGAGAACACAAACAAAATTGATAAACTATTAGCCAGACTCATCAAAAAAAAAAAAGGGAGAAGACTCAAATCAATAGAGTTAGAAATGAAAAAGAAGTCACAACTGACACTGCAGAAATACAAAGGATCATGAGACATTACTACAAGCAACTCTATGCCAATAAAATGGACAACCTGGAAGAAATGGACAAATTCTTAGAAATGCACAACCTTCCAAGACTGAATCAGGAAGAAATAGAAAATATAAACAGACCAATCACAAGCACTGAAATTGAAAATGTGATTAAAAATCTTCCAACAAACAAAAGCCCAAGACTAGATGGCTTCAGAGGGGAAGTCTATCAAGCATTTAGACAAGAGCTAACACCTATCCTTCTCAAACTCTTCCAAAATATAGCAGAGGAAGGAATACTCTCAAACTCATTCCACAAGGCCACCATCACCCTGATACTGAAACCAGACAAAGATGTCACAGAAAAAGAAAACTACAGGTCAATATCACTGATGAACATAGATGCAAAAATCCTCAACTAAATACTAGCAAACAGAATCCAACAGCACTTTAAAAGGATCATACACCATGATCAAGTGGGGTTTATCCCAGGAATGCAAAGATTCTTCAATATACTTATATCAATCATTGTGATACATCATAGTAACAAACTGAAGGATAAAAACCAAATGATAATCTCAAGAGATTCAGAAAAAGCTTTTGACAAAATTCAACACCAATTTATGATAAAAACCCTCCAGAAAGCAGTCATAGAGGGAACTTACCTCAACATAATAAAGGCCATATATGACAACCCTCAGTCAACATCGTTCTCAATGGTGAAAAACTGAAACCATTTCCACTAAGATCAGGAACAAGACAAGGTTGTCCACTCTCACCAGCATTATTTAACATAGTTTTGGAAGTTTTAGTCACAGCAATCAGAGAAGAAAAAGAAATAAAAGGCATCCAAATCGGAAAAGAAGAAGTAAAGTTGTCACTGTTTGCAAATGGCATAATACTATACATAGAGAGTCCTAAAGATGCTACCAGAAAGCTACTAGAGCTAATCAATGAATTTGGTAAACTAGCAGGATACAAAATTAATGCGCAGAAATCTCTTGCATTCCTATACACTAATGATGAAAAATCTGAAAGAGAAATTAAGGAAACACTCCCATTTACCATTGCAACAAAAAGAATAAAATACCTAGGAATAAACCTACCTAAGGAGACAAAAGTCCTGTATGCAGAAAACTATAAGACACTGATGAAAGAAATTAAAGATGATGCAAACAGATGAAGAGATATACCATGTTGTTAGACTGGAAGAATCAACATTGTGAAAATGACTCTACTACTCAAAGCAATCTACAGGTTCAATGCAATCCCTATCAAACTACCACTGGCGTTTTTCATAGAACTAGAATAAAAAACTTCACAGTTTGTGAAAACACAAAAGACCCTGAATAGCCAAAGCAATCTTGAGAAGAAAAACAGAGCTGTAGGAATCAGGCTCCTGGACTTCAGACTATACTACAAAGCTACAGTAATCAAGACAGTATGGTACTGGCACAAAAACAGAAACATAGATCAATGGAACAGGATAGAACCCACGCACATATGGTCATCTTATTTTTGATAAAGGAAGCAAGAATATACAATGGAGAAAAGACAGCCTCTTCAATAAATGGTGCTGGGAAAACTGGACAGCTACATGTAAAAGAATGAAATTAGAATACTGCCTAACACCATACACAAAAATAAACTCAAAATGGATTAAAGACTTAAATGTAAGGCCAAACATTACAAAACCCTTAGAGGAAAACATAGGCAGAAGACTCTATGACATAAATCACAGCAAGATCCTTTTTGACCCACCTCCTAGAGAAATGGAAATAAAAACCAAAAGAAACAAATGGGACCAAATGAACTTAAAAGTTTTTGCACAGCAAAGGAAAACATAAACAAGACCAAAAGACAACACTCAGAATGGGAGAAAACATTTGCAGATGAAGCAACTGACAAAGGATTGATCTCCAAAATTTACAAGCAGCTCATGCAGCTCAATATCAAAAAAACAAACAACCCAATCCAAAAATGGGCAGAAGACCTAAATAGACATGTCTCCAGAGAAGATATACAGATTGCCAACAAACACATGAAAGAATGCTCAACATCACTAATCATTAGAGAAACGCAAATCAAAACTACAATGAGGTATCACCTCACACCAATCAGAATGGTCAGCATCAAAATATCTACAAACAATAAATGCTGGAGAGGGTGTGGAGAAAAGGGAACCCTCCTGAACTGTTGGTGGGAATGTAAGTTGATACAGCCACTATGGAGAACAATATGGAGGTTCCTTAAAAAACTAAAAATAGAGCTACCATATGACCCAGCAATCCCACTACTGGGCATATACCCTGAGAAAACCATAATTCAAAAAGAGTCATGGGGGCTTCCCTGGTGGCGCAGTGGTTGAGAATCTGCCTGCTAATGCAGGGGACATGGGTTCGAGCCCTGGTCTGGGAAGATCCCACATGCCACGGAGCAACTAGGCCCGTGAGCCACAACTACTGAGCCTGCGCGTCTGGAGCCTGTGCTCCGCAACAAGAGAGGCCGCGACAGTGAGAGGCCCGCGCACCGCGATGAAGAGTGGCCCCCGCTCGCCACAACTAGAGAAAGCCCTCGCACAGAAACGAAGACCCAACACAGCCAAAAATAAATAAATAAACAAAATAAAAAAATAAAAAAAATTAAAAAAAAAAAGAGTCATGTACCAAACTGTTCATTGCAGCTCTCTTTACAATAGCCAGGACGTGGAAGCAACCTAAGTGTCCATCAACAGATGAATGGATTAAGAAGATGTGGCACATATATACAATGGAATATTATTCAGCCATAAAAAGAAACGAAATTGAGTTATTTGTAGTGAGGTGGATGGACCTAGAGTCTGTCATACAGAGTGAATAAGTCAGAAAGAGAAAAACAAATACCATATGCTAACACATATATATGGAATCTAAAAAAAAAAAAAAAAGGCTCTGAGGAACCTAGAGGCAGGACAGGAATAAAGAAGCAGACGTAGAGAATGGACTTGGGCCACGGCGGGGGGAAGGGTAAGCTGGGACGAAGTGAGAGAGTGGTAGGGACATATATATACTAACAAATGTAAAATAGATAGCTAGAAGGAAGCAGCTGCATAGCACAGGGAGATCAGCTCGGGGCTTTGTGACTACCTAGAAGAGTGGGATAGGGAAGGTGGGAGGGAGACGCAAGAGAGAGGAGATTTGGATATGTATGGATATGTATAGCTGATTCACTTTGTTATACAGCTGAAACTAACACACCATTGTAAAGAAATTATACTCCAGTAAAGATGTTTTAAAAATAAATCAATAAAATGAAATGGCAAAAATGAAATAAAAAGAGAAAAAAAAAGCTCACTAGGGCTGCTGTAAGGAGTGTGACTTGAGTCAAGGGTCATTATTAGGCGATTGCAGTGGTATAAAAGAGACAGACAAGATGGGGGCTGGGGATGGGGGGGAAACAAAAAATCTAAACCTACTTCATTTGGTTCCATGGAAGGAAGGGAAGTGTTTTCGTTTCCCAAGGCGGCCATGACAACAAATTGCCACAAACCTGGTGGCTTAAAACAAGAAATTTGTTCTTTCACCGTTCCGGAGGCTAGAAGTGCACAATCAATATGTCAACAGGGCTATGCTCCCTCCAAAGGCTCTAGGGAAGGCTTTTTCCTCTTCTTAGCTTCTGATGGCTCTCAGCAGTCCTTGGCATTTCTCAGTTTGTAAATGCATCACTTCATTCTCTGTCTCTATTTTCACATGGCTTTCTTCCCTCTGTATCTCTTCTGTGTCTCTGTGTCCAAAGCTCCAGCTCTTTTCCCTTATAAAGACACCAGTTATTGGATTGAGGGCCACAGTCATCTATTATGACCTCATCTTAACTTGGTTACATCAGTAAAGAAGCTATTTGCAAAAAAATGTCACTTCACAGGTACCAGGGGTTAGGACTTGAACATCTTTGCAGTGACAGAATTCAACACACTACAGGAAGTAAAGACATCAAGTACAGCTTCCAAGTTCCTATCAGGAGCAACTTAGTCAATGGAGATATTCAATTAACTAAATTGGGAAGAATGAAGAAGCAGTTTGGGGTCCAGTGTGGGGCATGTTACATATGGAATACCAATGAATGCATATGTCAAATTGATAGTTAATATGAAAGTATTAAGCAGAGAAGAAAAGCCTGTGCTGGAGATAAATATTAAAATTCAAGGGAGTCAATGAGATTGTCAAGCAGAGTATCATAATGCAATACTATAAGCAAAAATTTTTTTCAACAAATTTTAATGCCATCAGAAAACATGCTTATTGACTGAAAGAAGAAATGTACAGAATTGTTACATTTGTGGCCAATTGTGTATGTGGCCAATTATGTTTTATGTAAAATATATGACTAAATATACAAATACTTTTTTATATAGAAGAAGAAAGGAAATTTGATAAATATTGATAGTGGCTGTCCTGGGTTTTTTTTTCTTTAATTAATTAATTTATTTATTTTTGGCTGCGTTGGGTTTTCGTTGCTGTGCGCGGGCTTTCTCTAGTTGCCATGAGCAGGGGCTACACTTTGTTGCAGTGCCTACAGGCTTCTCATTGTGGTGGCTTCTCTTGTTGAGGAGCAAGGGCTCTAGGCACACGGGTTTCAGTAGTTGTGGCACGAGGGCTCAGTAGTCGTGCTACACGGGCTTAGTTGCTCTGCGGCATGTGGGATCTTCCCGGACCAGGGCTCGAACCCATGTCCCCTGCATTGGCAGGCGGATTCTTAACCACTGCGCCACCAGGGATGTCCCCTGATGGCTACTTTTTTTTCTTATGCTTTGAAGAGTTTTTCAAATTTTCTACAATTGAGTATGTGTTTTTTTAATAAGGGTTTTTCAAAGACAAGCTGTATTCAGAAATTTAATGTGGCTGGAAATATGGGATGTGAAAAAAGAAAAGACTGAAGAAAGGTGAAGCTAAATGGTAGTTACTGAGCCTGGTCTAATTTGCTAAACAAAGCAATTTATTTTTCATCCTATATGCAACAGGGGATTCTAAAAGCCTTAAAAAATGGAAGCAGGATGATTATCTCATGGAATTTAGTTAGCTATTTTCCTGACTGTAGAAGTAATATATTCTCATTATAGAGAATAAAAAATAGAGCTACAGGAAATTACACATCTACTGTTAACATTTTTTCAGTATTTCCTCCCAATATTCTTTTCTATACCTATTTTGCACAGATCAGATCAAATTCTAAACAGCTTCCTTCTTAAAATTCACTATAATATGATAAATCTTTCACAGTGAATTTGAAAATCCCTGAAAGTATAATTTTATTGACTATGTGGCCATACCATGGAGATAACATTATTTACTTATCTATCCTTCTACATTTGAATGTGTTTGTCATTTTCATTTTTAAATAAATTCCAAATAATGCTGCAATAAGCATCTTTATCCATAAATTTCTACCAGAACATTTATCGAGCACCAAGTATGCACGGACACTGCAGGAAATATTAAGAAAGATAAGCTGAATGTCACCTCTCCCTTTCCACCTGGTCCTAGGGCTGCTCCTGGCTTCTGGTATGCAATAATGCCATCTGCCCATTAGAGGGAACTCTCTGCATATTTAAATCAGTCTCCTTGGCGCTGAGCTGAAAGAGCAAACTGGCCAAGCCAGCCATGAAAATGTTTTCTTAGCTCGGCCGTGCAGTTCAATCCCACTGTCTCACATTCCTGGCCGCTGGTGCCCCTATGACTGGTGTCGTTTTGCTAACCTAGTCACTAGCTCTTTTGACGCTAACCAGCCAAGCTCCACCTTGATGCTACAGCTTTAGGTGCTGAGATGCTCTGGAAGCCAGCCACAAGCACTCAGGTGCCCTCTGAAACATTCCATCCATAAGACTTGAGCTTTCTGGAACCACAAGGTACCATCCATCTATTCTGCTCACCATTTCATCTCCAGTGTCTAGCTAGGTGCCAGGAAAATATCGGACATGTCATAAATAGGATAGTGGGAATGACTGAACCAATCCTTTGGTAACTGGAATGACTTGACAAGAACAGTGACTTCCCTTGAGTTCCTGAAAGTTTGTCCTTGAAGTCAAGTCGGTCAAGTCTTCCTGCAGGATTCACTCGGTTGCTAGTTCTGCCCCTGACAAAGGACAGTTTTCCCCTCTGCAGCCTCATTTCCTCAGCTCTTATGACGGACAACCCTACCAGCTTTGAGCACGAGGGCGTGTGAACAAACTCAGTCGGCTTGCTGATTAGTCATTGGGTACATCACATTCGTACAACCTGAGAAGTATTTTTATAATGCAGAAGCCACTCAGTTAACAAAACCATCTAGAGCTATTTTTTAATACAAATATCTATAACACACTCTTCTCCTTCCCCACCCCTTCCCCTATCACATTCTAACAAACAAAGGTCTCTCCGATACACACAGGGAAGAGAGACTTGTTTAGAGTGTTTAAAAGTCCTGCAGGTGATTCTGATGGGCAGGAATACACACACACGCACACACATGTATACTGGCATGCACCCCATGCCACTCCCATCCCCGGCATACTGACAGCCATTACTATGGACTAGCTCTTCTATACCTTGGGTGCACATCAAAATCACCCAGAGAGATTTTTTTTTTAATTATGTTGATGCTCAAGCCAAACCTCAGAAAAATTAAATCAGAACCTCTCAGAAAGAGGCTTGGGCCTCAGGGATTTTATTGTGCAGCCAAGACTGAGATCCAATGCTGCAGGCACTTGGAGAAACCAGTTCAGAGTCAGCCTAGCCCCTGTCCACAGAACTTTCCAACCTAACGTGGACTATAAGGAGACTAGCACACAGTGACTACGCACAAAGCAGCCCAGAGTGCCGCCTAGTGAGGAAAGCACTGGCCGCAGTTTAGGAGAGAGTGGGCTTAGGTTTATCACTTAGTAAGTCACGTCTGGCCTCTGAGGCTTAGTCTCTTTATCTATGAAACAGCAATACTTTTACCGCAGAGAGGGTAGAAGGGCCCAATAAAACAATGAGGTGAGTTATTTGTAAATTATAAATAGTTACACATTTGGAAAGGATTACTATGGGGAAATACCACATAAATATTTTAAAATAATTTTTAAAGTAATATTTTTAATTAGTTCAGCCTTGAAATTGACTCAATATTTATCGTGGCGTCTGTAAGAAGATTCCTAATTTTTAGCGTTTCGAGCCTGTTGCCCGGTTTCCAAAGCCTTTTGTCACCTCTTTCATCCCCAGCCAATGCATTCCCAACTCTGTTAAAACACTCACTGACATTATATCACAAAAAAATCAGCATATCCCTCACCGCCGTTTCATTCAGTTATTTTACATCATCACAAACTCCCATTATTTTCCTTTAATAATATTTTCTATTAATAAGGTGCTAGGGCTTCCCTGGTGGTGCAGTGGTTGAGAGTCTGCCTGCCGATGCAGGGGACGCGGGTTCGTGCCCTGGTCCGGGAAGATCCCACATGCCGCGGAGCGGCTGGGCCCGTGAGCCATGGCCGCTGAGCCTGCGCGTCCGGAGCCTGTGCTCCACAACGGGAGAGGCCACAACGGTGAGAGGCCCAAAAGATGCTAAAGCTAACTGAAGTCCTCTATTCCAGTAGCAGGCTTTTGAAGACCCAAAGTAAATAATCTTTCCTGGTGCAATTTCAGGCATCACCACTGAGCCAGTCAGAGAACTGTTTCTGAGTAAGGTTCTGCTCTTGACTTCACAAACCATGCCATTCAGGAATAGCAAACCACATGCAGAGTTGTTAAGAAACTCTGAATAGCATAGACTTACCACTGAACCCCACAAGCTGGCTTTGTCTTAAATAAGTCAACTAGACTTAATTTTAAGATGTGCAGTTAACCTAGAAACTAATGAAACCAGCACAGCAAATGCTTACATATTTTATACAGTTTTTTTCCTAAATTGTGACTGTTTGTAAGTAAGATTTTTGGCCCTGGTTTTGCTTAGTGGCAGATCAATACAATTATATAAACTATGGAGGTGTACTGAAAAGACAGAAATCAGCTGGTTATGAGTCTGAAATTGGATGGTAAAGAGAAAGCTCAGGGGCTTCCCTGGTGGCGCAGTGGCTGAGAGTCCGCCTGCCGATGCAGGGGACACGGGTTCGTGCCCCGGTCCGGGAAGATCCCACATGCCGCGGAGCACCTGGGCCCGTGAGCCATGGCCACTGAGCCTGCGCGTCCGGAGCCTGTGCTCCGCAACGGGAGAGGCCACAGCAGTGAGAGGCCCGCGTACCGGATAAAAAATTTTTTTAAAAAAAGAGAAAGCTCAGTGTGAATGGAACAAGCCAAGATGTTGATGACAAGGAAAGGGAGCTCACTCCTTCATGTGTGGGACACAGTCCTACAATGAGGCAAGTAACCCCTCATCTCAACCCCCAAACCCCAACTCCTGCTCTATCTACAAAGAAGAAAGAGCCAATGGATAGTTAAAGAATTATCTAAATGGGAGGGGGACAAGCAGATAAGGTTTTTGTTGTTGATTATGTTTAGGGTTTGATCTCCTCGTAGTTTGGAGATGGTGGTTTTCGTGTGTTTGTTTGTTTGTAAGAATATATTCAGCCAGAGCCATCCAACGTTCCAATGTTATGATTAAGTCAGAGAAAGTAAATCCATGTGGAAAACAGAAAAACTCTCTCTTTGAAACCTGAGTCTGCTGCTAAAACTGAGACAGAATATAGGCATATCGGTAAGCTCTAACTCAAATTTAAGAAATAATCAGCCATAAAATAAAAAGTTTCAACCCTACTGAATAAACTGGAAGATTAAAATACAAGTGGTCCTATTTTACGTTAAGACATTTTATTTAGATGCATGGTGTAGGCAGTCTAGGTCAAGGGGATCTCCCTCCTCCCATTAGAATGGAGCCAGTAGAGGTCAAGAGATGTCTTATCCATCTTCATATACTTTACAACTCCTAGTACAATTGTTCTTCATAGAAGCTGCGCATTAGAATTTCCTGGTGATTTTTTTTTAATAAAATAAAAACTGTGTCCATGCCCACACCCAACTCTGCCTCAGGGCCCAGGCATAGGTTTTTGTTGCTGTTGTTGTTTTTATTTGTTTGTTTTTTACTTTCCCATGTGATTCTCAGTTTCTCAGAACAACTATTCAGCCATTTTCTCAGCTGAATTTAAGCAGAATGTGGTGGAAGAGTAGTGACAAGGAGCGAAGAAATCTGGATTCTAGTTTGGGCTCAAATACTAAGAAGCAAAGGAACTTTTGGAAGGCCAGAACTTTGCTACGCCAAATTTCCTTATCTCTGAATTTACAGGGTTGGTCTAAATAATATATAAGAAGACTGCTTCCAGCTCTCAGTTTTCATTGCTCTGTTCAATAAATCAGGCTCTTTACAAATTCAGATTTGTCTTTTCGTAATAAGTCTGACTCAGGAGAATGTGGAATAATCTTTGAACTAGGATTGGCACTCGATTTTACTCAAGCCTCCCTCTCCAGTTCTTACCATGGTACCTGGCATGGAGCTGATCCAATAAATATTTGATGGTATTTATCGCCATCAATAGTGTAGCTGGTATTTATCGCAAAAAGAAAACTGAGAATACCTGGCTCCTCCCCTTTTTTACAAATGAGCAGACTGGTATTAGAGGCTATATTTACATGGGCTATAGATGAATGTTAATTCCAAACACTTAGCACCTGCTTTCTGCCTTTTACCCACTGCATACATGCAGACACTCTTCAGTCACATACTACAATTTGTGCGCCTCACATAGCAACTTAAGACAAAAAAAGTGGTGTGTATGGGCTTCCCTGGTGGTGCAGTGGTTGGGAGTTTGCCTGCCGATGCAGGGGACGCGGGTTCGTGCCCCGGGCCGGGAAGATCCCACATGCCGCAGAGCGGCTGGGCCCGTGAGCCATGGCCGCTGAGCCTGTGCGTCTGGAGCCTGTGCTCCACAACGGGAGAGGCCACAGTAGTGAGGGGCCCGCGTACCGCAAAAAAAATAAATAAATAAATAATATATAAAAAAATAAAGTTCCACTTCTGGAACTAGAAAACAGTTATTCGGATGTTTAAAGTAACTGTTTTCTAGGTGAGTAACCTTGAACACATCATTCAAATTTTCCGTTTTCTCGTGTATAAACTGAGATCAGATTACCTTGAATCT
Source organism: Mesoplodon bidens (assembly GCF_964165515.1). Lineage (NCBI taxonomy): Eukaryota > Metazoa > Chordata > Mammalia > Artiodactyla > Ziphiidae > Mesoplodon > Mesoplodon bidens. The sequence continues at coordinate 105,980,584 of NC_138162.1, forward strand.
ATTTTTTTTCTAGTGCCAAGAACCTATGATTGCGGGAATAAGCAAGGTGAAGCCAACCACAGCTTTCTTTTCCAACCTTTTTTATGTCCAGCAGCTAGGATTCTATGGCAATCAAATACGTAAATGGAAGAAGCCATGCTAAGATCAAGAAGAGCTTGTGTTTTTTTTTTTCTAATAAACAACAAACTCTGCAAATATAAAAGAATGTCAATAAGTTGATTGCTCAGGCTGTCCTTTGCATGAGGAGACTAGAAATTGGCACATGGTTCTCTGTCTTCCACAGATACTGTAGGGTGGACTGCCTTGTACACAGTGTGCTGGTTCCAAATCTGCCTTGATGCTGAGGAAGCGTATATTAACTGACAGACCTGTCTTTAGTGAGGTCCAGGAAGACATCTTGCCTCTAGGACAGATTTTGGATTAGAAAAAATAGGAAGTGGAGCAGCAAATATGACACTCAGATTTTAAGCAAGGGTGATTGAGGAAATGATGGTGACATGAGCCAATAAAGGAGCACTTTTGGTTTCAGTTATTTTAGAGTCACTGGCCAGAAGATCATCCTAGAGGGATCTTAAGCAGCTGAAGGTCAAGATCAAGTACTGAGGGTCCATCCACGTATGTATAAAGATGTAAAAACTCTGTGACAACTTACTATCTTTAGTTCACAGTCTCAAGCCAATAAAGGTAGGTTTCGAACTAGTAAAGTGGGTTCCAGAATGTAAGCCAGGCTGTGTCCTCTCTAATCCCAGGTATATCAAAGTCTAGGTATATATTTGCCCTTACTCTGAGTTACTCATTCTCCTCCCCCAACTCTTAATCCCTAGATTGAGAAAGGGAGAAGTCAAGCTGCACAAGGCTTGTAGTTTTCCGGGTTTACTCACATCAGGTGACTGTTCAGCTTATTATTATTTTCAGATGATCTCCCAGCCTGGTGACTTTTAGGCAAACAGCATAATCCTGGAACAACAGAAGCAGCAGATAAAAGACTGCACCACCAGATTTTCAGAACAAAACTAAGGGTACAAAGCAACGTGAGGGTCTGGCCAGATTACATCACCCTTGCAGGCATAGGGTATTTCTTTTTTTTTTAATTAATTTTTAGCGGAGTATGGTTGATTTACAATGTTGCGTTAGTTCCTGCAGTACAGCACAGTGAATCGGTTATACATATACATATACCCACTCTCTTTTTTAGGCATAGGGTATTTCTACCCACCTACCTCAGCACAGAGACTGCAGAAGTGAAAAGGCAAAATGACCTCATTGAAACACAAATACCGGATGCTAACGCACATATATGGAATCTAAAAAAAACAGTATTGATAAACCTAACGTCAGGGCAGGAATAAAGATGCAGACATAGAGAACAGACCTGAGGACACAGTGAGGGAAGGGAAAGCTGGGATGAAGTGAGAGAGTGGCATGGACATATATACACTACCAAGTGTAAAATAGATAGCTAGTGGGAAGCAGCCGCATAGCACAGGGAGATCAGCTCACTGCTTTGTGACCACCTAGAGGGGTGGGATAGGGAGGGTGGGAGGGAGGCTAAAGAGGGAGAGGATATGGGGATATATGTGTACATATAGCTGATTCACTTTGTTGTACAGCAGAAACTAACACAACATTGTAAAGCAATTATACTCCAATAAAGATATAAAAATTTAATTAATTTTTTAAAAACCTACACTCCGAACAATAAAAATTTGCCACCTCTCCACAATGTAACTCATCTCAACTAACAAAATTGGTTTGCCTTAGTAAAATTTGACATTTCAATGAAAAAAAAATGACCTCATCAGAAGAGGAAAGGACATTCTCCAATATATGAACAAGTGAAGGTAGCGGTTCACAAACCAGGTAAAATCCCCACACACTTTTTCCCAACCCACCCTCACATCCACTCCTCCAAACATGTATTCCCACATTTGATAACATCATTTGATTCAGATAGAAGGACTTAGAGGGAGGCTGTGGCTCCAGCCACATAAGAACGCACCTGGAAAATACCACCTTTATTTTATTTCTGCCGTACTAATTCTATGGCACTACCCAGATTGGTGTGACCTGAGGAATCAGTATGAAAAACCATGTTTTCTGGAAAGAACATGTTTTTCAATTCCAGCTCTTTGGTTTACTAGCTGGAACACACTTTTTGGAACCTCATTTTTTTTAATCTATAAAATGAGAACGGGATAGGGAGGTGGGATGAATTGGGCGATTGGGATTGACATACATACACTACTGATACAATGTATAAAATAGATAACTAATGAGAATCTACTGTATTGCACAGGCAACCCTACTCAGTGCTCTGTGGTGACCTAAATGGGAAGGAAATCCAAAAAAGAGGGGATATATGTATACATACAGCTGACTCACTTTGTTGTATGGTATAAACTAATGCAACATTGTAAAGCAAATATATGCCAACAAAAATTTTTTAATTAAAAAAGTAAAATGAGAACAATGCTGAGCTTACAGTGTCATTTGGGGTATTAAAACTAATGTACATAAATGTACATAATAGAATTGACCTTCCTGTATGATTGCTTCCAGCTGCAGAATCTTCCACCTGCCATTATTTTAATGTCTGTCTCCACTGTGGTTTCTCCAGACACAAGCCTGGTCTTGTTTGTTTCTGATTTTCCAAGGAAGACCACAGAGTCTGGCACATTGTAAGTGGAAATGGGATAACAGTTGCTTTGAACTGTAGCAGGCTCTGTACCTACTCACTTTTACACTCTGAGCCCTGTGGAGAAAGCTCACAGCTCTTAGACCAGCATTTTAATCATTGTAGAACCCTAAGAATGATAACGAGCTAGTTGAATGAATGAATGGATGGATGGATGGATGAAGACATCTCTGTGAGGCAGTTTATGAAAATGAAATGGATAACATCATCTAAGAAATTGTTAAAGCAGTAATGTGGCTCAACTTACCAATAATCAAGGATTGGTGATGTGATTCATCTTTATTTTAGGACCTAATCAGTACCAGGCAAAGAAAGAGTCTAGGGCACTGGAAGAATTGAGGAAATTTTTAATTGTGAGAACTACAGGTTATCCCAGATTATGGTAAACAATCACCAAAGTGGAACCAGAAGAACAGTACACTAAAGAAAATGTTTATCTTATAGGAGAATTATAAGCTGTGTGGGAAATAGTGGGATAAATAACAAACAACTCATAATATTTCTGGACCCTTCATTAGATTCTGGAAAGAAAGGTATCAGTATTTCTGGGCATGACTTTTCTACACTGTGATTTTTAATGAGGTATGTAGCATCACCCCATGAGATGCTCCTGCATTTTTAGTAGCCTTTTATTCATCCACTTAAGGAAATACTTCATTTTAACTCAATGTGGATTCTCCCCTTGGTAGGGCTTTTTAGAGCAAGCTAATTTCCATCTACTTAAAATCATTTTGTCGCACTTATGCCTAGATTCAATTAATCTCTCAAAGAACTTTTCAAGTTCAGACTTTACCATTTAGTTCCCTCAGTGAGATGGACCACTACAAATCAGGGGCTAACAAAAAGTAGGGTCTTAAAAAAAATTTTTTTAATTAAAAAAAAAGAAGCGTCTAAGAATGGATTCCAATTCCTTATTCACTAACACTTTAAAATACTGTTTAAAAATTCCCTGTCTGACTTTCCCAAAGTAGAGTTAAAATACTTTCACAAATACGGCTCATAAAAGCATTGTTGCTGACAAGGAATCTGAGTGCTTCCAAGTCACTCTGGAAATATAAAATGTGACATAAATGCTTACTTTAAAAATGACATGTGACACAGTTGCTATTTTTACTACCTGTCTAACAAGAACCCACCCACACTTTTCTAAAATAACTGAGTTAGAATCCAAGAAGGAATTCAAGCCAAGATATTGAATGCTGCACTTTGATTTCAGAGGCAATGCATATTCGGACCCATTGCAATTGTTCTTGCTATCCAAGAATGGAGCAGATTCCTTGGGGAAAAAAAAGCTTGCTAATCTGGAAGACCTCTCCCCTTAGACCTCCTTTGAAAATAGAGGTTCCAACTCCAGACAGCTATCTCCATCAAGCATCATCACCAAAGGGCCTTTCTTCCCTTTTCTCCCCTGCTATGCAAATTCACTTAAAGTAGATATAATGCATGACTAACTGAAGCTCAGCAGCAAGCAAAAATCAAAAGGGCAGTTGATGACATTAATGAGCACCTGTAGTGCCCTGCATGTGGTATAGACATCACCTCAAGGTAAGGATTTTCCTTTGGGATCCCAAAGGTCAAAATCAACAGTTTCTACATATTGATTAGAAGAGATCAATGGGAAAAAATTCTCTCATTTTTTCTCCCCTCACTTTTCCCCGAGTTTACCATCTGATCACCAAACATTAATTGGCCATTGACTCTGGATATAAAATGCTGAAACACATAATCATCCCTGTCACTATTCCCAATTAAAATTTACTTTATAAAGCTGATGTAGCTGTACACTGTCTTCATAAATATGGGAGATAAGCAGAAGTGTGGAGAGAAGCCAGGAGTTCCATTGCTGCCGGTTGTCATTAGTGCAATCCAGACACCTGAGATGACCATGATTCCTGGCTGCTACCACCTTGGCTTTGACTTTGCTTGACCTACACTCTGGACCTGAGGAAGACACTCCCAAGTGAATGTCACAGAAGGATTCTCCCCAGAAGATCAGGGGGCTAAAACCTAGACTAAAGAAACCTAACCAAGTTGCCAATCAAAAGGCAAAGAAAAGACAAGGGTCAAAACCCTGTTTCCTCTGAGTTTAGGAAATCATAACTCTGATGCTTTCTTTGATTTCGTTTAAATCAATGTGTCTACTTATAAAGCACATACTGTTACTTGCTATTGTTCTACACACTGAGCGGCTGGGAGTGGGGGAAGGTAAAGTAGCATTAAGAAGTAGTCTCTGGGCGAGAGAGAGGCATGGACATATATACACTACCAAACGTAAGGTAGAGAGCTAGTGGGAAGCAGCCGCATAGCACAGGGAGATCAGCTCGGTGCTTTGCGACCGCCTGGAGGGGTGGGATAGGGAAGGTGGGAGGGAGACGCAAGAGGGAGGGGATGTGGGAACATATGTATATGTATAACTGATTCATTTTGTTATAAAGCAGAAACTAACACACCATTATTAAGCAATTATACTCCAATAAAGATGTAAAAAAAAAAAAAAAAGCAGTCTTTGGGCTTCCCTGGTGGCTCAGTGGTTGAGAGTCCGCCTGCCGATGCGGGGGACGTGGGTTCGTGTCCCGGTCCGGGAAGATCCCACATGCCGTGGAGCAGCTGGGCCCACGAGCCATGGCCGCTGAGCCTGCGCGTCCGGAAAAAAAAAAAGAAGTAATCTTTCACTTTAGAAGCTGAAAGTTTCCCTGCAGGAACAAGATTTATCCACATGTTTGATATAAAATGATAGGAGCCAGGATAATCAAATCCCGCCATACCAATTGTAGTGCTAGAGGAACTTAGAGAAGAGGGGAGGAAGCAAAGTCTTCACAAGGAGGTAGAGACTGCACTGTGGTCCAGCAGATAGAGTTTGGATAGAAGCTGAGTCATGCATGAAACATTCAGGAAGAACAGAATGCCGTCACAGGAGAATTCTAAGCATGGCGCCCTCTGGTTCCACCCGCACCCCCAGCCCCAGTTTATTAAAATCTCACTTTTGGAGCCATGATGTGGTAGAGAGCACCTTGCTTTGGCATCAGAGAGGTGTATTTCCAACCCCAGCTCTGCCACTATGAGCCCTTTGAACTCTGCTAAATTGTGAAACGTCTGTGAAGCTCTATTTTCTTATGTGTGATAATGGTATCTATCTTGCAGAGCTACTGAGATAATAAAACAAAGTGCGTACCAAGCTAGCTCTTAGACGTTCAGATAGCACTAGTTTACTTTCACCATCAGAGCACACGGAACAGTCATATCTGTGGTAGAGAGTGTTATTTATCCACCAAAGTCTCTCCTTCTTCCATAGTAGCAGAGTGGTGGCTGAGCCTGTGCATACCCAGCCAGAGACTGCACTTGCCAGCAACCTTGGCAGCTACTTGATCTGTGTGACTTTGTTCCTGCCAGTGGCACAGAAACAGAAGGGATGTGCATCTCTTCCAGGCCTGGGCTTGAAAAGAGCCTGTCACTTTGTCCTCTTCCTGTGCGTTAGAAGATGGATTTGCCTGAAACCCAACTCTGACCATGCAGATGAATACCTTATCATGCAGCAAAGAAACAAGTTGCAAGGAACCTAGAGCCATTCCCCCACTGCCCACAAAGTGACTATGCAGAGAACAGTCCACCTACCCTCCAGGATCAGTACAGAAAAGAGGAATAAACTTCCCTGCTCTTTTAGTCACTCTCCTCTTGGGTCTCTTGATATCTCCACTTAGACTTTTCACCTAACTAGTACAAGATCTCATTTATCCTTTAAAAAGTAGTCTCTTGGGCTTCCCTGGTGGCGCAGTGGTTGAGAGTCCGCCTGCCGGTGCAGGGGACACGGGTTCGTGCCCCAGTCCGGGAGGATCCCACATGCCGCGGAGCAGCTGGGCCCGTGAGCCATGGCCACTGAGCCTGCGCGTCCGGAGCCTGTGCTCCACAATGGGAGAGGCCACAACAGTGAGAGGCCCGCGTACCGCAAAAAAAAAAAAAAAAAAAAAAGTAGTCTCTTTCTAGGTAAGTCAGATATTATCCCCCATTTGACAGATGAACAAGCTAAAGCCAAGGGAAGTCTAAGTCCATCTGAAATGTCAATGCTATCCTGTCACTGATTCTCAGAGCCTCGGTCTTCGCACGTGACAACTTTGTCCCTTCTTGTGCCTGAGACTGCGAACAGAAGAAGCATTTAGATTTAGGTGTTGATGAAAGTTTGACAGGGTTGAATATTACATTTCAAATATAGAATCAAGAAACTAGATTTTAAATTAAGCAGCACATTGCAAGTGGTTTCATAATTATCGCTATTATACATGTGTTGCTACTGCAAAATTTGAAGAAGCACTGGAAGATGTAATTGCAACACAGAGTTCTGGAATCCAGGGCAGAAATGTTTGGCATTGGGGGTAATTTACACCCATAATGTAATTAAATAGGAGGCAATTTGCATTCAGATTTGCATGTTACAGTATTTTTTTCTGATTATAAATTTTTTTTTAAAAAAAGCTTTGGCAAGCTAGGAGGTTTCTGAGTGTTCTGACAATTAGTATTTTAGACAAATGACATTGGGAAAAAGGACTTTCCAATCCTTTTCTGGAGTCTTAGCAGTTTGCCAAGGAAATAATAAACTGTCTGTCAGATATTTTAATATAAAATATGCTGTGATAAATAACTGTTTTCACTCCCACATTATTTTTGCTCATATGTATTTATAAAGATTTCTCTGATTCCCACCTATTGATAGTATCTGCCTATAAGTAAAAGATTTGAAAGGCATAAGCCTAAACACTCAGAGCAGATAAGAATCCAAGTGTTATACTGGCAAAGAAATTAGGATTTAGGGTGACTTTAAAAATATATATTGGGGCTTCCCTGGTGGCACAGTGGTTGAGAGTCCGCCTGCCGATGCAGAGGACACAGGTTCGTGCCCTGGTCTGGGAAGATCCCACATGCCACAGAGCGACTGGGCCCGTGAGACATGGCCACTGAGCCTGCGCGTCCGGTGCGTCCGGAGCCTGTGCTCCACAACGGGAGAGGCCACAACAGTGAGAGGCCCGCGTACCGCAAAAAAATATATATATATAGATATAGATATAGATATAGATTATATCAAAAACCTGTATTGTATTTGAAAAGGGCTCTAGACATGGGATGATGCCCTTTTCACTGCAAAAAAGAAATACCTCAAATACCTCAGTCAGGTATTTCAGTTCAGTGTGTCTCAGTCTCCTGTTTAAAAAAAAAAAAAAAAGGAAGGATGGAAGGACGAAAGAAAGAAAGTAGAAAGAAAAGTGTAGTATCATCTCACTTGGTTGATGTGAATATGAAGTAAGATATTTACAGAAGTGTGCCGAGCATACAATAGGAGCTCAATAAATACTTGCTAAGTCGTTAAAGCCTAAATATAGGGAAAGGGTTAGTTTAATAGTAACTAACATTTATTGAGCACAGCTTGAAGTCAACTCCATGAGAGGGTACTAATATTGTCACCACAGTATTACAGATGAAGACACTGATGAATGGAAGGAATTGTTGGCTCTGTCTGAATTCACACTGCTGGGAAGTACTGAAGGTCAGATATGAACTCGGGGACCCAGACTTTCTAGGTTTTGTAGGTAACTATCAGGCTGTATTACATCATCCCATAAAGAGGCTTCCTCTCCTGAAGTGAAGTGGATGGAACTTCTGATTTGTGTTTTGCCAGATCTATCATTGGTGGCCATGAGACAAAAGATTTGATCTCTAGTAAGGTTGAATGTTTATACACAAAGTTACATGTTCTGTTCATTTGATTTGTCAACATGTAGCTCCTCAAACTGGTAACAAGAGAAGGAATGGAGATCAAAAAGAAAACAAAATGGAAGTAATCTAGAGCTATCGTACGATCCTGCAGTCCCACTCCTGGGCATATATCCAGAGAAAAACCTGGTCCAAAAGGATACATGCACCCCAATACTCATTGCAGTACTGTTTACAATAGCCAAGACATGGAAGCAACCTAAATGTCCATCAACAGAGGAATGGATAAAGAAATTGTGGTACATAAATACAATGAAATATTAGCCATTAAAAAGAATGAAATAATGCCATTTGCAGCAACATGGAAGGACCTAGAGCTTGTCATACCGAGTGAAGTAAATCAGACAGAGAAAGAGAAATATCGTATGATATCACTTATATGCAGAATCTTAAAAAAATGATAAAAATGAACTTATTTACAAAACAGAAACAGACTCAGAGAACAAACTTACGGTTACAGGGGGGAAGGGTGCGGGGGAGGGATAGGGAGTTAGAGATTGACAAAAAAAAAAAAAAGTATATCACTATATTGTACACCTGTAACTTATATAATATTCTACATCAACTATACATCAATAAAAAAATAGATTGAGTATAAAAAATGTTTTAATAAAATTAATTAATAAATAATTTTTTAATGGAAGTAATCTGCCCTGTATGATCCATTATATGTGTTAACCTCAACCAGGAAACTTTCTCTGTCTGCTATATCTGTATGCAAGAAATTTAGGGGGAAAAGGGAAGGGGTGTCCTGTTAAATACATCCACATACTCGATCATTTGAGAAAATAAATGTTTCTGTTATCTTGACATTGAACTATACGCCTGAGATCAAGCACCCAACAGCATTCTGATTGAATCGGTTTATAATCATCTTAGTCCTTTATTTTATATATATATATATATATATATTTTTTTTTTTTTTTTTTTTTTTTTTTTTTGCGGTACGCGGGCCTCTCACTGTTGTGGCCTCTCCCGTTGCGGAGCACAGGCTCCGGACGCGCAGGCTCAGCGGCCATGGCTCACGGGCCCAGCCGCTCCGCAGCATGTGGGATCTTCCCGGACCGGGGCACGAACCCATGTCCCCTGCATCGGCAGGCGGACTCTCAACCACTGCGCCACCAGGGAAGCCCTCATCTTAGTCCTTTTTACTGCCAAAGCTGGTGAGCTAAAGCACATCGATTTACTTCTCTTCTACCCAGGGAAAATCCTTGTCTCTCTGACAAGTCTTTAAACTCCTACTGGAAGGGTTATGTGACACACTTGTCTTTAACCTTTCCTAGTACATGGGGAACACCTACCCCATGCCCAGCGCTGTGCCAAGCACTACGGAGGTGAGGTTAGTCATCATCATCATAGTAGCAGGAATAACCATCACTGACTGAGCACTGCCAAGGCACTAAGCATTTCACATATGCTATTTCACTTAATCCTTGAAACCACGTTATGAAATAGGTACCATTATTGTTGCTGTTTTACAAATAAAGAAAGTGAGACGTAGCCTGGACTATAGAGAGTGGGGCTTTCCTTCCTAGACAAGGAAGTTCAAACACCTGGAAGGTTCTTCACGTAGTTGCCTCACAGACAGTCCACATTCAGCATGTTCAGCAGGAGGGTCAGAGTGTGAGGGGAAGGAATCGTGAGGTGGAAGAGGGATCAGAGAGGAGGAAGATGTGTCAGTGCTGGCTCTGAAAATAGAGGAAGGGGCCGTGAACCCGGGAACGTAGCATCCTCTAGAAGCTGGACAAGGCAAGGAAATAGATTCTCCCTAGAGCTTCCAGAAGGAACACTGTCCCATCAACCCCTTGATTCTAATCCACTGAGACTGATTTTAGACTTTTGACCTCCAGAACTGTAAGATAATAAATGTGTGTTCTTTTCGGCCACCAAGTTTGTGGCAGTTTGTGACATCAGCCATCGGAGATGAATACGGGGGATGAGGTCACCATCCACCTGTTCCTCCAAATCCTGTCCTCTTTATCATAATCCCTGCCTCTCCTCACCCACCTTTCTGAATTGACACCTCCCTCCAATCTCATCTGGATGATTGCAGTAGCTTGCAAACATATTTCCCTGCTTCCAGTCCCCTTTCACCATCCAAAATATTCTGCCCCCTTTTGCCAATGTGATTTTTCTAGAATTTGTCTTACATATATACACTGCTATATATAAAATGGATAACGAATAAGGACCTACTGTATAGCACAGGGAACTCTACTCAGTACTCTGTAATGACCTATATGGGAAAAGAATCTAAAAAAGAGTGGATAGGGACTTCCCTGGTGGTCCAGCAGTTAAGGCTTGCACTTCCACTGCAGGGGGTGTGGGTTCCATCCCTGGAGGGGGAACTAGGATCCCACATGCAGCCCAGTGCAGCCAAAAAAAAATTAATAAAATAAAATAAAATAAAGTACAATGAGTGGATCTGTGTATAACGGATTCACTTTGCTATACAGCAAAAACTAACAAACACAACATTGTAAATCAACTGTACTCCAATAAAAATTTTTAATAATAAATAAATAAAATAAACTTTGTCTGAAATGCTTCACTAATTCTAATTAGCTTTAAGATAAATGCAGAAGTCTTGTCACGACATAGGAAGCCTTCCATGGTCTCTTCCCTGCTTCCGCCCCCAGCCTGGGCTGCATGTCCCTTATCCTGCCCACCTCACCTAATATCCTCTTTCTATCCTGGGCTATGTGTTCCCCCTCTCTCCAGCCTGGACTGTGTTTGCCTTTCTCCAGGCTGTGCTACATGACCCCATCTCTGTATCCCCGGCTACATACTCTCTGCTCCAGCCAAAGCTGCATGCTCCCCCGTATTCTGTTCACTTACAGTCCTTTGGGGGCACTGTGTCTACCCTCGCCTCAGTGCCTGTGGTTGCCTGTCTCCCCTTCTACATCTAGGCACTTCCTACTTATAACTCAAAAGTCACATCAGGTGTCACCTCCTCCAGAAAACTCTCCCTGAGGCTCTTCCACCTTTATCACCAATTGGTTTAGTTGCTCATCCTCCGTGCTCCCGCGAAGCACTTTGTTTATCTCTAGCATAGCTAAAGATAGTGGCTCCACAGTTCCCCCGTGGTAACTAGGTTTTTACGTGCCTGAATCCTCCATTAGAATGTGTTCAAACTGGAATTCCCTGCCGGGGAGTCGTTAGGACTCCGCGCTTCCACTGCAGGGGGCACAGGTTCCATCCCTAGTCAGGGAAATAAGATCCTGCATGTGGAGCGGCCAAAACAAAAAAACGAAAAAGAATGTGTTCATCCAAGCTACGATTGTGTATTTCATATCCCTCCCCAATGTCCAGCACAGTGCCTGGTATTGAACAGACTGGTGTTTGTTGAAAGAAAGAAAAAAGGTAGAACTTCATTTACTCATTAATACAACAAACATTGATTGGGCACCTACTATCGGTAAAATATTGTAGGATGCGCAAATACGTACAAGACTTGGTATCTGCTACTTGGAATTTTAAGTTTAGTGAGAGAGTTGAGATATTATTTAAATGTCCAGCAGGTGGTAGTACATAACTAGACCAAAAACACTGAGCTTTAGGGACAGAGAGGAAGAATTCCTCCCTGGAAAAAAATGGAAAAGATTTAGAGAAGTAGAAATTTCTGAGAACCAAGTCATAGGAGTACAAACGAAACCAGAAACCCAGAAGCAGAAGGCTATCGTTGATGTGGGATCTTCCATAAACACCTAAAGGCTTGATCACGACATGCACATGTCCCTCGTTCAAGAAGGCGCACGTGTCACTCTTAGGAGTTTCCGAGAAGGCAACAGATTGCTCAGGTATATTGACCTGACAGGAGGGAAGGATCACATAGACTAACAGGAAGCATAGCAAATGGTATTAAATGAGTCACAGTGGCTAAGGAAGAATTTCATCACTAGGCATTCAGTTCCTAATAATTTTATGTAATCCAAATCCAGAAGCTCATTTCTATCATAACTAATACAAGATACCTGCTGTTTCTTTTCAAGGTCAACTTTTGTTCAGGAAAAATGGGAAAGAGTTCTCTTCCTTGACCGTATCTGATAAAGCAGAAGCCAAAGCAGATTTATACAAATGAAAATAAGGGTGAGTCAGAGCACTTTATCCCATAAATAACAAAAATGGATTAAGGCTGACTTGTCTCTAGGCAACCTATATAAACACAGTCACATAACCCTGATTTTAATATATAAGATAGATGATCAAGAGATTCACTTAAAATTATTCATGGCTGTCTCTTCACTGTTGTAATAGATTTATAGAGCTGCTTCCTTGCCAGCCATTCCATTGTAAGCCTTCCCTGATGAAGACTGGGGGACCAAGCTATTTCTTCTGCCGAGATTCAAATGCGTATTATTAGATCTCTCAAAGTAGATTTAGTTTCAAGAGTTTCACATCTACAAAAACTTGTGAACACATATGATTAAAAGATTTTCTTTTTAATTTAAGTGAGTATAAATATATAGATATATTAGCAAATGAATGATATGATAAATCAATGTATAGTACAAATTAAAGCCTCCTAAAAACTAAACCGAAAGTGCATGTGAACATGAATGATAGATACCAGTTAAATTAACAGATAAATGATTAAGGAAACTATCTATATTAAGGAACTAGAATGAATGAGTTAGATGTCCTTCAAATTACATAGAAAATTAATTTAGGATAAAGGAAAAAAAAACAAAGACAAGTAATTCAAAGTTTTCATTTTTAATAGTTTTAATATCACAAACCAAGAAGTAATGTTATCTGAAAATATATTAAAATGTTTCATATTTATATAAATGCAGAAACAAGGCAGCAAAAGAATTCACAGCATATGTCCTGGATTTTTAAAAATATGATCTAACAGTTAAACAATTAGCTTTTAAATGAAATGTCTAAGACGGACTGCATGGCCTTTGAAGCAGTGTTACACCGCAGTGAAGGTCATCTTCCCTCCAGGGTTGGACATTCCGAGATTCACATCACATCTCATCCCCACCATGTCCTAGCTGTGTGTGGTACTTAGCCTCTCTGTGCCTGCATGTTCAATTGCATTCTCCTACAAAATGGGGGAAATAATGGTGTCACTTCAAAGGGTTTTTGTGATGGTTAAATAATTCAGTAAAATCTTGGCACAGTGCTGGGCACTGTGTAAGCACTTAATTAATACCAGTTATTGTTACTAATATTACTAAGATCTGCCTACCTTTATTTTTTTTTTCATGCTGGTGGAGACGGGATTTGATGCCCTACTAAAGGAATTTTTTTTTATGTTAGCAGTACTATCAGAAGATTTGAGTTCTGGTATTGGCTCCACCACTTACCAGATACGTGGCCTTGGACAAATCTCTTCAACAATTTTGTCAAATGTAAAATGGAAATAATAATTTGTGTTCTACCCTGTCTACCCCTGGTACTCAGGCCAGATGAGATAATAGAGTTACGTTTTGCTTCTTTGATGTAACGTGTTATTCACATGTAAAACCTCATGGTGGTGATGATGATGGCTTTGGGATTCAGGGTACCATTAAGTGTAGAGGAATACAGTATGCAGGCCTGACGAGGCCAGATTACAGTTCACCACTTCTGACTGCCAAATCAGCGCCTTCAACTTCACAATGACACTCCTCTCAGCAAACAAGAGAGAGAGAGGCAGTCAGAGAGAGACAGAAATTAATACTCAGACCCAATTAGACATTCCTGATCTATTATTATTACTCCTATATTATTAATTGTGATTATTATGTTATCATTCTTGACCTAAAGGGCCCTTAAAGATCCTCTTTTAAAGAGGACAATGAAAGGCAGTCTTTGGCTAGAACCCAGGTCTCATGGCGTACAGAACCACATTCCTTCCTCTAAAATAGCAAATTACATGTTCAGATACATTTGTTTTACAAAACGGGTATGGAATTGCATAAACAGAAAGATTCCCATCTATATTTAAAGTACAGAGGAAAAGCTAGAAGAAAATACTTCGATTATTGTTTCTCTGAATTTTGTAAATTTCTACAAGTATATGTGAATTGTAACCAAAAAAAGTGAGTAAAAATATTCTAAAATATATGATGTTCTTGGCAATCTGAGCGAAAAGAGATGGCTATGACAGGGAGCCCATTTTCTGAGGATAATGACAGAATACTACTTTTCAGAATCGCTGAGATTGTGGAGAAAGAATCCAGTCCTGGGACAATAAGACTTGTTAGGTAGGGCTTCTTTTTGACTTTGTTTTATGTCCTGGGTTTAGCTTGTCTCAGAAATTTGTTCCAAAGATAACAGATCATTGATCTACTCCAGTTTTACAAGGTTCATTTTAATTAAGAGTTTCTAATAAAAGAATTATGTCTTTTGCTAAGTCAAGCCTTGGTAAGCTAGGGATTAAAATATGCCATAAATATTACACGGCTGCACTGGTGCAAAGTGGTGTGCAATGCAGGGTTTTAAAAATTCAAGTGCATATTATCAAGATCTGCCGCTTTATAGGTAAAGCCAACATGTCCAATTAAAAACGTGCTAAAAATCAATACGACGGTGCTGTTTTATTAGGCATCTACTTAACTTTATTTTTAGACTCACTTTTAGCAAGGCTATCTCAAATACTTTTTAAGAATTCTAAGTCCTTCTCCTCTGGCTTTCGCAGAACCGATTCCCGGCACTGAGGTGAAGGCATTACACAGCAAAAAAAAAAAAAAAAAAAAAATCAGCAAGCTATGTTAAAGCTGAAAAATAAGTCTTTCCCCCCATAAAACATGACATTTTCTGGTATAGGGTTTCAAAACTGATTAAGCTTGTATTTGGAACAATATAAAGCCATAAAATGTTCTTAACTTCATAAATACTTCCATTAACTTTTCATAAAAAACAGTCACTCACAGAACTATAAGGCCATGTTCAACAACAACAAAAAATATTTGGCAAGGGAAACAAAGACCATTTCAGTGCTTAATATTAGAAAAAGGATCCTGTGTTTCAGACGGACTTGTTTTAATTGAAGACAATAGGGATATATACATCCCGATTTCCTGGCAAGAAACAGCCTCTTCCTGTGAGGATATTTTTATTTTGCTTTTCAACATCTCAAGTCAAAAAAGACCAAAAGCCAGGGCTGCTTTTAAACTTTGACATCCCGAAGCTCAAGTAGAAATAAGTATTACAGTTTTCATTTTCTTATGTTCCCATTCCAGGAGACTCAGTCCCGAGCTTCCTACATCGACAATCCCTTAAAAAATCAGCAAAGGACAATTTATTAAAAAATTACTTATCATGAGTTCTAGAATATCTGATCCCAGGCAAAAGGATCAGGTTCAAGACATCACAGCAGATTGGGACAATGTACAGATCATCAAATCTGGGAGAGATTCAGCCCACCAATTTGACAGTGGTGTCTTCCATATGCAGCAGCTTGCTTGCTGCCCAGTTCTCACATCCTCCTTGCATTATTGTGTATCAAAAACATATTCTTTAAAATGGAAGGAAATATGGAAAGGAGGAAGAAAATGCCCAGCTCCTTATTTTTCTAAACTTACTTTGATGCAAAGAATAAACCCCTTATGCAAAGAATACTTTCCCATTATCATTAGATAAAACCTCACAATAGCTATCTCTTAACTACAAAGTTAATGTTTGCACTTCACCTACTGAAGGAACACACAGCATGCTGTGTATTTCCCTATGGAAATACATCGATTCAAAACACACTGTAGCTTATGGTACAACACCCAGAGATAATTTCATTTAAAATGTCTTTCATTTAAATCATGTGTAACTTCCTCATTTAGAATAAATTATAAAAGTATCATAGTCAGACTCAACCGTGTTGTAAATTCAGATAATTCCTCATGCTTATTTTCTCTCTTGGTAATATTTTTGGAAGATTCCATAGCCTTAGTGTCATTAAGGTAAAAATGAAAAAGCTTACGTTTCTTTCTATGTAAAATATTAGGGTAGTAAATGTTCTTCAAAAATATGAGACAAAGAGGGGGAAAAAAGAATGTTATAATTTTTTTTTAAAGTTTGTATACTAAATTCACTGACCAGCATAACCTTCAAGTCACCTTCAGAAAGAGTGATTAAAGTGAAAAGTCTAATGTAAAATAAAATATTTTACTAAATGTGGAACTGGATCGATCAGTCTTTTCTTTATTTTTAATTAATTTATTTTTTATTGAAGTATGGTTGATTTACAACGTTGTGTTAGTTTCAGGTGTGCAGCAAAGTGATTCAGTTATACATACATATACATCTATTTTTTTCAGATTCTTTTCCCTTACAGGTTATTACAAAATATTGAGTATAGTTTCCTGTACTACACAGTAGGTCCTTGGAGCAATCATTTTTTAAGCCATGAGAACTTTTTTCCTTGATAAGGTGACAGTTATAATTCTCTGCATTATCTTGTTGTGGCCAGAATGAACAATACTTCATGCGACATTGAAGTTATAATTTTAAGCTGTAGGCACTAACTGGATTTAGCCTGAGTAGTTGGCCATTATTTCGTTTGTCCGCAATGCTTTCTTCCTTCCGTAACCAGTTAAAAGCTGAACAATTTCTAAACCAGCTTAGATACAAGGCACAACTAATTGTGAAGTTGGACATGTGATTCCTTGTAAATGTCTCTCTGCAGAGTCATCTCATTTTCAAAGCCCTGAAAAAAACTCACAGCAAATGGCAAGCACTATATAACAACTCCTGTTTTGATGTGGATTTTTACACTAAAAAAATGCAAAACATTTTTTACTTGCAACAAACAGCTCCCAGGAAAATGTAAACTTGCTTTATGGTATTTCCTTTGTATAGTGTTAAGCATGAAATAGTTTTAGATGAAGAATTTCTTTGAGTTGAGTAAAACAAAAGAAAACAATGTTATATGTGTTCAAGGAAAACATGCACACAAATACATATGTGGGTGTGTCCCTCCTCTTCCAATGTGTTTTCTAAATCTTGGCTTACATAACCTGTACATATTTGTGTGCCGGGTAGTGGGAGTTTTGTGTTGATTTCCAATTAGCCTGGTTGCAGACTCCTCAGAGGTGTAGCATATCGAGTTTTCTGTCATTGTGCTGTTTCTGTTGAAGACCAAGTTGTTGCAGTATTTTGGTATGCATTCGGATAAATGGTGATCTTCTATTAAAATACAGCATCTTTTTCTAAAAAAATAAAAAAATAAATAACTCACAGCAGCAGCCTGCTCCTTAACCCTTTGCTCTCAGGGGCAGAAAGCGCTTTCAGTGCATGTGCAACCGGAAACTGACAAGGGTTTGTACATTTTTTAATAAAAGCAGAAAGTACTAAGTAACTAAGGCATAATTACTGCATAATTAGCACTTGGCCTTATCTGATGATATCTTTCACAGTCCAACCTGGAGACTGGCAGTACTTAACAGAAGAACAGGCGATTTTCTTTTTTTCTTTTTTTTTAAATGTATCCCTCTGAAACCAGAAAATCCTGTTTTTGCAATATGCACAAGTTAATCCCCTCACTCTGTCGCCTGTCTCTCCCAACAACTTGAGACATGGACTCTCCTTGCCTGAAAGATAACCTGTCTCTTAGCAAACCAGAACTTCCTTTCCCCACAGAGCCTGCAATGCTGCAGTTTCACATTAATAAGCCAAAAGGTACTCCCTAAATTAACCCGTTTTGTTTTAAAATACAAAAGGGCCAAGAGATTTTATAAAAATAAAAATCAATACCTCTAGAAACCAAGCCTTTTCTGATTACTTACTGATTGATAGGACCTCATCATTTAATAAAACAAGGAGAAAGCTGTGAAGAAAAAAAGTCTGGGGTCTCTACTTTTCACAAGCAATCGTTTGTTCTCAGCCATAACAAGCATTTTGCATAAAATCACTTGTGCCTGTGGTCCTAGCAAACGTGGTCATTAGTTAGGCATTCTACTCTTCACTTTGTCTTGCAGTATTAACTTTTTTACCCTGAATTGCCCCCAAAGCACAATGCAAAATAAAGGGACATTTTAACAGTTAACAGTACACCAGGCAGAAGGAAGTCTGTGTAGGTTCCTTATTTAAATAAACATGTTTAAAGATATAGAAAATCTATTCTAAATCAGTCATTAAAATCTCAGTGGAAGAAAACAAATATCTGGTTTTATTCAAAGTTATGGTGAGTAACTTGGCAACTTTTAAATTAATTTGAAATTAACTCAGGTGCTTTTCAGTCATCGCAGTCACAAACAAGGAGTACTGAACAGAAAGATGACAAGGCAATTGTTTTTGTTCAGACTTGTCATAAACTCTATTCCCCTGGACTTTTCATCTCTGCAGATTTCGAATTCCCCTTTCCAAGGAATATTTGACCTTCAGATTTCAGTTCCTGTATCTCTTGATTTCCTGCATCCATCCTCTGTTAGAAAACTGAAACTGGGCTACAAGTATATCTCTGTTACCTGACTTTAATTAATTTTATTTGTTTTCAAACTCTGCATTGTGCCCACCCTGCATTGCAGAGGAATCTTAGCATGAGATCCCAGCTTGGCTCCTTCAGAGTCACTGCAAACTGGCTTTAATTGTATTTACTCGGGTAGAAGTGGGGGAAGGAAACCCCCGCCAACCGAACCGGACAAGCAATGCTGGGCGACAAGCCCCCAGGGCGGCTGAATCTTCCAGCAAACCAGCCTGGGCGCTGTCCTTGGTGCTGCCGGCGCCATAGCGAGCACAAGCGCCTTACCTTCTGCCCCTGCGGAAACTGCGGACGTCCCCCAAACGTTAAGCAGAAAGCAGCGACATATCCCACTTTTAATACAAATAAATACCCCGGCCCAGCCTCTCTGTCTCCTTCTCGAAGACTTCAGGCTGACCGTTCTTCAAAGTCTTTTTGGTTTTTTCTTCTAGGCCCAACTCGGGGCCTGCGCTCATCTCGGGCTGCTTTAAGACCGGGAGTGGGGGGAGGGGAGGAAGGCAAGGGGAGATGAGGATGGGGGAGGGGCGGGAGGAAGGGGGAGGGGCGGGAGGAGAAAGAGAAAAGACAAGACTGGGAAGAAAAAGGTCCAGGAGGAAGGGGCTCAGAGAGAAGGGAGGAGTGAGTGGGACTAAAGAAGTTTTAAAGTGGGAAGGCGAAGAGATGCCAAATAGAGGGGGAAGTGATTAAGCACAGAAGATGGGTAAAGAAAAAAGTAATGGAGAAAGGGCAAAAGAAGAGAAAAACGTCAAGATAAGAGTGCAGAGGGCTTACAAACACACACACACACACACACACACACACAAAACCCCACAAAACAAAAGGACAAGAACAAAGTGGCTAGGGGGTCGCTAGAAAAGCGGCCCGAACGGTGGGAGAGTGACTGAACAAAGAAAGGGCGTTGGGTGAATGCTCCCACTGGGGGTGTAAAATGCAATCCGAAGGTGAAGAGAAATGGAGAGAGGGGGCTTGGGAGGGGACAGGTGGTCTGGCACCGAAAGAAGAGCTGGGGGAGGGGTCGGGGCCAAGGTAGCAAAGTCCGGGGTCCGATGCGGCGCGGGCCCACGTGGAGCGGGCGCTGAATCACTGCTGGGCTGTCTTCACCAGCCCCCATCCCCACGGCCCGGTACCCGCAGTCCCCGCCTCCTCGGCCGCCGCCTCCACTGGGCGGGGCCCTGGCCCAGGACCAGCCGCCGCGGCTATAAAGGGGCTGCGGCGAGGGCAGCAGAACGCTGTGCCAGCCACACGCCCCGAAGCCTCCAAGATGAGCTACACGCTGGACTCGCTGGGCAACCCGTCCGCCTACCGGCGGGTAACCGACACCCGCCCGAGCTTCAGCCGCGTCACCGGCTCCCCGTCCAGCGGCTTCCGCTCGCAGTCATGGTCCCGCGGCTCGCCCAGCACCGTGTCCTCCTCCTACAAGCGCAGCGCGCTGGCCCCGCGCCTCACCTACAGCACGGCCATGCTCAGCTCCGCCGAGAGCAGCCTCGACTTCAGCCAGTCTTCGTCCCTGCTTAACGGCGGCTCTGGGCCGGGCGGCGACTACAAGCTGTCCCGCTCCAATGAGAAGGAGCAGCTGCAAGGGCTGAACGACCGCTTCGCGGGCTACATCGAGAAAGTGCACTACCTGGAGCAGCAGAACAAGGAGATCGAGGCGGAGATCCAGGCGCTACGGCAGAAGCAGGCCTCGCACGCCCAGCTGGGCGACGCGTACGACCAGGAGATCCGCGAGCTGCGCGCCACCCTGGAGCTGGTGAACCACGAGAAGGCTCAGGTACAGCTGGACTCGGACCACCTTGAAGAGGACATCCACCGGCTCAAGGAGCGCTTCGAGGAGGAGGCACGGCTGCGCGACGACACCGAGGCGGCCATCCGCGCGCTGCGCAAAGACATCGAAGAGTCGTCGCTGGTCAAGGTGGAGCTGGACAAGAAGGTGCAGTCGCTGCAGGATGAGGTGGCTTTCCTGCGGAGCAATCACGAGGAGGAGGTGGCCGACCTGCTGGCCCAGATCCAGGCGTCACACATCACCGTGGAGCGCAAAGACTACCTGAAGACAGACATCTCGTCGGCGCTGAAGGAGATCCGCTCCCAGCTCGAATGCCACTCGGACCAGAACATGCACCAGGCCGAAGAATGGTTTAAGTGCCGCTACGCCAAGCTCACCGAGGCTGCCGAGCAGAACAAGGAGGCCATCCGTTCCGCCAAGGAAGAGATCGCCGAGTACCGGCGCCAGCTGCAGTCCAAGAGCATCGAGCTCGAGTCGGTGCGCGGCACCAAGGAATCCCTGGAGCGGCAGCTTAGCGACATCGAGGAGCGGCACAACCACGACCTTAGCAGCTACCAGGTAGGAACAGCGGCTGCGCGGCCAGCCTGCGCCAGCGCCAGCGCCGCGCGCCCCCGACTCTCAGGCCCGCGCCCCGCCGCGCTCTCAGCCGCGCTCCCTAGCGGCCGCTGGCCGGCGCGCGCGCGCGCGACGCAGACCCAAGTTGGAGGCTCAAAGCGCCCTCGTCCCTCCCATCCCCTCCACAAGCCTCCCCGACGCACCATCCCCCGCTCGAAGACCCCTGACCGTTTTCAAAACGTGCTTCTTTTCCTTAGGAGTCCTAGTTTTGCACGCTTGCGCGTTTAAAGTAGGAGGTTTACATTCGGGTCGTTGGTAAAGCAGCAACTTTAGGATAGCTGTGCAGAAACTCATGTATTCTCAACTTTTCCAGCCGTGATCGGAAGAACTCCCCAAACTGGCTTCAGCCCAAAGGGCTCAGATGGGAAGGGCCAGGTCAGCCGTGGGGTTTCCCCATGCATGTGTGTGTTTCCCGCTGAGACCTGTTCTAGATCCACTGGTCCCAGTGCGTGGTGTGCCCAGGAAATGTCTATTTGTCTTATTGATTCTGTTTGTTCGTTTGTTTGTGAACTCCTTAGGTTTTTATTTTAAGGGGGGACGGGGTCTGGGAGCGGTACCCGAGGTTTGCAAAGCTGGAGGGAGTCGAGGGAGGGGAGGAAGAAGGAGGAGGAGGAGGTACCAAGTGGTTCGCGAAAGAAGTGGCTGTTTGGAAGGATAAGTCTGTGGCTGTGTCTCTTTCAGGACACCATCCAGCAGTTGGAAAATGAGCTTCGGGGCACAAAGTGGGAAATGGCTCGTCATTTGAGAGAATACCAGGATCTCCTCAACGTCAAGATGGCTCTAGATATCGAGATCGCTGCATACAGGTACCGTGCTCGCGGCGGACGTGGCCGAAATAGTAGCCGCACTATAGAGGCCGTTTAGGCAGGAACCTTCACCACTTAAGTTAAAGCAAGCAGGGTTGCAGGAGTCTTGAATCAGTGCCAGGTTTTCTTCTGAATTAAAAAGTAATTAAAGAATTGCAACTTTTTATGCAGCTTTAAAAGAGTAAACAGTAGTTAAAATGTTTGAATAAAGTGTTTAGAGGAAGAGCACCGATTAATTTCAGTGCTTATGCTTAAACTTTTTTTATTTTAGTGAAACAATTGTTTTCAAATATTTGAAACAAAAACAGAATTTTAGTTTTTAATATTTCATCTAGTGCTTTCAGCTTTTCAACTGTGTAATGTCAAGGACAAACACCAGGACGTTCCATTTCTCGCTCAGTTACAGCTTACTATTGCCATCATCTGGCTGAGAATACATATGATTGATAGAATATATATTTTTTTATTTAGATTTATGTTTATAGATCTAGATATACATCCAGAGAAAGAGAAGAGATTATAAATATATTAACTGATGTCACCTTGCTGTTGACTAAATTCATAGGTGAAAATCCTTGACTAAATAGTTTTTTTGGGGGGGGGTTGTTTTTCTTTTTGTTTTTTTACCAGTAAGATCATTCACATTACAAGAATAAATTGCACTCAGCTCAGAGCTATCTGTCTTTTCCGGAAAGCTAAATAGTTATATAAAATAGACACTTTATGATTAAAATCGCAGACCAGTTTATAACTTGATACGCACGTATTAGCACCTAGCTATCATATATATAGCTTGAATTCTAATATATTCTAAATAGTTTTGTAAAATTTTTGAACGTTCGCTAAAAGACATTTAGTATACATCTTGAAAGTCCAAATGTTCAAGAACATCACTTAAGGCCTTTTTGGCTTCTAGGGAGCTTTGCAGCATATTCATGTTGCACCAAATGGATTGCAGCAGAGCTGAGATTTGGTAGCTGGGTGTAGTGAGTGGACTATTGGGCGTGGTTAGTTACTGCATTGGGTGACTGGCTGAGTGTCCCTGAGAATCTGTTTCTGTCATTGAATAGGACACAGTATACTAGTGAAATGATAGCAAGTGTTACTTCAAGTGATTCTATTTATCCAAAGGTATCTATCACGTTACACATACTGTAATGGAGTTCAGAAGACCCAATGAGGTTTTCATTACGTCTTTTGCCTTCTTTGATTCTCTCCTTAGGAAACTCCTGGAGGGTGAAGAGACCAGATTTAGCACATTTGCAGGAAGCATCACTGGGCCGCTGTATACACACCGACAGCCCTCCATCACAATATCCAGTAAGATTCAGAAAACCAAGGTAGAGGCTCCCAAGCTAAAGGTCCAACACAAATTTGTCGAGGAGATCATAGAGGAAACCAAGGTAGAAGATGAGAAATCAGAAATGGCAGAAGCCCTGACGGCCACTGCAGAGGAATTGACAGTCTCCATGAAAGAAGAGGACAAGGAAGAAGAGCCTGAAGAAAAGAAAGAGGAGAAAGAAGCCGAGGAAGAAGTTGTAGCTGCCAAGAAGTCTCCAGTGAAAGCTACTGCACCTGAACTTCAAGGAGAGGAGGAAGAGGGCAAAGAGGAAGAGGAAGAAGAGGAGGGCGCTAAATCAGACCAAGCTGAGGAAGGAGGATCTGAGAAGGAGGTTTCTAGTGAAAAAGAGGAAGGTGAGCAGGAAGAGGAAGGAGAAACAGAGGCTGAAGGTGAAGGAGAGGAAGCCGCCGAAGCTAAGGAGGAAAAGAAAGTGGAGGAAAAGGGTGAAGAAGTGGCCCCCAAGGAGGAGCTCGTGGCAGAAGCCAAGGTGGAGAAGCCGGAGCAAGCCAAGTCCCCGGTGGCAAAGTCACCCGTGGAAGAGGTGAAGCCCAAAGCAGAAGCTGGAGCCGAGAAAGGAGAACAGAAAGAGGAGGAAGGGAAAGTGGAGGAAGAAAAGAAGGAAGAAGCAAAGGAAGCTCCCAAGGAAGAGAAGGGAGAGAAAAAGGAGGAGAAGCCAAAGGATGTGCCAGAGAAGAAGAAGGCTGAATCCCCAGTGAAGGAGGAAGTCGTGGAGGAGGTGGTCGCCAAATCAGTAAAAGTGAGCTTGGAGAAGGATGCCAAAGAGGAGGAAAAGCCACAGAAGCAGGAGAAGGAGAAGGAGAAGGAGAAGGAGAAGGAGAAAGCGGAAGAGGTGGGGAAGAAGGAGGAGGGAGGTTTGAAGGAGTCCAGGAAGGAAGACATAGCCATCAATGGGGAGGTGGAAGGAAAAGACGAGAAAGAGCAGGAAACTAAGGAGAAGGGCAGTGGGGGAGAAGAGAAGAAAGGGGTTGTCACCAATGGGCTAGACGTGAGCCCAGCAGCTGAAAAGAAGGGTGGTGATAAAGGTGAGGAGAAAGGGGTGGTGACCAAAATGGTAGAAAAAACCACCAGTGAGGGGGGAGATGGTGCTACCAAGTATATCACCAAATCTGTAACCGTCACTCAAAAGGTCGAAGAGCATGAAGAGACCTTTGAGGAGAAATTAGTGTCTACTAAAAAGGTAGAGAAGGTCACTTCACACGCCGTAGTAAAGGAAGTCACCCAGAGTGACTAATAGATGAGTCCATTGCAAAAGGTTAAGCCATATGACAATTTCAAAATGCATGTGATTGACAGCTTCAAAACAGAACGGGTTCTCCCATGGGGGCTCCAGACATTGTATTTTACTTTGTGCAATATGAGGGACCTGCATGCAAGCTCAGGGTGCTCCCTCCCCAGTGTTTGGGCGATTCGAATGCATGATACTGTATGTACCTGGGGAAGTGGCCAATTTCCTAAGCTGTTGGAAGGGGGGCGCTTGGGGGGATGTCTTGAGGTATATTATGCAAAGAACCAACTGAGCCAAAAATAATAAATGAAACACAGAACTCTCTTAGCCTTAAGAAAGCTATATATGAATAATTATGTTTACCTCACTGGTGCATTTAAAAAGGACTTTGTTCATGGGAGAACCTCGCTGACATGCAGTTTGCAACTTTTCATTGATTGATGTTAAGCGTCACAGCAGTAGTTGCTCAATAAAGGTCATATTGGAAACATAGTCAGTTGCTTGGTGTCATGTCATTTCAAAGTGAATTCTCCACCACTTGACCCTTTCTTTACCCTGAGCAGATTATTTGGGGGATTATAAGCAACTTGTATTTCTTACCACTATTTCCCTGAGAGCTGTTACTGGGAAAACATAAATGACAAAACATTTTCAGATGTCAAAATCTTTACTTAGCCCAACCTTCATCCCAAAATTTTTAAATTATATTTTTGAAATAAAAATAAAAGCATCTGGGCTTCTCTGGTGGCTCAGTGGTTGAGAGTCCGCCTGCCGATGCAGGGGACACAGGTTCGTGCCCCGGTCTGGGAAGATCCCACATGCCGCGGAGCAGCTAGACCCGTGAGCCATGGCCACTGAGCCTGCGCGTCCAGAGCCTGTGCTCCGCAACGGGAGAGGCCACAACAGTGAGAGGCCCGTGTACCGCAAAAATAAAAAATAAAAATAAAAAAAATAAATGCATCTGATAAAAAGGTAACATTGGGGGGGGATGGAAGTCTTCAACCTCCAGGTGTTTAGATCCCAAACCGGAACTCAGAGAACCTCAAGGTGAGAGGGGCAATAAAGGAGCCTTAACTTGCTCCTATGGGGTTGGGACACAAAGGACCTCATGGCATTTATATCAATGTGTCCAGAAGAAGCAGGACTGGAACCTCTAACAGTCTTAACAAGAAACCTCCAGCCTCAGATGCATGGTTCTTGTATACACACACACACATACACACACACACACCACACACACAAGCACACAGGCTTACTTGCAGCACTGAGTCTTGATTTGGTCGATGGAGGTTTATACTTTCAGTGTTTTACTAATTGGGGGAAGTAATATTAAAAATAAACAATTTTTAAATTTAAAGTTAAAAAAAAATTTAAAGGCCTGATCTTGACCAGGGAAATAATACAATGCCCTTTTCAAAATGTATCTGTTCTAAACCTTTAAAACCACTAATAGTATATTTGTTCCAAGTCTGTATTTCTTTTATCAATAAGGATCATCCCAATAATACAATCCTGGATGCTCTTTTTAATGGCTTTTCAAGATATTCCAATTTTAATCCCTAAATATGTCCAGGAAGTTTGTTGCTAATATCAATAACTGTAATGATGTTTCCCTATCATTAGCCCTTTGCCAATCCTCACAATTTTTGCTAGATCTGCATATCATTTGTACAAACTCTTGGTTACATTTTTTTCTTTAAAACAACCATGTTTTATGTTAATACAATGATTTTTCTAAAGCAATAATATCCATAACATCCAAAGTGAAACAAAATTTTTAAATATAATCCGCAAAAACTTACTCTAGTTATGTAGGATTTAAAAATCTGAAAAAAGCATACTGGAAAGATACAGCATAAATTCTAGGATGGAGGGATCAGCCAAAGAGGCACTGGTGGGAAAGACAGTCCCAGGAACAAAGAAAACAAATCCTCATGCAGTCACAGGGCTGACTGAATTTGAAGCTTTGTATCACTTCATTGACCGTTCAGAAAAAGAGCATACATTTGCCTCACCCCGTAGCCCTCAGAGGAAGAAGCACTTTGACTGACAGTCCCACCAAGACTGATACCACTGATAAAGCAGCATTTCTCCAAAGAAAAGTCTGGGAGCTATTGCCTGAGGTAGGAATAGAGGCTGGATCTATAGGATAGGCTTCTTGAATTTTAAAATACCTACTAAATATATAGCCATTATTATAAAAATACTCACCTGTCTACACCTAAAACCCATTATCAGTGCTGGCTCCTGAGTGTAGAAACCCCTTTTTGTAACATATAGTGTCTAAAAATAACAGGATCAATCAGCGACCACCCTGACCTCCAAAGGCCAGCACTAGAGACTTATCCCTTCAGCTCCTAATTTTATTTTCAATCATCTCATTTTCTTTCCTGAGAAGGAAAGAATTTAATAATATTTCTAAATACTCCAAAAGACAGACCACTGTTTTGCCCTCTGTAAAAATAATAGAACAGCATGCCTTTGATAAGCCAAGCAGACATTTCTAAATATCAAATTGCTTGATTGGTTCATAAACTTAAGAAATATTTACTGTGAACTATGGCTTGGGTATACAAGGATCTTCCCTTCCAGAATTCACTAATTCTATTGTCAATGCCAATTATTGCACTACTATTTAAAGAGAGAGCAATTTGAAGTTCATGTTTCCGAATAGTTGACAGGGAGAGACTAGGCACAAACCTCCAAGTGTTTAGGAAATTAGAATACCTTTTCTCTGCCTACAGTCAGCCCCTGGCTGCAGTGACGTTAAGCCACTGAAAAATAGTATTTCTACTTTTCCAGTAAATTGTCTTAAAGATACTATTTTGTTTTAAATCTTGTAAGAAGTACTAAAGCTAATTAGTTCTCACTCTTCAAACATAAGGAAACTGAGGCATAGAATTATTTTTTAACTTTCTCTAGGTCACATCTAGTAGATAAAACCCACATAGTCCAGATCCAGACCACATATTCTTAACCCCCTGCACTACATTGCCCCTCAAATCCATCCATCATTGGCCACCTCAATTTATAAGGAGGTTCTGCTGCATTCACTTTTTTCTTTCCAGATTGAAAGAAAGAAAATAGATCTATGCCATGCATCTTTCATTTAATATGCTTACAAATCTCCTCACATTAAAAAAAAATGATGCAATGGCAGTTTGCATCATGAGAAGAATAAAACATCCAGATATAACATAAGTGGTGGTTCCTTCTACCACGACAGCTTGCAGTGTACAAAAATGTGGCAACCACTTTCCCGTGGTAACTTTAATATTCAATGGAAAAGGAAAGTGTTATTTCTAGCACCGCCTTCTATTGCCAGTCAGTGCAGAGACAGTATTCAAACATTGGGATATTCATTTCCACAACAAATAGGTTGGTCGTTCCAGTTTGGAGCAAGTTACTTTTTCTTGGTGGTTTATGTAATTTGCCCAAAGGAAAAGAGGAGCTATTTTTAAGTGAATTATTTTACCGAGTCTACACAACATTCATCTACCTCCAGGGTTCCTCTGCCCTTAGAAGTGTAAAGCTTTGGCAAAAGCACTGAATCTGAGTTCAAATCTCAGGTCTATAGACAGTAAAATTGTGTTGTGGGTTCATTATATGTAGCTTCTGCTACAGACTGAAGTTGGTGTCCCTTAACTTTGTATGTTAAATCTTAATGCCCAATGTGATGTTATTTGGATGTGGGGCCTTTATGAGATGATTAGATCATGAGAGTGGGGCCCTCATGAATGAGATTAGTGCCCTTGTAAAAGAGACCCCAGAGAGCTCCCTTGCCCCTTCCACCACATGGCAACATTGAGAAGACAGCCATCTATGAACCAGGATGAGGGCTTTCACCAGACACAGAATCATGGTACATTGATCTTGGACTTCCCAGCCTCCAGAGCTGTGAGAAATAAATTTCTGTTGTTTGTAAGCCACCCAGTCTATGACATTTTGTTACAGCAGCCCAAATTGACTAAGACAGCTTCCACTTCCTTACCTATAAAATACGGGTGCTAACATATTCTTCAAAAGGCTGATAAGGTCATTAAATGAGATAACATCTGTGGAAAGTGCCTAGCACTATAACATGCATGTAGTAGCTGATCAAAATCATTTGTTGAATGAATTGGAAAAGGTACAGAATTTACTTAATTTGAAGATATTAGTTAGAACATTAGTTTCCTTATACATTATTTCAATACAGAATGCATTGCAATGAGTTTACAAAAATAAGTATACAATATAAATAGATATGTATACATTATCTATAATATGTGTATACATTGTACAATACTCTGTAATATATTCACTGTTCATATAGAGAATTTGGGTGGAAAATAATTACATTTTGCACTGCAATAAGCTATTGAAATTACTTAGACATTCAATAATCCACCTACATAATCATGGGGCTTAAAATTTTCTTAATGCAAATTATTTAAAACAATATTGAGAATAGGAGAGAGAAGCAGTTTTGCACTAGGCTTAGGAAGACAACTTTCTTTTTTTTTTTCCTTTTTTTTTTTTTTTTTTGGCTGCACATCATGTGGGATCTTAGTTCCCCAACCAGGGATCGAACCCACAACCCCCGCACTGGAATTGTGGAGACTTAACCACTGGACCGCCAGGGAAGTTCCTAGGAAGACAACTTTAAATCCCCAAATCCATATTGACTGTGCTCAACACCATCATGCAAGGGTCTCAGAGTTGTCTTCAATTTCTTATCTAAGGTAGTTTGAACACCATCACATCATACCTTCAATAAGTTATTGAGGGCTTCCCTGGTGGCACAGTGGTTAAGAATCCGCCTGCCAATGCAGGGGACACAGGTTTGAGCCCTGGTCCGGGAAGATCCCACATGATGAGGAGCAACTAAGCCCGTGCGCCACAACTACTGAGCCCTCATGCCACAACTACTGAAGCTCGCATCCCTAGAGCCCGTGCTCTGCAACAAGAGAAGCCACCGCAGTGAGAAGCCTGCGCACCTCAACGAAGAGTAGCCCCCACTCGCCACAACTAGAGAAAGCCCACGTGCAGCAACAAAGACCCAACACAGCCAAAAATAAATAAATAAATTTATTTTTTTAAAAAAAGTTACTGAGTCATTTCTGTAAGTCTAGTTAGCTTTCTGGTCTTAGGAGAAAGCATAGTTTTCAAAAATTAACAGGTGACTTGATCAAAAACCCTTTCTGGGGGGCTTAAGGGTAGGGTAATTGTTCTAAAGACCTCAATAGGAAGTTAGACAACTTACATAGGTCTCCATGCCTATAGCCTGGTTTGGGGGTGTGTTGTGGGGAGATCGGGGTGGGGGTGGGGGTGGGAGCGGGGAGTGGACGAGAGCACAGAATCAGGGTCCAAGAACTTGAGTGACAATATTATCTGCAGAAGGCAGACACAGGAGATTCCTGATTCTAAATTAAGATAATAGGATCACAAGTCAAAGGTCAAATGCAAATATCCTAGGTGCTATCTTTTGGCATTCTCACATTCATAAGAGATCAGGCCATGACAGCTAAAAGAAATGAAATTAGCCTCTTAGTCTAGTTGTTTCTCATTTCGTAAAGGAATTTTGGTGAGAAGAGTGAAATACCAGTTCACATTAGGGCATCTGAATTTTTTTTTTTTTTTTTTTTTTTTTTTTTGGCCACGCAACCTGTGGGATCTTAGTTCCCCCGACCAGGACTGAACCCAGGCCACAGCAGTGAAAGCTCCAGAGTCCTTACCACTGGACCACCAGGGAACTCCCTGAATATTCTTAATTTTAATTATTTATAATCACAGCCAGAAAACCACAGATAGGTTGGAAATAGAGTAGTATAGCAGGAAGAGGTTTCTTTGCCCTTAGACTTGGGAAGCTTGGACCGCAGTGTAAGTCACAATACCCCATAAACCTCCCATTTTAACATGGAAAACTCGAGAATGGTTTGAATCCTAAGACAATGCTTTTAAATATTTCTCAATTTAGACACCCAAAATTTACCTGTAACCAGAAAGAATATTTCAGCTAAATGAAACTTTGCACTTGAAATATCATGTGCTAATAATTAGAAGAATAAAAACTTACAAGTTAGTAAGTTACATCCACGTAAATATGTGAATATTCAAAAGAAAAAGAGGCAGCTGTCCTCCCTTTTCTCCAGATTTCATTCTGATCAAGGCTGCCTAGTTGTTTCTGGACTGGCTTTCTGAATGGCCTAAATAAAATCACAAATGTAAGATGGTATAACAATGTCTGGCAAATATTAGGTGCCCAGTGAATGATTAGTTCTCCTTGCCATTATTATTATTATTAAATAATAATTATAAATAAATATCTTAAAACGTATTAATTTAAATGCACTGTATATCAAATTATCGTGTCTATAAGAGATACACACAAAATTCAATCTATAGCAAAACCTCAAGAGGTAGAAGAGTTAGATACACTTAAACTTTACTTAATATTTGTTACTTAGAATCATAGAATCTTGAAGGTTGCATTAGTTTCTGATATTGAACTCCCCTTTTTCATGCCTGAAAAGTAGTTGCCTACCCTAGAAGTGAACATCTACAGTGACAGGAAAGTTACTTTGTTTTGACGCCTATGAGGAAACTTTGACTGTTGGCAAAGCCTTCTTGTCACTGTTCCAATATCTGACCCCCTACAATTTTACCCACTGGTGCAAATTCTGAGAAGTTTTAGGAATCACTGTTCCCTTTTCCCCAGAACAGACATTTAGAGAGGAGAAGGCCCGTGTCCGAATCCAAATAGTTCATCACAGTAATAACAATTGTTGAGTTTATTACATATCAGGCCCTTTGCCTATAATAAATCATTGAATCCTTATAACAAACATATATAAGGAGGAATTATTTTTATTGCCATTTCTTGCAGAAGTTTGGGCATAAAGATTAGAACTCAGGCCTTTCTCTTATCGGACCCACATTGTTTCCACTTCATACTTTTATAGAAAAGATAACAAATACTATATATTCTGTATTTACTTATCCCTGGAATAAGCCTTCTACCTATGAGGACTCACCTGCCCTAAGCAGTCCCTGTTATCAATTGTTTAGCTTATGGGGAAATTAACTAACCTCTGGGAGTGTTACCTAAAAACTCACTGGTAAGTGGTAAGAACTTCACATTCATCATCACTTCCCTTGGGTTATAATCTGGGTTCCATTAGTCTGTGCCTGATTATATAACTTTATTTTGTGGAATCATATTCACTAAATAAAATAGGTTAATATTTTATTGATGCGTGAGGCACTTCATCTATTTTTCCATTTCTCAGACTTTTAAGGAGGCAATGAACAAACAAAATGAATGTTTCTTCTATGAGTTAGTCACCTACAGCATAGAACTGGTTCTGCAGGGTACAGCAACGTGTATCTGCCTGTCATCTTTGACCAACAATTTGTTCCTCAGTGACAGCAACAAGGAAAATATTTCAATTGGATTAAAGTGATTAAATACCAAGTGAAATTATTTCTATGCATCAGCAGTTAGTTTTGTACATTTTTAATAAAGTATGCCTTGAACATAACATGTTAGAAATTTGGACAAATTTGGACATATCACTTCCACATCCTACCCAGTATAATCTGTTACTATCATAGCTTGAGATGAAATTTCCTTTGCTGGGCATTATTGCCCAGCTTAATAATCACCATGCCCCTGTGAAAGCAGTTAACCATGTCCACCCACTGATTCGTTCCCTTGGCCTGTTGGAATGAGCATTATAACTAGAAGCAAATCATGTGTCCATGACATTTGGAGAGCTGATGCCCATCTTTATTCTTTATCAGCCACCCATGAAATAGCCACCAGTGTTTATCTAAAGTTATCACTTTCTCATTAGCAATTAGCAAGCTGCTTTGGCTCATATTCTTAGTGAGAGATTTGCTTACAGTTCTCAGGAAGAAATGTGGCTCTTAATATCCTCATGAAGAGAGGCAACATACAAGGCCCATGGAGGAAAAGTGAAAGAGCTTCCAAAGTATCTATCTTCTCCTCCAATTTAGTAGAAAAAAGTAAACTCTTAATAGGAAAAGGAGGAAGACTTGTCAAAAATGAGAATAGTTGATAACATTAGAAATTGTACCTTGCCCACATTAACGTTCAAAATACCATGTGTTATCAGAAAAGGAAAAAGAGAAAGAGTAAGACGCGGAGATCACCTTCCTCACCACAGATACACCAGAAATACAGCTACACATGGAACAACTCCTACAGAACACCTACTGACGCTAGCAAAAGACTTCAGACCTCCCAAAAGGCAAGAAACTCCCCACGTACCTGGGTTGGGCAAAGCGGAGAGATTCGCGCACAGAGGATCGGTGCCGACCAGCACTCACCAGCCCGAGAGGCTTCTCTGCTCACCCGCCAGGGCGGGCGGCGCTGGGAGCTGAGGCTCGGACTTCAGTCGGAGCGCAGGGAGAGGACTGGGGCTGGCGGCGTGAACACAGCCTGAAGGGGCTGGTGCGCCACGGCTATCCGGGAGGGAGTCCGGGAAAAAGCTGGACCTGCCGAAGAGGCAAGAGACTTTTTCTTCCCTCTTTGTTTCCTGGTGCGCGAGGAGAGGGGATTAAGAGCGCTGCTTAAAGGAGCTCCAGAGACAGGCGCGAGCCGCGGCTAAAAGCGCGGACCCCAGAGACAGGCGTGGGACGCTGGGGCTGCTGCTGCCGCTGGCCAAGAGGCCTGTTTGCAAGCGCAGGTCACTGCCCACGCCCCCCTTCCGGGGAGCCTGTGCAGCCCGCCACTGCCGGGGTGCCGGTAACCAGGGAAAACTTCCCCGGGGGGAATGCACGGCGCGCCTCGGGCTGGTGCAACGTGACGCCGGCCTCTGACGCCACACGCTCGCCCCGCCTCCGTACCCGTCCCTCCCCGCCCCCACCCTGAGTGAGCAAGGGTCCCCGAAGCGGCTGCTCCTTTAACCCTGTCCTGTCTGAGCAAAGAACAGACGCCCTCCAGCGACCAACATGGAGAGGCGGGGCCAAATCCAAAGCTGAGAGCCGGGAGCTGTAAGAACAAACAAGAGAAAGGGAAATCTCTCCCAGCAGCCTCAGAAGCAGCGGATTAAAACTCCACAATCAACTTGATGTACCCTGCATCTGTGGAATACATGAATAGACAACGAATCATCCCAAATTGAGGAGCCAGGAGTCAGTGCTGTGCCTCTGAGGTGGGAGAGCCAACTTCAGGACACTGGTCCACAAGAAACCTCCCAGCTCCACATAATATCAAACGGCGAAAATCTTCCAGAGATCTCCATCTCAACACCAGCCCCCAGCTTCACTCAACGACCAGCAAGCTACAGTGCTGGACACCCTATGCCAAAGACAGGAACACAACCCCACCCATTAGCAGAGAGGCTGCCTAAAATCATAAGTCCACAGACACCCCAAAACACACCACCAGACGTGGACCTGCCCACCAGAAAGACAAGATCCAGCCTCATCCACCAGAACACAGGCACTAGTCCCCTCCACCAGGAAGCCTACACAACCCACTGAATGAACTTTAGCCACTGGGGACAGACACCAAAAACAACGGGAACTACGAACCTGCAGCCTGCAAAAAGGAGACCCCAAACACAGTAAGATAAGCAAAATGAGAAGACAGAAAAACACACAACAGGTGAAGGAGCAAGATAAAAACTCACCAGACCTAACAAATGAAGAGGAAATAGGCAGTCTACCTGAAAAAGAATTCAGAATAATGATAGTAAAGATGATCCAAAATCTTGGAAATGGAAGAGACAAAATGCAAGAAACAGTTAACAAGGACCTAGAAGAACGAAAGATGAATCAAGCAACGATTAAAAACACAATAAATGAAACGAAAAATACTCTAGATGGGATCAATAGCAGAATAACTGAGGCAGAAGAATGGATAAGTGATGTGGAAGATGAAATAGTGGAAATAACTACTGCAGAACAGAAGAAAGAAAAAAGAATGAAAAGAACTGAGGACAGTTTCAGAGACCTCTGGGACAACATTAAATGCACCAACATTCGAATTATAGGGGTTCCAGAAGAAGAAGAGAAAAAGAAAGGGACTGAGAAAATATTTGAAGAGATTATAGTTGAAAACTTCCCTAATATGGGAAAGGAAATAGCCAAGTCCTGGAGGCACAGAGAGTCCCATACAGGATAAATCCAAGGAGAAATACGCCAAGACACATATTAATCAAACTGTCAAAAATTAGATACAAAGAAAACATATTAAAAGCAACAAGGGAAAAACAACAAATAACACACAAGGGAATCCCCATCAGGTTAACAGCTGATCTTTCAGCAGAAACTCTGCAAGCCAGAAGAGACTGGCAGGACATATTTAAAGTGATGAAGGAGAAAAACCTGCAACCAAGATTACTCTACCCAGCAAGGATCTCATTCAAATTTGATGGAGAAATTAAAACGTTTACAGACAAGCAAAGGCTGAGAGAGTTCAGCACCACCAAACCAGCTTTACAACAAATGCTAAAGGAACTTCTCTAGGCAAGAAACACAACAGAAGGAAAAGACCTACAATAATGAACCCAAAACAATTAAGAAAATGGTAATAGGAACATACATATCGATAATTACCTTAAATGTAAATGGACTAAATGATCCCACCAAAAGACACAGATTGGCTGAATGGATACAAAAACAAGACCCGTATATATGCTGTCTACAAGAGACCCACTTCAGACCTAGAGACACATACAGACTGAAAGTAAGGGGATGGAAAAAGATATTCCATGCAAATGGAAACCAAAAGAAAGCTGGAGTAGCAATTCTCATATCACACAAAATAGACTTTAAAATAAAGGCTACTAGAAGAGACAAAGAAGGACACTACATAATGATCAAGGGATCGATCCAAGAAGAAGATATAACAATTGTAAATATTTATGCACCCAACATAGGAGCACATCAATACATAAGGCAAATAGTAACAGCCATAAAAGGGGAAATTGACAGTAACACATTCAGAGTAGGGGACTTTTACACCCCACTTTCACCAATGGACAGATCATCCAAAATGAAAATAAATAAGGAAACACAAGCTTTAAATGATACATTAAACAAGATGGACTTAATTGATATTTATAGGACATTCCATCCAAAAACAACAGAATACACATTTTTCTCAAGTGCTCATGGAACATTCTCCAGGATAGATCATATCTTGGGTCACAAATCAAGCCTTGGTAAATTTAAGAAAATTGAAATTTTATCAAGTATCTTTTCTGACCACAATGCTATGAGACTAGATATCAATTACAGGAAAAGATCTGTAAAAAATACAAACACATGGAGGCTAAACAATACACTACTTAATAACGAAGTGATCACTGAAGAAATCAAAGAGGAAATTAAAAAATACGTAGAAACAAATGATAATGGAGACACAACGACCCAAAACCTATGGGATGAAGCAAAAGCAGTTCTAAGAGGGAAGTTTACAGCAATACAATCCCACCTTAAGAAACAGGAAACATCTCGAATAAACAACCTAACCTTGCACTTAAAGCAATTAGAGAAAGAAGAACAAAAACACCCCAAGTTAGCAGAAGGAAAGAAATCATAAAAATCAGATCAGAAATAAATGAAAAAGAAGTGAAGGAAACAATAGCAAAGATCAATAAAACTAAAAGCTGGTTCTTTGAGAAGATAAACAAAATTGATAAACCATTAGCCAGACTCATCAAGAAAAAAAGGGAGAAGACTCAAATCAATAGAATTAGAAATGAAAAAGGAGAACAACTGACACTGCAGAAATACAAAAGATCATGAGAGATTACTACAAGCAACTCTATGCCAATAAAATGGACAACCTGGAAGAAATGGACAAATTCTTAGAAATGCACAACCTGCCAAGACTGAATCAGGAAGAAATAGAAAATATGAACAGACCAATCACAAGCACTGAAATTGAGACTGTGATAAAAAATCTTCCAACAAACAAAACCCCAGGACCACATGGCTTCAGAGGGGAAGTCTATCAAGCATTTAGACAAGAGCTAACACCTATCCTTCTCAAACTCTTCCAAAATATAGCAGAGGGAGGAACACTCCCAAACTCATTCTACGAGGCCACCATCACCTTGATACCAAAACCAGGCAAGGATGTCACAAAGAAAGAAAACTACAGGCCAATATCACTAATGAACATAGATGCAAAATTCCTCAACAAAACACTAGCAAACAGAATCCAACAGCACATTAAAAGGATCATAAACCATGATCAAGTTTATTCCAGGAATGCAAGGATTCTTCAATATATGCAAATCAATCAACATGATACACCATATTAACAAATTGAAGGAGAAAAAGCATATGATCATCTCAATAGATGCAGAGAAAGCTTTTGACAAAATTCAACACCCATTTATGATAAAAACCCTGCAGAAAGTAGGCATAGAGGGAACTTTCCTCAACATAATAAAGGCCATATATGACAAACCCACAGCCAACATCATCCTCAATGGTGAAAAACTGAAAGCATTTGCACTATCAGGAACAAGACAAGGTTGCCCACTCTCACCACTCTTATTCAACATAGTTTTGGAAGTTTTAGCTACAGCAATCAGAGAAGAAAAGGAAATAAAAGGAATCCAAATCAGAAAAGAAGAAGTAAAGCTGTCACTGTTTGCAGATGACATGATACTATACATAGAGAATCCTAAAGATACTACCAGAAAACTACTAGAGCTAATCAATGAATTTGGTAAAGTAGCAGGATAGAAAATTAATGCACAGAAATCTCTGGCATTCCTATATACTAATGATGAAAAATCTGAAGGTGAAATCAAGAAAACACTCCCATTTACCATTGCAACAAAAAGAATAAAATATCTAGGAATAAACCGACCTAAGGAGACAAAAGACCTGTATGCAGAAAATTATAAGACACTGATGAAAGAAATTAAAGATGATACAAATAGATGGAGAGATATAGCATGTTCTTGGATTGGAAGGATCAACATTGTGAAAATGACTCTACTACTCAAAGCAATCTACAGATTCAATGCAATCCCTATCAAATTACCACTGGCATTTTTCACAGAACTAGAACAAAAAATTTCACAATTTGTATGGAAGCACAAAAGACCCCGAATAGCCAAAGCAATCTTGAGAACGAAAAATGGAGCTGGAGGAATCAGGCTCCCTGACTTCAGACTATACTACAAAGCTACAGTAATCAAGACAGTATGATACTGGCACAAAAACAGAAAGATAGATCAATGGAACAGGATAGAAAGCCCAGAAATAAACCCACGCACATATGGTCACCTTATCTTTGATAAAGGAGGCAGGAATGTACAGTGGAGAAAGGACAGTCTCTTCAATAAGTGGTGCTGGGAAAACTGGATAGGGACATGTAAAAGTATGAGATTAGATCACTCCCTAACACCATACACAAAAATAAGCTCAAAATGGATTAAAGACCTAAATGTAAGGCCAGACACTATCAAACTCTTAGAGGAAAACATAGGCAGAACACTCTATGACGTAAATGACCACAAGATCCTTTTTGACCCACCTCCTAGAGAAATGGAAATAAAGACAAAAATAAACACATGGGACCTAATGAGACTTAAAAGCTTTTGCACAGCAAAGGAAACCATAAACAAGACCAAAAGACAACCCTCAGAATAGGAGAAAATATCTGCAAATGAAGCAACTGACAAAGGATTAATCTCCAAAATTTATAAGCAGCTCATGCAGCTCAGTAACAAAAAAACAAACAACCCAATCCAAAAATGGGCAGAAGACCTAAATAGACATTTCTCCACAGAAGATATACAGACTGCCAACAAGCACATGAGAGGATGCTCAACAGCTTTACTCATTAGAGAAATGCAAATCAAAACTACAATGAGATATCATCTCACACCAGTCAGAATGGCCATCATCAAAAAAATCTAGAAACAATAAATGCTGGAGAGGGTGTGGAAAAAAGGGAACACTCTTGCACTGCTGGTGGGAATGTGAATTGGTACAGCCACTATGGAGAACAGTATGGAGGTTCCTTAAAAAACTACAAATAGAACTACCATATGACCCAGCAATCCCACGACTGGGCATATACCCTGAGAAAACCATAATTCAAAAAGAGTCATGTACCAAAATGTTCATAGCAGCCCTATTTACAATAGCCCGGAGATGGAAACAACCTAAGTGTCCATCATCGGATGAGTGGATAAAGAAGATGTGGCACATATATACAATGGAATATTACTCAGCCATAAAAAGAAATGAAATTGAACTATTTGTAATGAGGTGGGTGGACCTAGAGTCTGTCAGACACAGTGAAGTAAGTCAGAAAGAGAAAGACAAATACTGTATGCTGACACATATATATGGAATTTAAGGAAAAAAATGTCATGAAGAACCTAGGGGTAAGACAGGAGTAAAGACACAGACCTACTAGAGAATGGACTTGAGGATATGGGGAGGGGGAAGGGTAAGCTGTGACAAAGCGAAAGAGAGGCATGGACATATATACACTACCAAACGTAAGGTAGAGAGCTAGTGGGAAGCAGCCGCTTAGCACAGGGAGATCAGCTCGGTGCTTTGTGACCGCCTGGAGGGGTGGGATAGGGAGGGTGGGAGGGAGACGCAAGAGGGAGGGGATATGGGAACATATGTATATGTATAACTGATTCATTTTGTTATAAAGCAGACACTAACACACCATTGTTAAGCAATTACACTCCAATAAAGATGTAAAAAAAAAAAAGACGCAGTAATGCAGGTAGTGGTTCAGGCAAGTAGCAGTGGAGGCACGGAGAGGTGGTCAGACTCTGGGTACATTTTGTAGGGAGGGACCATAGGACTTCTTACTGGAATGAACTTGGGTGGTGAGAGAAAGAAAGGAGTCAAGGTTGACAGCATGGCTTTTGTCCTGGTGAATGGAAGAAAGCACTGGTCATTATAATTCCACTGGTGTGACACTTGGGGGGAACTTAAGGCAAATAATTTAACATGACCTCCTCTTCTGCATTTGAATATATCTTTCCAAATGGTAAAGTAAATATACACAATAGAGAATTTTTAAAGATTTTCATTGAAGGATGCTATATAATAAAAAATTTTCCATCTATATATTAATTTGGGGTTTTTAAAATAAATAAATTGATTGATTGATTGAAAAAAAAAAAAGAAAAGGAAAAAGATACATAATTCACTGCCAAGGTAACACGCCATTCCGTTCCGGACTTGGCATGCCGTTGCGCGGTACATTTCACGAGTCAGAGAGGAATACATCCCAGTGGCACAGTATCCCTGCCCCTTTTGCTGCCACTTTGGAGCAGGACCAGTAACTGAAGGGCTCCTCCTCCAAACACCGCCCCCCCCAACCTCCACTTGTAATTATAAAGGAAGTGTCTGAAAAGTCACATTTAGGCTCCAAAACCTTGAAGCTTTTTCCCATTTCCATTGTTTTTGGAGACACTGGCTCACAGAACCTTGGCTTCATGTTATTTATTTGGCTTTTCCCCCAGATCTCTGCAGACAACCAAAGCAATATAAGAAGTACAACACAACTTTTGAGAACACAGTTTTTGGTGTGTGTTCGGACCTTAGCTGGAATCTCAGTTCTGAACTTGTAGCTGAGTGAGTCAGGGGCCAGTCAGGAGGGCAAAAGCACAAAAATATACTAAGGGTTTCAAACAGAATGGAATTTAATGCAGGAAATGGCACCACAAAGTGAAAGAAAAGTTGAGGAGACAAAATGTGATATATTAGTCGGCTTGTTTACTACAGATAACAAAATAACATAGACTGGCGGCTTCGGAAACAGAAATTTATTTTCTCACAGTTCTAGAGGCTAGAAATCCAAGAGCAGGGTGCCAGCGTGCTCAGGTTCTGGTAAGAGCTCCCTTGCTGGCTTCCTTACAGACAGACACTTTCTCACTGTGTCCTTACATGGCAGGGAGAGAGAGAGAGCTAGCTCTTTCCAGTCTCTTTTTTTTTTTTTTAACATCTTTATTGGGGTATAATTGCTTTACAATGGTGTGTTAGTATCTGCTTTATAACAAAGTGAATCAGCTATACATATACATATGTTCCCATATCTCCTCCCTTTTGCGTCTCCCCCCCTCCCACCATTCCTGTCCCACCCCTCTAGGTGGTCACAAAGCACTGAGCTGATCTCCCTGTGCTATGCGGCTGCTTCCCACTAGCTATCTATTTTGCATTTGGTAGTGTATATATGTCCATGCCACTCTCTCGCTTTGTCCCAGCTTACCCTTCCCCCTCCCCATGTCCTCAGGTCCATTCTCTACGTCTGTGTCTTTATTCCTGTCCTCCCCCTAGGTTCTTAAGAACCATTTTTTTTTTTGATTCCATATATATGTGTTATAAGGACTCTAATTCTACCAGGTCAGGGCCCTACTCTTACAGCCTTAATTACTTACATAAACCCCTCTCTCCAAATGCAATCACATTGAGGGGTTAGGGCTTCAACATATGTATTTGGAGGTGACACAATTTGGTCCACAGTGGAGACAACAAGGCAACCCAGAAATTAGCAACAGAAAGAAACCATTATCACCTCTGGGATTGGAGGGACTCCAGAAGCAAATATTGTTACAGGAGCCCAGAAGGCAGGGCCATCCAGTAGGAGCTAGAAGCATGGCAGCAGAGGCAGCCTGGTAAGAACTGAGACCCTGGAGGTAGGAGCAGTCCAAGGAAGATAGATTCAAGAAGGAGATGCAGCCACCTGCAGGGCCAGGATGGCAGGGAGAACTTCTCTGATTCTCCCCTCCCCTCATGCTCCACTTTTTCACTAGTACCTCCTATTGGCCAGTGCTACCTGGAATCTAGTCATCAAGGGAGCCTGGGACATGTACTTTCCTGCCATACAGAATAGAGGGGACATATATGGAGCTGAGAACAAACTGACACAGGAATGGCACACTCACTGTGTGACCTTGGACAACTCACTTCTCTGAACGTCAGTTTTCTCATCTGTAAAATGGGGCCAATAATAAGACAGTTATTTTGAGGATTGAGGAATATAATTCTTGCGAAGTATTTAGGACAGTATAAATTCGCCATGATAAGAGCTCAATAAATGCTGTTTATCATTAGTCAGGGGACATTTACTTTAGCTCTTGTGTTAACAATGACTCTGACCAATCAGGAAGCTATGGTCAATAGAACAGGATCAATAAACCAGAAAGATCCAAAAGTTGGTTTGAACCAAGCCATTTGTAAAGCAAAACTTCTAGGAAGGTGATAACGTCTGCAAAGTGTCCGTCCCAGCTTCCCTTCTGCATTCTACTTCTTTTCTCCTTCTTACACACGTCCATTTGATGCCCCTGTCTTCCTCTTCCCTTCTTGTCCAAAGGCTGCATGATTGTGAACATGTGTGCCTGTGTGTGACTTTCAAGATCATTCATTGCTGGATCAATGGATCATTCATCTATTCAGATTCTTCCCCACTTGCAGTCTCAGATGAAGAGAATGCATAGGCTCTATATGTAGATAATCTTCTTTATGAAATGGCTCACCTAACTCAGGAATGAGGGATTAGCAGATGTCCTTTGGTGATGAAGGACAAATAATGGACATTAGGAGCTACTCAGTGTATGCCCTGTCAGCAGGCACTGCTTGTCAAGGGGAAGGTCATGTCATTCTGCCAAGGTCACATCCCTCCCTACAAGGAAGAGACAGCGCAGCAAAGATGGCAAATTTAACGGACCTCAAGTAGTTTGTGTCTCACTCTCTGGACAATTCTCAGACCAAAAGAGGCCCAAGGCAGAATGCCACCAGCCAAGCAGAGGCTCTCAGGGTAGGCACAGGCTATTCCCCACATGAATCAAGGTGAGGGCACCTGATCAGCTTTGGAACTAGAGCAATGGTAGGAACTGGAGGCAAATGTAGTAAGTAATCAGGACACAGCAGGATCGTCAGGCACAGAAGGTCCCTAGTTAACAGATATAAAATTCAGTTTTTACCTACTTGAAAGTGATGCTCAAGCAGGAATCCTTTCAGGACTTCCATTCCAGGAAAACCAGAATCTTGTTGAAACCAATGGTGTTTTCTTACTCCAGGCCTTCCTTTTTCACATGAGCACATGTAGTGTGGTCACCCGAGAGGCAAATGAGGCCTGAGTATTTCTGCCCCCAAAAACCACAGAAGGTCAGAAGGTATTCTGGGGAAGAGCCACACCAAAGATAGCTGTTCACGTGCATCCCCACAGCAAGGCCAATGATTAAATCACCTAAAATGCATACATTTCTCTACAGGTTAGAAAGCAGTTTCAGATACGTCACCTGCTTAAGCCTCACAATATGTAGAACAGATGTTATGATTTCTCTGCAATTTGCAGAAAACAGAAGCTCAGAGAAGTGATTTATCTCCATGAGAGAAAAGCCATGCAGGACATTTTTTAATGAAAAGATATTTTAATTTTTTAATTTTTTTTCTTTTTTTTTTCTTTTGCGGTACGCAGGCCTCTCACTGTTGTGGCCTCTCCCGTTGCGGAGCACAGGCTCCGGACGTGCAGGCTCAGAGGCCATGGCTCACGGGCCCAGCCGCTCCGCGGCATGTGGGATCTTCCCGGACCTGGACACGAACCCGTGTCCCCTGCATCGGCAGGCAGACCCTCAACAACTGCGCCGCCAGGGAAGCCCTAATTTTTAAATTTTAAGTGTAACAAATAGTCCTTATAAACAGTCACCCGTCTTCCTGCCATCTTAGATAACTGTTTTATTTCAATGTATTTCCAACTTTTCCTATGCGCAAATTTGGTATGGCTGTGATCATTCTGAAAATACCATTCAGCAACCCACATTTCCAGTAACAATATGTTATAAATGTTTTCCCATTTTAAGTTCATCATCATGACAAGGTATTTCATGGACCCCTGGCATTCATTATATCCCCCCATCCTTCTGCAAACACCTCCCCCCGTCTATGGCCACTGTAACCCATTTATTCCAGTTAATTCAATAGTCTCAAAACCATAACACTACAGCCCCAAAATATTCAGATTACGAAAATAAACATGTTCGGTTAACAATAATAATCTTTACTATGATATTTATTGCTACACTTGACCCTTTCTTGAAGACCAAGCCACCAGTGTACAATCAACAGATGTTTACTGAGCATCCGGTTTATGCAGGAGACATATCAGCTCTAGGAGTGAATGAGATGATATTCGATTCATCCCACTTAACTATGAGTCAGTGTAAAGCAATCTGGGGTGAGATTGTTTTCCGTTTACAAATTGGCATTAGGCAAAATAAATATAAGCAGCAAAGGCTGAAATGTAGGCAAGATGGGTTTGAGGAAAAAACTTCAAAATAGAGAGCAATCCAAG
This sequence comes from Mesoplodon bidens, assembly GCF_964165515.1. Lineage (NCBI taxonomy): Eukaryota > Metazoa > Chordata > Mammalia > Artiodactyla > Ziphiidae > Mesoplodon > Mesoplodon bidens. The sequence continues at coordinate 106,024,545 of NC_138162.1, forward strand.
AGACCAAAGGAGGATCAGGAGAGGCACAGAAAGCAGTTTCAGATACATCACCCTGCTTAAGCCTCACAATATGTAGAACAGATGCTATGATTTCTCTGCAATTTGCAGAAAACAGAAGCACAGACAAGTGATTTATCTCCATGTGAGAAAAGCCATGCAGGACATTGCATGTCATCATCCCCAAGGCCACATCACACCGTTAAAGCCAACACATTCATTTGACATCTACCCGCCATCAGGCTTGTTTTCTCCTCTGTTCTCATCCTACTACCCATATGGGGACAAATTCCCCTTCTGTGCATTCCTTTCATTCTTCACTGTTGAGATTTTAATTTCAATGATTATAAATAATTATCATCAGTATCAAGTTTTGGTTTGATCATGTGTTTTACTTTCGAAAGCACTCACACCTTTTCTCCTAACACTGAGAGCTGGGAGGACGTGTATTCCACACATCTTACAGGTAACATAAGAGCACAGGCTTTATAGCAATGGGTTTCCCATGAGCTGCCATCTGCACTTTAATGGCTCACAGCAGTCAACTTCCCATGACACAGCCAATGTCCCATTTCCCGTCCTCTTCCTTAAGCCCCCTGAGCTTTTCTAGTCTTCCCCAATCATTCCCACCTCAATAGATGGAACCTCCATCCTTCGCATTTCCCAGGCCCAACACCCTGGCATCATCTTTGATTTCCCTTTCCTCCTACTCTCTCTAATTCTCCATCGGCAAATCACATGGAATTTACACAACTAAAGAAGGAGTCCTGAAGGGAAGAAACTGACACTGTAGTTTGGTGGGAAAAGCATGACCCAACTAGAGTCAAGGAATACAGTCATCGCTTGGGTGGCCTTGGGCAGGTCCTTTCACAGCTTCTCAGAATCCCAAGGCTGGAAGAGACATTATCATCATCCTAGATTACATTTGCTATGCATTTATTAAGTGTCAGGAACCAGGCCAAATGCTTTACATAGATTATTTTGTTTAGTTTCATCGTCATAACCAACTTATGAGAAAGGAAGTATAAAGTCCCTCCTAAGAGATAAGGGATTGAGGGTAGGAGAAGTTAAATAAATCATCCAGTGTCACAGATGCAGTAAATATCAGGGAAAAGACTCAAACCAGTCCTCCCTGACACACGCTTTCTGCTCTACACTCTGATTTCCATGAAGGACATCTAATTTGGTCAAACTCCTGTGATCGTCAGTCCAGTTTATATCAAACTGCCAATATGGGAAATCCTCCAGGGATGGGGTCTACTGACTACCAAGGCAGCCCATTCCATCTTTGAATACCTCTCAACTCATTAACTCATTCATTCATTCAACAAGTATTTGTAAGCACAAATATTTTATGGGACAAGCATAGCTCCAGGCCCAGGCAATATAGGAGCGAACAAACTAAGTCCCTGCCTTCATGGAGTCTGTATCCCTGTAGGAGAAAGAAGGGAAAAAACAAAAAGAAAATATAAAGGGTTTAGAGGGTGATAATTGTTTTGGAAAAAAATTAAGAAGAGTAAGGAGGTTAGGGAGTGCAGAGTGGGGAGAAACAGGCTGTTATTTCATACAGCGAAGTTAAGGAAGGCCTCTCTAATAAATGCATGGGGTATTTATGAGGTAACATGCACCTATCTATGAGAGCTATGCCAATATATATGAGAGAATCCATTCCCGGCCAAAGAAAAACAGCAAGTGCAAAGGCTCTAAGGCCAAACCTTGTTTGGCATACAGTAAATTCCCTACACACGAACCTTCAAGTTGTGAACTTTCAAAGATGCGAACCTGCGTTCCATCCACGTCAGGCATGAGTGACATTGCAGCCTGCCCTCCATCTCCTATTGCTGACCATCCTTCAGCTCTAGCATCTCCCACCTCCTCTTCCTCCTCCAGTCAGTAACTCTTCTTGCCTGTTCACTCCACGCCAGCCCCTGGATGCCACCTGTTGTACTGTACTACTGTCCTTTCCAAGGTACTGTCCTGTATGATTAAAAATATTTTCTTTATTTTTGTGTTTGTTTTTTATGTATTATTTATGTGAAAAGTATTATAAACCTATTACAGTACAGTACTATACAGCCGACTGTGTCAGTTGGATACCTAGGCTAATTTGGTTGGACTTAGGAAGAAACTGGACTTACAAGTGCACTCTCAGAACAGAACTCGTTCGTATGTAGGGGACTTACTGTATTTGCAGAATAATAAGGCGTCAGGGTGGTGGAAACAGAATGGGTAAGAGGGAAGCAGGGGTCAGGGAGAGGTGGGAGCTGATCAGTGAGGCCCTTGTAGCCACAGTCAGTGCAAAGCTTTGGAAGGTTTCTAGCAAAGAAGTGACACAGGTACATGTAGAAAGAATCACTCTGGCTACTATGTTGAGTATAGATTGGGGAACGACGGGTGGAGTGGAGGACAAAGGGCCAGCTCGGAAGCTATTACAATCATCTAGGCAAGAGGGCTTCCCTGGTGGCGCAGGGGTTGAGAGTCCGCCTGCCGATGCAGGGGATGCGGGTTCGTGCCCCGGTCCGGGAGGATCCCACATGCCGCGGAGCGGCTGGGCCCGTGAGCCATGGCCGCTGGGCCTGCGCGTCCGGAGCCTGTGCTCCACAACGGGAGAGGCCACAACAGTGAGAGGCCCGCATAACACACACACAAAAAAAAAATAATAATAATAATAAAAATAATCTAGGCAAGAGATTTTGGTACCTAGAATCCAAAAGTAGCATGGTGATGCTGAGAAGTGCCAGGCCACGGGCCATATTTTGAAGGTAAATTCCATGTGATTTGCTGATGGAGAATTAGAGAGAGTAGGAAAAAAGGGAAATCAAAGATGATGCCAGGGTGTTGGGCCTGGGAAATGGGAAAGATGGAGGTTCCATCTATTGATGTGGGAATGACTGGGGAAGACTTTAGAGAAGCTCAGGGGGGTTAAGGAAGAGGACGGGAAATGGGACATTGGCTGTGTCGTGGGAAGTTGACTGCTGTGAGACATTAAAGTGGCAGCTCATGGGAAACCCATTGCTATAAAGCCTGTGCTCTTATTATACCTGTAAAGTGTGTGGAATACACGTCCTCCCAGCTCTCAGTGTTAGGAGAAAAGGTGTGAGTGCTTTCGAAAGTAAAACACATGATCAAACCAAAACTTGATACTGATGATAATTTTTTGTAATCATTGAAATTAAAATCTCAACAGTGAAGAATGAAAGGAATGCACAGAAGGGGAATTTGTCCCCATATGGGTAGTAGGATGAGAACAGAGGAGAAAACAAGCCTGATGGCGGGTAGATGTCAAATGAATGTGTTGGCTTTAACGGTGTGATGTGGCCTTGGGGATGATGACATGCTTGGGCTGCGTGCAATCTCCAAGTGATTAGTTAAGACTTTCAAAGCCATTTTGTTATTCTGATGCTTCATGATCAAGTAATTCCTGGCAAAAAAGACTTGCTTTTATTCCTCAGGAATTGTGATCATCTATTTGATTGCTCTAAAAGGAAATGGCTGGCTTTATTTCATGGTCCTTTCATGGACCTTATTTCATGGTCCACGGAGCCTCATGCTCCAACTCCACGTCCCGCATGTCTTGGGAGAAAGGACTCTCACAGCAGACAGAGCTCCAGACTCCACGTTGCTAGAGTGGCAGCTACGTCCTTCCAAGATGACAGCATTGCCTGGGTATCACCACCTCACTCTCCAGGCTGGAATGCCGGCTTCCCCTCTCTAAGGGAAAGAGCACAAAGTGAATTCTCAGTGTGTAAGTTCTGATTTACTCAACTTAGTTAAGTGAATTGAAAACCAGGCAGTTAAATTCAGCTTGTTTATTTCAAAGGCAAGTATCGGTTAAAAAGAAGAAAAATTCAAGTGGTTTCTCAAACTGTGCATTTTTTTTTACATGAACTATTCATTGTTGATCTGAAGAGCAAAAGAAGACAGATGATGTTCACAACACTTGCAGCTGACCTGATTTTTTTTTTTTTTTTTTTGGCTGCACCGTGCAGCTTGTGGGATCTTAGTTCCCCGACCAGGGATTGAACCTGGGCCCTCGGCAGTGAGGGCGTGGAGTCCTAACCACTGGGCTGCCAGGGAATTCCCAGAGCTGGCCTGATTTATACACTTACTTCCATTTGAATCAAGGTGACCTCTGATAGAACCATCTTATGCATTAGCTATTAAATAATCAGTAATAAAGCCAAAAATCCCAAAAAGAGAGGAAGATGAAAGAAAAGAATCCCTGAAAGAGCAGGAGGAAGAAAATTCCATGTTAAAATGGTACTGATCTGTCCATTGTTATACCGGTGTTGCTGTAACCAAACAAGACTATTTTTCACTAAGCTACACAGTCTACTAAAATCTGGGCCATCAAAAAGAGCAGGGATAATAATAAACATTATTTCTGAGGATGCAGCACTGTACAGGGCAGGGAAAATACACTGGGAGCTTAGAATCTAGTTCCGGCTCTGCTAAAATCAATATCATGTTTGGCAAGTGAATTTACCCCTCTGAATCTCAGTTTCCTTGTACTTAAAACAAGAAATGATTTCTTAGGTAGCTTCTCACTTTGGAGTTCTATCATCCTACGATATTTTGCACTCATGGAGATCTTTGTTATACAGGCTTAGAGTATTGAAGGGGAAACTTCAAAACATTGGCAAGATTTGTATCTCAAGCATTGAACTTCAGACACACATATCTCACCCTAAGCCTAATCCTAACCCTCAAACACAGCATGGCACAACTGACCCTTGGTGTTGCCCCTCATCCAAAACCTCTTGCATCTTCAATCTCCCCCCACCTCCATTTCATTAATTGAAAACTCCATTCTCCCAGTTTCTCAGATTAAAAACTGTAGCGCCATCCTTGACTCCACCCTCATCTTCCCACACTCAGTCTTCCAGCAAATTCTTTTGGCTCTCCCTTCCAAGTATATGCAGAATTCTACCCTGACTCACCACCCCCCGCACAATCCCCCAAGAACAAACCACCGTCATGACTCACCTACCTTACGTCCATAACCTCCACACTTGCCCCTACAGTTACCTTCAGCAAAACAGCCCGTGATTCTTTTATTTATTTATTTTTAATGTTTAATTATTTCTTTCTTTTTTTTTTTTTTTTTTTTGGCCATGCCGTGCGACATGCAGGATCTTAGTTCCCCGACTAGGGATCGAACCCGTGCCCCCTGCAGTGGAAGCGTGGAGTCCTCACCCAGAGTGATTCTTGTAAAACACAAGTCACACCACGTCACTGCTCTGCCGGAAACCCACCGGAGGCTCCTCACGGCTTTCCATCTCCCCCACGGTAAAATTGCAAAGTCCTCCCCAGGTCTGCAAGGCCCCACCTCGCCTACCCACTACCTTTCTGCCCTCCCAAGAATTCCCAACGTGTCCACTTTCTTCTGGCTACACTGGCCTCTTTATTCTTCTTCGAACCCACTGAACATGCTTCCACCTCAGGGCCCCTGGATCGTTTTACCGTTTACCTGGAAGGCTTTTTCCCTTGCTTGTTTCAGGTCTCTGCCCAAATGCTGCGTTCCTTGATCCACCAAGATAAAATCACACCCTCCTGTCAAACTGTCTCACTTACCCTACTTCATTTATCATTATAAACTCATCACCTGACACAGCATATACTTTAAAAAAATCATCTGCCTTTGTGAAAACAGGACGTTTTTACTGTAAATGCTGCACCTTTAAAGGACGTAAGCAAAATATCTGGCCTATAATAGGTACTTAGAAAGTACTGGTTGTGTGACGGAGTGAGTGAATGGTCTAAACTTCCTGGAACCCTCGCTTGCAGATCTGGCCCTACAATGAGCCCCTGCAACCGGCATCCAGCTCCAGCATGAAGACTGGCCCAGCGTGTGGGCTCTGAGGCCTGGAGCTCTCTAGGGCCCCTTGCCTTTGGCCTCACATTGGGCCTCCCATACACCTGGGCTGTCAAGTCTGCCTGGCTCCCAGCCAGGCTAAAGCTCTTCCTGGGACAGACGTGGGGGCCAGGGTGTTAAAAAAAATTTTTTTTTCAACTGAGTAAACTTTAAATTTCTTATTGGCTTTATAGAACGCTTCATGAATCAGGCAGCATCCCATCTAGCTGGTAGAGAGGAGCTCTGAGGGGCTGTACAAAAATGAAAGATTTTTATAGGCAGAAGGGAGCAGTGACAAGGAGGGTATACTAGCAAAAAGCAGATCAGCTGTGACAAGGTCACTTTCTTTTAGGGTATGGTAGGGGTCCATCAGGCAGATGACCTCACTTGCAGACCAGACGATTCCTGATTGACTGATTTAAGATCCCATTTCTGGGAGAGGCCAAAACTATAATTGTCTCAGTTTGGTGACATGGGACTTAGCATAAGTGACTCAATTTGGGGGCCTGTTGTCTTGGAGTTTTTTTGTTTGTTTGTTTGTTTTTTATTTATTTTTGGCTGTGTTGGGTCTTTGTTTCTGTGCAAGGGCTTTCTCTAGTTGCGGCGAGCGGGGATCACGCACGCTTCATTGCGGTGCGCAGGCCTCTCACTATCGCAGCCTCTCTTGTTGCAGTGCACAGGCTCCAGACGCGCAGGCCCAGTAGTTGTGGCACACGGGCCTAGTTGCTCCGCGGCATGTGGGATCTCCCCAGACCAGGGCTCGAACCCATGTCCCCTGCATTGGCAGGCGGATTCTCAACCACTGCGCCACCAGGAAAGCCCTGTTGTCTTGTTTGTTTTTTTTTTGCGGTACGCGGGCCTCTCACTGTTGTGGCCTCTCCCGTTGCAGAGCACAGGCTCCGGACGCGCAGGCTCAGCGGCCATGGCTCACAGGCCCAGCCGCTCCGCGGCATGTGGGATCCTCCCGGACCGGGGCATGAACCCGTGTCCCCTGCATCGGCAGGCGGACTCTCAACCACTGCGCCACCAGGGAAGCCCTGTCTTGTTTTTAACAAGAGAAATTTCCTGTGCATTTTCTAACCACCACTGTCCCCCACCCCCCAATTCTGGAGAGAGGGCAAGAGAACACTCTACTGGTAACTTTTATTTGGGTTCCCCTCTGAGTTCGCATCTCTCCTCCACAGGGGCCTGGGCAGCCTCTACCAGTCAGGGTAGGTAGGCTCCAGAACATCACAAAGGCAGGAGCCAAATGGCCTTGACTCAGCAGGCCTTCAGATGGTAGTGCATGCTGGCCCTCAATATTCCCCACTGGATCTTCTGCCTAAAGTCTGTCTGGGGTACTGAGTGGATGTTTAGAAGACCAGGACAGGACGTGAGATGAATCTCTTGCCCTGCCCAGTACTTCCCTTGTTATAAGCAAAGGAAGAACACTGAGCCTCTCCTTGCTTTTGTTATGCAGCAGTGACCTACTGCCTTCTCCACCTCCCCTCTCCACACCCACGTGCATGTAGCGGCGGCGAGGGGGTTGGGGGGAGCTGCAGACCTAAACTATTTTCCTTACTAGAGCTTCTCACCACCCGCTCCTGAATCACCTGAGTATCTGGTTAAAATGTAGATTCTAGTTCAGCAGGCCTGGCGCGGGGCTAAGACTCTGCCTTTCTCACAAGCATCCAAGCGCTGCAAACGCAGCTGGTCCACGCTCTACTAAGGAGTCTGGACCACGCGGCTCCAGGCGCGCCTGTGCTGCGGTACCTTCTGCGTGGTACCCTCTCCCCAGCTGCCACACCTACTGCAGCATGGCCACCGCCTCAGCGTCCGGCTTCTTAACCTTAAAATCGGATTTCAGAACGCCTTGAGCTCCAGGCCAGGTCTCAGCGGGGAGGGGCCCCTGCTTAGAAGGACCGCGAGTGCCCCCTTCCTTGTTCGCGCCTGGGCTTCCGGAGACCCCCTGCCTCCCACGATCTCTCCGCTCGCAGAGAAAAACCGGCGATAGAAGCTTCCCGAAAGAACCGCCCCCCCACCCCTTCCACCCAGCCCCGCGCCCCTCCTAGCCGGGGCCGGAGCCCGGAGGCGCGCGCTGAGTTTCTGGCGATGCTCCGGGTGGCGCCCGCCCGGGGACGCAGTGGGCGCGGCGCCGCAGCGGACCTTTCTGCCGCGTCCTCCGGGCGGGGCGACCTGGGGAAAGATCTAGCAAAAAAGAGGATTCCGGGCGCCTCCCCCATTCTTTTCCCCGCTCCATCCCCAAATGACTAGGCTTCCTGATGGGAAAAAAAAAAAAAAAAAAGTGTCACCCAGTCTGCTGGAAAGTATTTTAAGTCTCCGAACCTTACTATTTACAGGGGTGGCGTGGAGGTGAGGGTCTTAATTGCGAAAAACTTGGCCGCCCCGGCTTTTTGCACTTTTGCAGAGATCGCGTTCTGCAGGGTGATGCAGGCTGCCCGCAGGGCAAAGTTTCCCGCAGAAAGAGCATCCTTGGGCTCCGCCTATTTACAAGGCGGCAGAAGCAGCTTTTCAGGCCTTTCCCCTACAGCTCCCCCGCCTCTAGCCCAGCCGGGAAGAAACTGGACCAGCAGCGTCAGGAGGCTGCGGTGGCTCCAAGGCAGAACTGAATGTGCAGAAACCCGAGGAAAATCAATGCTGTTAAAAAAAAAAGAAAGAAAGAAAAAAGTGACAGCAAAACGTTTTGATTTTTCAAAGCCCTTCAACTCAGCTCATTAGATTCTCACAGGCTAGGGAGGTTTGTTGTTGTTGTAAAAATGTTTTAATGTTACACATTTCCAGTGTAATCCTAAAACACCATCAGATGCTCACAGTCCTGTCTGGAAGCACCCCCAGCTCTCCACAGAGGGGGCCCCAGCTTGGGCTGGCAGGAGTCCCTGGGGAGGAAGAAATGGGGGCCGATCCTGGAGGCCTTTCTTCTTCCCACCACACCGCAGGCAGGGGTGGGAGTGTCAGCGCACCTTGCTGCCAAGGGGGTCCATCCTGGGACGATGAGAAAGATACTTTAATCTACAAACAGACCTCCATCTCCTCAGGAAATTGTTTTGCCAGTGGGTTAAAGGAAACACTCTTCTGCTCATTTTGTTTAAATTATCCCTGAGTTTGAGCAGTGTTGTTTTACAGGTGGGCAGGGGAGGGGTGCAGGGCTGCAAGGCTTCTGAGTGCAACCGCAAGATGTCTGTCTTGTCCCTCTCAGAATAACAAGCTGAGGATACCGGGTCCAAATAATATCCACCCCCCCTCAATAAAAACGGCCTAGTGATGGCTTTGCCTGAGGAGGGGCCATTTGTTGAAGGGCTGTGCCCCCCATCCCCAGAAGTGCCCCATGGATGCTGTGGAAGCTGAAATCAGCTGACTCCCCATCCTCTGGAGACTTGGGAGAGTTCTCGGTGGTTAAAACACTTTCAGAGGTCACACTTCCTGGTTTCTGCTATTCAGGTGGGGTTGGGAGGAATTGAGGGCAGGACAGAAGGGAAACAGAACAAGCTGAGTCTCTGGCTCCTATAGCCTTCCTTACCAGGTGCTCTAAGTCACCAACGTGGCCCTGGTTCACTTTTCAGATCCCTCCCGTGGGCATAGGATATCAAGTGCAGTGTGGCCAGGGCTCTTGGTCTTCAGAACCCGGCCAACCCTGGAGGCCAGCTGACAAACACTGAGCGTCTGTGTCCTGAGAAGGTGGTGCATTTTACTCTCATCTCAGAATCGCCCTCTGATTTCACACTTCTGACACCAATTTTTCTGTCTTAAACTGAGAATAATTTGTGACTTACAGTTGAGATTCTCTCTCACACATATTCTCTTGTGTGTGTGTCTAGGCGGGGAGGAGAAAAAAAGGAGGGGGGGCAATCTCTCTCCTGTGTTTTTTAACCTCTGAAATAAAAAGGTGAGATTCTCCAGTGAATAAATGACTTGAAACAAACCAGCAAGTCAGAATGAACAGATTATTCCTTCTTCTCAAGCCATGATTAGGTAAGATGCAGTTAGAGTTTTTAATGTAGGGTTTCTGTCTTTACTAGTGCACTAGATATAGAGCAAAAAGGGAATATTCATTGTGCTGCATCAAAGCATACTGCTAGTTGCTTTTTTTAAATAGTCATATCAGGAAATGGTCTATACTCCACATGAAATTAATACGGATGTGGGGCAGTTATAGACTGAAAGAATGACACTTAGCTAAAAGCAAAGAGATTAATGGCCATCAATACACATTTTGTATTTAAGACTACTTGTAATCCATATAACTTTTGTTTATTAGACGTGTCCCGTTTAAACTCATGTGTGTATTAGAAGCTAAGGTATTCAAAAAAATCTAAGGTGCCAACTGGGATGGGTTTGACTATCTGACAAAACAGAAAACACTTTTATTTTCTATCATAACTTACCTTAAGTCATATATTAGCTGCCACTATATTTATCCCCATTAACTAGAATAATATAATACATATTTCAAATGAATTAATGCGGGAAAGCTAAGGCCTTGAAGTATACTATGAAGCTTTACAGAAAAAAAAATGTGGGGATACATATCAGGAACTATTAAAATGTACATAATACCCTTTGAACATATAATTCCATTCGGGGAATTACTAAAGAAATCCTTCATTAGAAGGACAAACCGAAGGTATCCATTAACGAAGATATTCATTGCCAGGCTGTCTATAATTTTCACAAACATATTTTTAAACTTAAATTGGGACACATGATCAAGTAAGAATGAGTACACAGATGAGAACAATGGGGAAGAATATTTGAAGCTGAAATGGTTTCAGAATCTTTTGAGTGGATTATTGCTGTTCATAAAAGAAATAATCACATGCCCACGATCTTATGGTAGCCTCCAGTGATCTTCATACTTGATGCTCATGTCCCTGTGTAGTTCCCTCCCACGAAGAATCAGACAGACTGGTCTCTGTGACAAGTAGAATACAGTGGTACTGATGGTGTGGGTCTTTCTAGACTAGGTCATCAGAGACATTGCAACTTCTGCCTTGCTTTCTTGGATGCCTCGCTCCAGGGGAGGCCAGCTGCCATGTTGTAAGGATCCTCAAGCAGCTCCATGAAAAGGCTCACATGGAGAAGAAATTACCAGTCCAATGGGTGAGCCACCTTGAAGTAGTTTCTGCAGGCCTAACCAAGCCTTAGGATAACAGTAACCTCACACAGCATCTGGCTGCAACCCCTTTAGAGACCCAGAGCCAGAACATCCCAACCAAGCCACCCCCAAATTCCTGATCTGTGGAAACTAAGAAATAAGCAATTGGGATTGTTTTAAGCCACTAAGCTTTGGAGTTATTTGTTATGCAGCACTAGGTAACTAACACATGCTGCATGTTAATTTCATGAAGTTATGTAGTTTTCAAAAAAAATACTGTTTACACCTTGCCCCCTCCATGCATGCATTCTGTCAGTAAAAAAAATACCTTAAAATTTTTCTAAATCATCCCACATCATGCCATCTCTACTGCTACTGCTCTAAGTCATCACACCATCTTCTCTTATTGGGACTAAAACAGGCTTTCAGTTAGTCTCTCTGCTCTGATTCTTGCTTCTCTAAAGTCCAGTCTCTGCACAGGAGCCAGAGTGGTCTTTATAAAACAGAAATCAGATCATGTCACCATCTGCTGCTTAACCCTTTCAAATTGCACAAGGAATAGGACCTAAACCCCTTGATCTATAAACCCCTGCAAAATATGTCCTTTGCCTGCCTTTCTCAGTTCTATCTCCTACTCTCTCATTCTTAATGCTCACCAATGAGCTTAAGGCATTTTTCTGGGTTCAAACAAGCTAAGCTTCCACACTTGCTGTTCCGTCTACCTGGAGCGTTCTTTCCCCAGATCATTGCATGTCACTTATTTATTTGTTTATTTGTTCATTGCCTGTTCACACACACACACACACACACACACCTTTAGTCCCTGAAAGCTGGGAAATTATCTGCCTTATTCTTTGTGCCTAAAACAGTGCCTGGCACATAGTACATGATTAACACGTGTGAAATGAATGGACAAGCTATGTCAATAGCTTCTATAAATAGAAATATTTTTCTATAAATTTCTATAAATAGAAATAAAGTCTAAAGAAGAACATATAAATGAAAATAATGATGACTGAATGGAGAAAATATGATTTTTTCCTTTTAAAATTTGTTTTTAATGTTGACGTTTTATTATTTTTTTAAAACCCTCCATATACAAATACTTATCTATGTTGAAATAGAATTAAAAGGCTACCAATAGTCACTTTCTGGGGCTGCTGAAAATTTTTTACTTCTCATGATGCTTTACCTTTTATTTTTTTAGCTCTCATATAAGATTCTTCACTGGGAATTTTCTAGGGAATCTTAAACTGAAAATGCCAGTTCTGATGAACATTTTCCCAAGAGGAAAACATCCTGAATTCTGCACTGGAAGACCTTTCAAATATGAATCATGGCTGGAGCAATTCTGATCATTTACACCCAAGGGAGAAAGAATAAATTGTTCATCCTGGCCATGTGCATGGAAAGTTCTCACAAATATTAAACCTTTGCCATTCTTGAAATATTTATTAAGATTCCCACTAAATGCAAGGCACTTTGCTAGGTATGGTGGGAGGAAACAAAGACACTTATTTGTTTAGTCACTCTTTACTCCCTTCCCAAAATGACTTGAAATATCTTACAACAAGAAGATATGCAAGAAGGAGTAGGAGGAGAAGGAAGGAGGAGGAAGGAAAGGAAAAGGAGAAGAAGAAACCATTGAGGACCAGTTAAATGTGAACACAACTAGAAAATTGTAACCAGGTAGAAGAATAACACCATGAGAACTGTTACCAAACCAAACTTGGGTCTGCTCTCCCAAGTTTTGCAGCAAAGCCAATCTACTCACACCAGGTTGTGGTGAAGGAAAGTATAGCGTTTATTGCAGGGACAAGCAAGGAGAATGGCAGCTAATGTTCAAAAGACCTGAACTCCCCAGTGGCTTTCAGGAAATGGTTTTTAAAGACAGTGTGAGGGAGACGGTTATAGGATGCATGATCCACTCGTGGACCTTCTTTTGATTGGGTGCTGGTGAGGTAACAGGGTGATGTTTTGGGAACCTCAATCATCAACCTTCTGGTTCCAACTGATCTGGGGTCTACAGGCTGGTGATCAGCAGTTAACTTCTTCCACGTGGTGGGGGTTTTAGTGTCTGCAAAACAACTTAAGGATATGGCTCAGGATATTATCTGTTTTCCTTGAGGAGGTACTTAAAGTCTTTGACTTTGTTTTATGGCTAAACTATTATATTTTGTCTTGTTTGACTGCTTTCCTTTGTTTCTGCATTTTCTCACTTCTCTGATTAAATTTGTTCTTTGGAGCTCAGGGGAGACCAAGGAGGCTAAAGCTTTTCTACAAACAAGAGGTGGGGGGCAAGAAGCTGTGTCCCCCCAGGAAGGCCTCGCAGGGTACTGCACAGTTTGAGAAGCACATTCTGAATGTTGGTGATCCTTTAAGATAAACTTCAAGTACATCTCTGTTTAAAATTTTTGCAGAGGAATTTATAGGGACATAAATAATCAAAGGAACTAAAGAAAAACTTAAGCATTCTAAGTAACTTCAATGGAACACGGTGAATGTAGAGGTGCCCTTGAATTGTACAAAGACTGTAAGAATTCCAATAATTGTGTGAAAACCCCCAGGCTGCTGTCATAACACAAGCCTGTGAAAATATGCTCTGATTCCATGAGGACGCCTCCCAGCTGGACTGCAAAGGAGAGTCAATGAAGTATTTGGTTAAGAGCGTGGACTTTAGAGCCATCCATCCTGGGAGGTTTGAATCTCAGCCTGCCACAAACTAGCTATGTGGCCTTGGTCAAGTCACCTAAAAATTCCTCATCCATAAAATGGGGATGATAATCATACTGGACTGATAACATTGTCATAAGAAAGAAATTGATGAGATAATAGGTATAATGCACTTCGATTAGTGCCTGGGACACAGCAACTATTCTGACAGCACTAGAATCTCCATGTAGGGAAAAAAGCAATCAAATTAATTGCTTATCAATTTAATGCTAGGAATGAAACTTTACACGAAGTTTAGCAATTCCCTTTAAGTGATGGACTTTAGTGTGGACATAATAGTGATACGCATGTTTCCTATTCAGCCATTTAGCCTGATCTTCTAAAAGTTTTTCAGGAAATTTTGAATCATGAATCTAGAGTGGATTTGAGAAATCAAGTGCTAAAGCCTTATGTAGCTAAGAAGATTGAAGCCAGAATGGGCATGGGGGTGGGGATGGCCAGCCCTCCATAACAAACAACACTAGAATCCAGAATAGACACTTGATTTTTGGTTCTCTGCCCTTTCCACAAAGTGTTGACTAGACCAGGACTGATTATTGAACACTCTTGGCTTTCTAGTCATCCCGAAGGCATTTTAGTCTATCAAGAAGTTATTCATTCAGTCGACATTTATTGTGCTCTACCATGGTAGGAAAAACGCTAGATGCTGGGGAGCAGGAGGTCTGATTGCCATGCTTCTGAGGATCACTCTACAGCAGGGGACGCAGACACTAAATGATCATGGGAACAGATGCCGATTCTGACTGTGTAAAGGTTTACATGTTCTTCTAAACACATTTAATAAAGCAATTTGGCTCAGTCAGGGAAGGCTTCCCCGAGGGAATGACAACTGAGCTGAAATCTGAGCAAGTTCGAGGGAAAGATAGAAAAAATGAGTGCTCCAGACAGAGAAATCAGCCAAAACCTTGTGGCAGGTGGGAGAACAGAGGGCCAGGGTGGCTGAAATACCAGTAGTAAGGGAGGGGTAAGGCGATATGCATAGGATGAGGTTCGAGATGTAGTTTGGGGTCAGATCGCTCCAGGCCTTGAAGATCACCTTAAAGATTTTGGTTTTTATATTAAAAGAAATGGGAAACTATTGGAGGGGCATGATCAAAATGCACTTTTCTAAAGATTAGCTTACTCTAGTGTGCTGACAAGGAGGACAAGACACTGGGAGGTTCCTTAGAGTGGTGGTAGTGTAAACAGGAAAATGTGGATGGATTCAAGATACGTAGGCAGTAAAATCAATAGGACTTGGTGATAGATTAAACCAGAGGGATTGGGGACAGGAAATGGGAGATATGATGTCATGCCCAGTCTCTGGTCTGCAGAATTGGATGGCTGAGGAGTGGCGTCATTAGCTAGGGGAGAGGATACAGAACGAGAACTAGAGTTTGGGGTGAGAAGGAGGGAGAGGGAGACTGACCAAGGTACCACATTTGAGGAAATTGTTTTTAAAGACTTCAAATCCATTTAGTTTAGATTTTTCAATATTTTATTATGGCACACAGGATAGAGTATGGTACAGTGTTCTTACTTCAAGAAATTCTCAAACCAACCAGCTCTTTCCATTTGGCTACTTTTTTTACATGTAATTTGCATATATCCCAGCTTTACCATGTGCAGCATCCCATGTTTAATGAACATAAATGTGAAAAGCTTGGTTTCTGAGGCAACTCCTAGTCTTTACAGAAGTAAATGTACTGAGAATCTTCATAATTCAAATCCATAGCATCATGGTAGATAAAGAAATATTTTACCTATTTGCTTTGGTGAGATATATTTAACTAGAAATACATAATGTGATGTCATCAGGTAACTTTAAGTGGAAACCACTTTGCTTTCAGATTAAATTCATGACCTTTAAGAGTTGTCTAAACAATAAATATTGAAAAAAATTAGCTGACAAAGCAATTGTGTAAGAACAGAAGCAGAACAGCGGATAATCAGTAATTTCATCAACATTCCACATCAAATGCAAGTGCAAGAGCTTTCATAACTTTACAGCGAACAGGGGGGACGGATGGGGGGTGTATTTGATGCAATGTCCAACCAGTTAGAGCTATCATTGAAATCCAAATATTTCCCAATAAAGACATGCAGAGCAATGGCAATGCAACATACAAGTATATAATCCCCCCTTCAGTGATTGATCACAATTTCATTATCTGTATCTGTAGTGCTTAAAAAGTTTAAAATAGGTGGCATAAAGGCTATTTACTTGAGGCAACACAATTAAGCTAACAACACACTCAATCATAAGCTCAGGATTGCAGGCAACATGTTTGCAATGGCAAATAAACTTTGATTTCTTACTCCATCTAAAATTATTGAGATAATAAATTATTCCTTCTGATTGTATCATTTGCTTGGGTTTCAACTGCTGCTCATGACAATATATTTTAAATGTGGTTATAGTGCTAGGTGGGTTAGGGTTATGGGATTCATATTCTAGCCATACTGCATTTATTATTTTATACTAGTGTTAAAGTTACCTGTTTACCATAGAGGGTATATTTATCACATAATTTCAGAATGGCCTCCAAGAAAGCCACTCCCAACATTATATAGGACACTTATGGGGCATAGTATATAGCTATTTATCAAAGAAAACCCCAGAGATTCTCATTTACTCGAGCTTATTATCAGTAAAATTTTTGAGGGGAGAGATTTCATGAATGCTCATGACCTAATTGCATCCTCAGAATTACCAATTAAGGGGGGGGGAATGCACTGTAATTGTTAAAATTTTGACTTAAAAAAATTTGGAGGTCAATAGCCCCCTTCTATGTGTCTTATATTGGTGCCTTCTTTAAGATATTCGAATTAAGTCAACAACCACAGCAAGGAATGTCATTCAGTGTAACTTTATTTACTATTTATAGCACATAATTCAAGGTCTTTAATTTCTAACCACCAAAGGTTCGAAGGACTATTTTTTTTCCATGAAGTTTAACATTAACATTAGTGAATTCATTTATTCAGGGTTTGTTTTTCTTTTATTGTAAACATCTGAATTATTCACATTGCCATAGATCCTGAACTCATAAGCGTGGACCATGCACAGGCTGGCAGCAAGCCAGGAAGCCACTCTGCAAGCAAACAGATACTCTGCGGAAGGAGAAAAGTCATAGCACAACATTTAATGCCCAACCTAAGTCATCTCAGAATTATACATATATTGACTTCTTAATTCATATAGTATCTGCAACTCAACTGGTTGGTTGGTGATGGGATTGACCTGATTTCAGGAGAATTATTCCTGGAATAGTTAAGGAAAGGGGGTTCAATCTTTCTTCTTAGTGGCTTGCTCTTCCCCAGCACCTTCATCTTTTTTCTCCTCCTCCTCAGCTTCTTTGGTTTCTTCTGCTTCTTTGCCTTCACCTCCTTCTTCTTCCTCCTTCGCCTTCTCAGATTCTTCCTTGGCAGCTTTAACATAAAAAGCAAATGTACACACTCCAAATGCAGCATGAGTCCAATCAAAACATTTCTGCTAAGGTTTTGTGGAGAAACACAAATGTCAAAATACTTCCCCCAAACCTCTCAGCTCCTTTCTCCCAAAATACATGCAACTGACAATGCTTGCCGGGAATAATTTGCCACTGAACGCATATTTAAATAGAATGAGATTATGTCTAGGTACTGGATGCTCTGTTCTTCTCCAGGACCTTGGTTTTCTTTTATTGTGTGTTTGGTGTTCATTTTTGTTCTTTAGGACACCAAATGACTGAGTTAAATGAATGGATTTTAAAATGTTTCATTAGGAATAAAAAGACAGCAGGAGGAGGATTTTTTTTTTTTAAGTTCCTTTCAAAAAGTACCCAGCTAATTAGAGATGTGTGTCTCTGGGAGGACAGCCAATCTGAGAAATGAGGTGCTTATTACTAAAAGTCTGTTGAAGCAATAGATCAATGTATTATTTAAGATTCTAAACTCCCCGGCATAAGCAAGGCTTCATTTATCTTATCAATCTCCTAACAAATATTCATGCCCCGGCTGAACCTGGAGTTGCAGGGTGGGTTTGGTTTGGTTTGGTTTTAATCCTACCTTCTTCCTCTTGGGCTCCCTCCTCTCCCTCAGCCTCAGCCTCAGCCTCAGCCTCAGCCTCAGCCTCAGCTTCAACCTCGGCCTCCTCCTTCTTCTCCTCCTCCTCAGCTTCTCCTTCAGAGGGGGGCTGGTCCTTGGCTTCCTCAGCTTTCGCAGGCTCGATGGTCTCCTCCACCTCGATCTGCTCCTCCTGGACGTGGCTGGTGTAGTAAGATGGGAAGGTGCGGGCGGACATCAAGTAGGAGCTGGTCTGTAAACCACCATAGGCAGATCGGCCAAAGACCTGGGAGGTCTGGGAGTAGCCGCTGGTAATGCTGCCCACGCTGGTGAAACTGAGCCGGGTCTCCTCACCTTCCAAGAGTTTCCTGGGGGAGGCAGGGAGAGGGTGGGGTTCACAATCATGAACACAGGAAGTGTGCTGAGCCCACCACCCAACACCTTCCCCAGTGCCACCCTGAAAGCCAAAGGCAGGGTTGGAAATGATCAGAACTTAATAACTGAGGATGTTGTGACTGAGACCAGGAAAAAAACAAAAACCAAAAAAACACCTAAAATAACCCTGTCTCTTAGACTTTAAATGTAATGGGAAGCTAAGAACAGGTCTCATTATTACAGGATAAATTCTTCTTGGAAAAGGCCAAAAGGTGAACACAATTATTTCAGAGGACTATTTTTGAAGATTTCTGATTCAACAGAAAGGAAGTCTGATTTCCTTCCTAAGGTTGAAGTGCTGCTACCTTTGCCCCTCCATTTTTACCTGTAAGCTGCAATCTCAATGTCCAAAGCCATCTTCACATTGAGAAGGTCTTGGTATTCCTTGAGGTATCTTGCCATTTCACCCTTTGTGGTTCTCAATTCATTTTCCAATTTGTTGATTGTGTCCTGTTGGAAGATAAAAAAAAAATACAAGCGTAAATCCTTACTGCTATTACTTTACTATAGCTGCAAGGGCATAGGTTTAATTAAAATCAAAGTGCACACCTTAGATAAAACCTCCCCTGAAACAACTGCCTTTTCTCTTTTTAAACCTTTCTTTGCTTGCCTAAAAAAATCCAGCTTCATAAAGCATGAGATGAAAGCAAAAAAATATTTTTAAAAAAAACTAATAGAAGAAAATTTTTTTGTTTTTGTTAATTACTACAGTCAAATGATTATCATAAAATGCCTGCAAGGAACTAAACAGATTTGTTTTTTGAAAACTTTGTTTCTCATGCACTGACTAACTTTATCCAGGTTACATACAAGAAATCTACTTCTTTATAGGAGAAGGAAGTAGATAAATTTAAATTTTTTTATTTTCTCGAAAATATTTTCTATGTATCTATATTATTTTCTCTTCTCTCCAGAAGATGGAGAAAAAGAACGTTTTACTATGACCATCATTACCTACTACAATTTTGACTGTATTCCTGTCTACCTGCTACGGGAAGGTAGAGCGGCTGGTAAAATTAGTCTGAAATCATGCTGGTCACAGAACTAATGGGAGTTCGTCGATGTGTTTATTAGTCAGATGGTCCAATCTGTGCAGCAAAGCAACTTGTGGTGAATTCAGGATAGCAGAGGCAGGCCAGAGGCAACGCCCTGCTCTCATCCCTTCTCCCACCCCACCCAACCCCCTGCAGGGCTGGGCAGCTTTAATGCGCAACAGAGATTCAACTGCACCCTGCACATCTTCGCAGACTGCAGTGGCGCCCGCACCCCGCCCTCCAACTGCCCCACCCGCTCCCACACAGCCTCCAAGGAGCCAAGTTCTACCCCCTAACAGCTGCATGCAGATGCCTCATTTCTGATCTCCACTTTCTAGGCGCGCCCTCCACTCTCCCCCCACCCCGCCCCCCGCCCATCCTAACTCGATTCTGCAGCCCCCTCCCCGCCTCCACAGTATTTTGCCCGGTGCCATACCTGCATAGCACTAATGTCGGCGTTCTGTTTGTCCTCCAGCTCCTGCAGCTGCTTCTCCAGCGCTTCGTTCATGCCCCGGCATGCTTCGATCTCCAGGGTCTTGGCCTTTAGCAGGCGGCGGCTCTCGGACACCTCGTCCTTGGCGGCGCGCACCGCATCGGTGTTCTTGGCGGCGCTCTCGGTCAGCACGGTGAAGCGGCTCTTGAACCACTCTTCCGCATTCTGCATGTTCTTGGCGGCCAGCTTCTCATACTGGGCGCGGATGTCCTTGAGCGCGGCGGAGAGGTCGGGCTTGGAGGACACATCCATCTCCACGGAGATCTGCGCGTACTGGATCTGCGCCTGCAGCTCGGCGATCTCCTCTTCGTGCACTTTCTTCAGAAAAGCGATTTCGTCCATCAGGCTGTCGATGCGCTTTTCGAGCTCGGCGCGGGCGAGAGCCGCTTCGTCGGCCCCTTTGCGCGCTTCCATCAGCCGGCCCTCTGCGTCCTCACGGCTCAGCACCTCCTCTTCGTAGCGCGCCTGCAGGTTGCGCAGAGTCTCCTCCAGCCCTTCGCGCTCGCCCTGCAGCGCCTGCTTCTCGTTGGTGGCGTCTTCCGCCGCCAGGCGCAGGTCGCGGATCTCCTGCTCGTACAGCACCCGGAAGCGGGACGGCTCGGAGTGCTTCTGGCGCAGCACCAGCAGCTCGGCTTCCAGGACCTTGTTCTGCTGCTCCAGCTCGTGCACGCGCTCGATGAAGCTAGCGAAGCGGTCGTTGAGGTCCTGCAGCTGCGCCTTCTCCTGGGTGCGGATCGACTTGAGGTCGTTGCTGATGGCGGCTACCTGGCTCAGGTCGAGGTTCTCGAGACTGGGCAACAAGGAGCCGGAGCTGGAGGAGTAGCTGCGGCGCACGGACAGCGAGGAGGAGACGGGCGCCGAGTAGCTGGAGTAAGCGGAGCGCGCGGTGCTGTAGCCGCTGCGCACGCTGGAGATGTGCACCCGGGGCGTCTCCACATAGCGCCGTTTGTAGGAAGTCGAGTAGTACGGCTCAAAGCTGAAGGAACTCATGGTGGCGGTCGGTGCCGCTCTGGCCGGCGGCGGAGATGGGGGCCTAGAGAGAAGAAGAACGGGGGAGAGAGGGAGAGGGAAGGATGGATGGCTGTGTGCAGCTCGGCTCTCTCCTGCCACCCCTATTTATACTCGGAGAGGATTCTGACGCAGCCTTAGATCGATCACTGCGCGCCGGGCCAGAGGGGGCAGAGCGCTGCTGCAGCCGAGGGGAGGATTCTGCGCAAAAGGAAGGCGGGGGCGAGCCACAGGCCGCGAGGATGCTGCGGCTTCGTCCTCTGTCTGCACTTTTCTCTGAAGGCTTTGTTTTCTGTGAGACCCCGTACCCCCTCACTCATTTCCTTTCCCTACCCCCACCCCATCCTACTTATTCCTTGATCCCTGTATCACTCGGATTCGATCGTGACCCCAATAACAAGTTCTCATTCCCTACTGACACCTTAGTTTTCCATATGCCGGAACCTCGGAGACACCCTACCCCTCCCCGTCGCTCCTTCCCCACCAGGGGTCATCATCCCCCTCGTGTTTACGGTGACATTGCGGTGCCTCCAGGGCATTGGAGATACAAAAGATTGTCCCAGGTTTCATGTATGCGGCATATATGGAGGAAAGTTTTATATTTCTTTGTAGCTGTTTCTGGCACTTTCTTTAATTTGTGTTCCTTTCTCCTGGTTATTTTTCTTTTTCTTTAGTGCGCTCCTTCTACACACACACACACACGCACACACACACACCTGGAACTGGGGCACTGCAGGTGTTGATTTTAGCATTTCTAAACCCTTAGAGCAGTTCATATCAGCCTTGTAGTGTTACTAGATTTTCTCATTTCTTTCCGAGGAACGAAGCCTCGCGTACTTTGGGCGTGTTGAAGCGTGAAGGTGGAGGAGTTTGAACTAGCTGGGGAGAAAACCGATTTGCAAAAAGACAGCAGCCAGCACTGCAGCGGGGAACTTCAGACTGTCCCACGTTGCCTGTATCTTCTTCATCAAGCTAAATTCCTGCTCGACACCGACAACTCCATCACATTAGAAGCCCCTTTGCCTCTTTTTACACCCATGTAGCGCCCAACCTGATGATTTCAACAAGCCACGCAGGTGGCTGATTTTCAGAGGGAAGCTGCTGTTGCCTCCCGGAGCGCGGAGCGCGGAGCGCGGAGCGCGTCTCCAGGGAGCAGAACTCGGACCTGAGACGTCTCGTTCTGGGGCGGGCAGAAAATAGCCGTGTGGTTCTTCCCCCCGAGTCACTCTGATAAACACATAACAGGCCCAGTCCGAAATCCATGGATTTCTTTTAGGGAACACCCAGGGAGCTGAAACAGTGTACACGCCGTAATGCACATTGATACAGCCCTGCGGTTTACAGAGCGTTTTCACGCACGTTGTGTTAGGGAGTCCTCCGGTTGCAGGGAGGGATTGCAGAGATATACGCCTAAGATTTTTCTAAGCAAGCATTTTAATTTTTATTTTCTTTGGGTAAGAGTAGCATTTGAGGTGCAGCATACTGATATTTTTTTAAAAGAGGCAAACGAAGGGGAGACATGAGAGTTTTTAAACACAGAAGCCGGCATCGCTTTCCCTGTGATGCTGAGCGGGCGAAGGACTTGGAGCGGATACCACAGAAGCTCCCGGAGCAACTGCAAAAACCCCTCCCCGCGACAGGAGGGTGGGAGTGGGATAAGGCTTAACCCCTGAGGTCCTTTGTACCTAAAAAAACCTTTCCTTCTTCGTGGTTGAGGAAAAGACTGCAGCAGAGAACTTGCATGGGGTTTCTAGAGAATCTTTAAGGTCTCAAATAATGAGACTTTAGAAACATTAACATCGGTAGTTTAAGTCTATCAGGAGGTCCATCCACACTCAATCATTCTCGGATTTCAAGCTGAGGCTGTCCTGCATTTTGCTTGGCCCTGGCAGCATGCATTCTGATGACTTTTTACAGTCCATACATCTTCGGTCTTCGCGTTGATCAGGGATTTAGCAGAGGGAAAGGCTTCTCGGGGTGGTGGGAAGAACCTAAGTAAGCCATATTTTTGTCTGTTCCCAATTCCCCATATGTGGATGACAAGTGGCAGAATGGATTTTTTTTTAACCCGCCCCATTAAAACCACATTGATTCACACTCGCTCTGTGTGAGTCCACCTACACCACACTCTTAGGTATTCACGAGTTCATTTCTTTTGTGCCAGCTCCCTTCCCTCAGTTTCAGGTCACCCTCAGAGATCTTAAGTTCGTCAGTGTTTTTGCCAAGGCTCCTGGCTGAAGATTGACTGCAGAGGAAGCTGCTCAGAAAAGAGGGAGGTGGCTGATGGATGCTGCAGGGGCCGTGAGATGCTGCAGAAAGAAGAAACCTGTGGGCCTCTGCTGCTGTCCTTTGGGCAGCTGAAAAGAAAGGCACCCTGGAGTGTGCAGGGTAGGAATGGGAGGGCAGGGACCCTTGCCTTTGTTGAACCTGGTGGACAGGGGGTAGGGAAAGGGGCAGATCTACTGTATTTATGAATATACACCTGTGGTCTTTTTCAATAGCTCCACTACAGCCTTGCTTTAGAGGAGCTTCCGGACCCAGCCCGGGTCTGAGTGTTGGTGACCCTACCTTCAGCCTTCCTCTGCTAGGTACCTGCTTCTTTTTAAAATATTCTGCCCAGTCATCCTCCTTTTTAACTCTTTTCTCTGAATGCCCATGTGGCATTGGCCCTATGTGTCAAAGCAAAGGTAAAATGATCAACTTTAGAAAATCTGCTTAAAAAAAGAATCTTGACTTTCCTTCCCTTACAACAAATGTTTCTGCATTAGTGTTTTTCACAGGGGTGTCGTTATTTCTTTAGAAGGCTTTGGGGTCTTGTTACACACTTGTGCATTTGTTCCACTTTAAACACATTCTCCAACAACGTGAAAATGGTTGAGGGCTGCCAACAAAACACACTCCTAGGAAATAAAAATTATGTTAAAAATACATAGGCAAGTGTGTTGATGAAACTCATTCATAGAATTTCTACTACTCTGGTTATCTGTAATAGCTCTGTAATTCCCCTAAATGACTGTTCGAAGTAAAATGTATTAACCTTACCACAGAGCTCATAAAATATAACTCTTAGAACCACCGAAAAAATCTTCCTCCTCTAGTGCCAAGAGAGTCAGAAGCTTCAGATGGATAGGACCTGGTGACTTTCATTTCATTATTCTAAAACACTTTGGCACACAGGAATTCTGTATTGGCATTTGTTTTGAAAAGCTGAGCTCTAGGCTGAAATACTTATGAGGCAGATCTCGTGAGAACATCAGTCCTTGGGTCAAGAGAGCAAAGTTCTCCCGCCACCAGTGAGCTGTGGGAATAGCCCTCATCCAGAACAGCAGATGGGTCGCTATACTCTTCCCCATCGGGTAGATACATCACTGTCAGCAAAGTCGGCATCAGTTTGTCTGTGCAAGGAGGGATGAAGGAAATAAATACATGCAGGATGCCTGCCCTATGACAGGCATTTGGTATCTATTATTTAATAACCTCCAGGTCCCCATGAAATGGGTTATTGTTTATTCTGAGCAAATAGCTGAGTCCCAGAGAGGTTAAGTAATGTGCCAACTCACACAGCTACTCCACACCTAAGCTCAGTTTGCTTCCAGCCTGAGTAGGGCTCTACTCATTACACATGCTGCAGCCACTGGCATTTGCTGCTTCCATATGTTTCCGTGGAATTTGATAATTGTATGCTGCAGTCTCTGTGCGTGTGGTAAACCACTCATGTTGGGGAGAGACAAATGTGAACTGATTTATACCATGAAGAAATTGTTAATGAGCGTGTTTTATTTGGACAGCTAATGGTGGCAATAAACTGTAAAATTATTGTAGGTTTCTTAAGAGTTCCAATGTAAAATAAAATGAAAGCTACCAGTAGAACGTGACACATAACTGGTCATGTGACTTTTTAGACACGCCTCTAAACATCAGTTTACAAAACACCCTTTCTGGAATGAATGACCTAAATGCAACCTTAGCTGATTTAAACTCTTTAGAATAACTATATTATGACATCCACCTTTTTATTAATTAAAATACCATCATATTCCACTCCTGTAAATAGGTTCTCTTCAGCAAAATGACCTTAAAAATTGCTCTAAAGAATAAAAGAACAAATGCTGGCACCCAACATCTCATCACTGAAGTTTATCATGCTTTCTCCAAATCTTTACCTTTTTAGAAAGAAATATGAGTAAAATCAACAGAAAATGTATAGTGTGTGGAAACCACAAATATATTTCCTCTCTGCTTTTTATAACCAGTTTATTTCTTTATATATTATGCTCACCATAGGAGTCATAATACATGAATCTCCCCATCTCTTGGGAAATATATTTGAAAGAAAACTTTCCCCTTGTAATACAAAATATGACTAATTTTACAGCATCACATTTTGAAGTAATGCATCGTAAAGTGTGCTATGCAGCTATATAAAATGTAGAAGGCAACGGGAATGAGAATGTCATTTGAATAAATTAAAAATGAAAAGCACATTTACATTTAGAACACATGCAATATTAGAAATGACAGGAAGTTGCTGCTGTCCAAGCAGAAATGGTGGTGATGGGTTTAAAGTCCTAAATGCTTGCTGCACGGAACTGGCCAAGGTAATGTATGATCTCCCCAGAGGCCTGTTCCACAGTGCCTTGCCCTTAATCACAGTCACCAGCCGCAGATGTTAGAGGGTATGGTGGAGACCTTAAAGGGCTTCATCTGCGGTCATTTCAGGCAGGTCACAGCCCTATCGGTCCGAACCAATAGTACGAACCCTGTTTGTTGAGCTGTGCTTTCCTGACTGCGAGGAAATACATGCTGCTTCTGCAATTTGAGTACCAACTAGCCACAAAAACATGCCATGTGGCACCTGGATTTCTTTGCTGACCTTTACAGTGGTTTAATAAATCAGTCGGAGGAATGTGAGGTTTACTGTTTGCAAAGACAGTGTATAAGCATTTCCATCGGCAAGAGACAAAGGCCCGAGGTTGGCTCTTTCGCAGCCAGGCTAGAGCCCAGCCAGAGCAGCGGTTCACTTCACTGCTGCAGGAATGCAGCAAATGCTGCTGCAGAGCTGCTCGTGGGCGGATCCCCCGGTTCCTCCAGTACAGCAGACCTGCTGCTGGCACCAGGATATATAACGTTTGGTGTCTGGTAAGTTGAACATATAAGAGACTGTCTGGATTAGAAAAGCAAAACTGGATGGTGTCTAAATGACTTATTGATTGATTAAATAACTCTTTGTGTTCATCCATCGAGTCACCGAATGCCGTTGGAACACTTGTAATTTGCACAAGTCTGTCTAAGTGCCAGGGGAGGTGGGGGAGTGTAGGGACTTATAGCAGAGTCCTGTCTCCAAGGGCTTGAAAAATACCTGAGCACAATAAAAAGACCAGCTACTGATACACACAACATGGACGAATCTCAAAACCAGCATACTGGGGGCTTCCCTGGTGGCGCAGTGGTTGAGAGTCCGCCTGCCGATGCAGGGGACACGGGTTCGTGCCCTGGTCTGGGAAGATCCCACATGCCGTGGAGCGGCTGGGCCCGTGAGCCATGGCCGCTGAGCCTGCTCATCCAGAGCCTGTGCTCCGCAACGGGAGAGACCACAACAGTGAGAGGCCCGCGTAACGCAAAAAGAAAAAACAAAAAACAGTATACTGATACTGAGTGAAAGAAGTCTTAGACAAAGGATACATAGTGTATAATTCCATTTACATGAAATTCTAGAACAGAGGAACTAATCTATGATGGAAAAAATTCAAAACAGTGGTTGCTTCAATGAGTGTAAGGTGAGGAATGACTGGGAGAAGGCACGAAGGAACTTTCTAGGGCGATGGAATTGTTTTAGGTCTCGAGAAGTTTGGGTCGTACAGGTGTATGCATTTGTCAAAACTCAGAATATAGTAGGATTTGTGCATTTCATTGAATGTAAGTTTTATATCAAGAGAGAAAAATGTAAACAATATATATGTATATACATATATAATTGTAAAAATAAACAATATAACATAAATTTACAAATAAAAATATATAATATATCACTTTTAAAATAACTAAGCAGACAAAGCCCACGCATGTGAAATTTCAAAGAACTATGCAAAAGTTATTAAGAAAAGGCAAAATTCTAGGTGATGTCTCGGGGAAAGGAAGGAAGGTACAATGATTGCCATGATCTTAGAGAAAAGAGAGGTCACATGAATGAAATGAACCAACATTCTGAGGCTGGTTACTATGCCAGATGCTTTGTGCAGGTATCAGATTTAAGCTTCACAGCAGCTCGATGAAGTGGATGTTCTTATCGTTGTTCTAAAGATGCATAGGTATTGTATTTCTATTAGTCCATCCCAATATTGCATTCAAAATTTTTAGCCATCTTACATTGCTGCCTCATATTGAATTTGCATCGCCTTTAAAAAAAAAAAAGACTCTGAAAGCTAAGGCTATTCATTTATACTGCAGCTTTTATAAAAACCTAAAAATACAACTTTTATTTAAAACCTAATCTTTCATATAAATGCTTTGGATCCATTGTTCAAATCTGCTGTAATCATTTTAAAACCTTCCAACTTTATGTCAAATTCAATAATGAGTGAATTTCCCAATTTTTTAAATTAATACCATTAGAAATGTGGTTTTCTGTGCTGTGCTTCATAGACTCTTGGGATTGGGAAGTAATTTAAATGTTTCCACTCAAGTCCTCCACCGGCTTCTTCATCTTCAGCAGCTCTTAACCTTTCCTTTGCTTATTCCTTTTTGCAGAATGAATTATCCCCTCTTACTGCCCCTCCCCACCGTAGCCATTGAACATTATATCTAAACAGAGCAGAAATTTCTAGGGAGGCAGTGGCATTAGTGGCCCAAAATGAGCTTTGGTTTTTCACTTTCTGTTTCTCACTATTCTCAAATTTCTTTTCCACATGATTCTTAAGGCATCCTCACATAACAGAGATAACAGCAGTGATGTTTACATGGAGAGCAGAGATCTCCCAAGCATTTCTGCATGATATCACTGGATTCCTGCAGCAATCCTGTGAGGCAGAAACAGATCAACAGATGTTACCGTCCTCACTTTCTAAATAAGGATGCTGCGAGATCTGCAGAGGTAAAGGATTTACCCCAAAATCATATCTCCTGTTAACAGTGGAGCCAGGGCTATCACTCAGGTTACCTTTCATCAAATTCACTGGGAATTGTTTCTCTAAATCTTACAGTTTCATATGTACCAGGCCTATCCTTTTCCAGATCCCCTTGTGGTACCCTTCCAGAAAGACAGGGAAGCCCCAGTTGTCTCTTGCTTTCAGATTAGATTCTTGATACATAACTACTCAAATCAAAGCTTCAACTCTTTAGCTTGAATGCCTCTTAAAATGCCAATATCAATAGAAGAGGAAAGAGTTAAAGCTGATATTAGTCCTTTATACCTAAGATTGAATATGAGTTAATAATTCCTTCTGAAATAAAAGAGTGAAAACTTGAGAACTTTGAGCAGTGAGGAGATGGAAAAAGACAATAAGGCCACTGGGAAGAGGAGGCTGATCAGAGAATAAGCCAGAATGTTGGCAGGGCTGAAAGCAAAATGTCCCCCATAGACTCTGAGTTCATGCCCAAAGCAAAGGCTTCTACCTTCCTGGTATAACTTGACTGGAATATAATTCATATTAGTCACAACCAATTAATTCTGAGATGACTTGGATGTGTTTAAGTCAGGGAACAGCCCCAAATCTTCATTTTGAGATGTCTTCTCCCACCTGAACTTTGGCTAAAGAAATTCTTGCATTGTCTGAGCTTTTTCGCTCTTACATACTTCAAGAAGGTGCCAACCAACTAGGAAAAGGCCAAACGGAGTAGGAGATGGAAACTGAAGAAGTGAAATAGCATAAGAATGTGCATACCAGGTACCCAAACCTGAGCAAGGAAAGGAAATCACAATCCTATAATTTAAAGGGATAAGGAAAAAGGAAATTTTGCATTTATTAAGCATAATTGCGTGCAATAATATGAATAAAAGCTTTATGTCAGGCCCTGTGTTAAGTCGTTTCATTGGATAATTTCATTTAATCATCACAAAATCCCATGAGTTGGCTATTTAAATCATCCTCATTTTAAAGATGTGGAGTCTAAGGTTTAGACTAGAGCCTACACCGTATGCCTGGAGAACTCAGGGATGTCATTGATCTCTAATGAGTTAAGTATTATTTTTACTCCATAAGGAGGAAAATGAGGTTCAGAGAGCTTAAGAATATTGGTCAAGGCCACACAGCGGGGTCTAGGTTTGTCTGAATTCTCACACTTCCTGTTATGACCAAAGTGCAAGAATGTTCTTTAGAGGTGCTAGGCAAATAGAATCTCTCACTCTTTTTTTCCTCTGCAGATTAAATTTGTAGACTGCTACAAGAAAATGCTTCAGTAGAGTTGAGGAGGCTCAAATCATGAGCAAGTAAAGTAATCCATATAATGGTCATTTAGACAGAGCACCACAGACACACACCAAATAAATACGTCAACACTTGGCTTCATTAGCAGGTTCTAAAAACAGCCATCCATCACTACAATCATTTATAAGAACCAAACTCATCGGAGCTTTTCTCTCCAGATACAGGCTCCCTGCCTTATTGCTAACCAGCAATTTCTTTTATTATATTATCTGGAAGAGAAAGAAGCACACTGAGAAAGATTCCCTGCACCTTTCAGTATCACTTTATCCTACAAATTTAATAAACCGCACTACTAGATCCCATTACAACAACAGATAGGCTTTGGAATCGGCCTGAGATGTTTCAATTTGCAAAGTGTTTTCTTTTTCTTATGCCAAAAAAGTTTTTGCCCATTAACACTGATTAATACTTACTTTAGAAGTTATCCAGATTAAAATTTTCTTCCAAATGAATTCCCCAATTTAGAAAGATCACTTAAGTAAGACACACAGCTGTGTCTTAACAATAAAATGTATTTAAATGTACAGATGGGTGCAAGGCTCGGTGGAAGAGATTGTTCCCCACACAAAGCGATAGCAGTTCAGAAGGGAAGCACTCCACCTCTGAGCTGGCCTTGACCCTAGATGGCATCTTGGGTCCTCTGACAACCTGAGATTCTCTGATTCAAAAGTATTGAAAAGGCCAAAAGCGTTGGATAAGCTAGGACCAAGGAGAACTCATATTTTAAGTGACCATAAGTGAGAGTTCAAAAGCACACAGCGTTACTCCAAAAACGGAGACTTACTAGTATCTTAGTTCAAATATGAGCCAAAGACAGAATATAAGCAAATGTCGATAGAATGAGATTTTTGAGGGAAGAAAGAAAGCATTATTAATTGAAATTTTCAGGGAATATGTATTTGCTTATTTGCATTAAACTCATCTTTCCTACAGAAGAGCTAATAATAAACAGCTGAACAGCTGTCAATATTTTTATCAGTTGAATTGGTTCCCATTCACCTAAGACAATAGAATTCATTTTCTCTCTTCTGATTTCTTCTTTTCATGGGTTGGTTATGAAAGAAATGAGAGGAAAAATCAGATGCTTCTCTTACTGCTGCTTCAAGATTAAGTGTTGAAACCGAGCATAGATTAAGGCCACTGACATTTCTCTCCTAGGACCCAAACCCCAGAATGAAGAATAGAAATAACTTCTCTCACTCTCTCTTCCTTTCTCCTTTTTTCCATCTTTGATTCTTTCTCTCCTCCTAAAATGTGTGTATTGCTGGTTTCCCTTTGAAGACAGGAACCTAAGAATTTGAACTCAATGCCCAGGGAATAGTAGACTGTGGAGTCTGGGGTTAAAGAGAGGACAGGCAAACAATCTCTAGGTATCACTATGGTAACCATCCTAGATGGTGAGTGGAGCCTGCTGTTACTTTAAAAAAAAAAAAAAAAACCCTAAATGTATCAAATATTATCTTTTCCAGATACTGTAATGACATTTTTTGGGTGTGCTGTTGCTCTGTAGATCATACTGAAAGTCCACATGGTTTTGGGAAACAACACTAAAGAGTGGAAAAGCACTGGATTTGAGGGGCTGAGGTGTCTGATCCTAGATCTAGCTCTGGGGGTAACCAAGCACAAATGCCTTTGAACTGGCCACCTGTTCCCCTGAAGGGACTGGAGGACTTTCTAAGGGGTTCACAGGCATAAATAGTGCTAAGGGAATCTATTTCCAGATCCCCAATTGACATATGTAGTCTTTTGTAAAATCTATCTGCTTGCGCACTTGTGCTGATTCTGCTTTCCCACCTTTGCTATAAATTGAATGAGCTAAATCTGCATCAATGAGGTTTTGACAAAAATGCATTTAAATCACATAGAAAATAAGATAATCTCATTTCTAACACTGTATTGATAAAGATGTATTGAAATTAAAATTATACATATTCCAACCCTTTCTAAGTTACGTAAGGTGCCTCTAAGTGAAAAATAAGCAGGTATAATTAATAGTTATTTGATAAGACTTGGTAAAGCCTCTTTTGCTATTCTTCCCAGAAATAGAGTGAGTAAATTACTTTAACCACGAAGAGCTAAATCTTTATGCAAGCTAGGTGCTTTCCAATTCTTTGCTTTCAACAAAATTAAAGGAATAGTTAATCAATTAATTAGCTGATAGATTTAAATATTTATTTTATTTTTATTGAAGTATAATTGACTTACAGTGTTGTGTTAGTTTCAGGTGTACAGCAAAGTGATTGTTATATATATATATTCTTTTTCAGATTCTTTTTCATATAGGTTATTAAAAAATATTGAGTATAGTTCCCTGTGCTATACAGTAGGTCCTTGTTGGTTATCTATTTTATACATGGTAATGTATATATTTTAATCCCAGACTCCTAATTTATCCCTCCACAATATTTTTACAATAGGTCAATATGTGCTTTCTGGCTTTGGAAAGATTTCAAATATTGGAAAGATTTCAAATATTGAGTGATATTGCTAAAGAAATATAAAACAACACAAAATTTTCTATTCCTTATATATTTATTACTTAATACCTATATGTATACTTGTATACTTTTATACTTATTTAGGTAAGTTTTATATATGTGTCTGTATATAATTTTTAAAAAGAAGGGATAAACATGGCGGGGAGGGGAAGCTGGGACGAAGTGAGAGAGTGGCATGGACATATATACACTACCAAATGTAAAATAGATAGCTGGTGGGAAGCAGCTGCATAGCACAGGGAGATCAGCTCGCTGTTTTGTGTTCACCTAGAGGGGTGGGATAGGGAGGGTGGGAGGGAGACGCTAGAGCAAGGAGATATGGGAACATATGTATATGTATAGCTAATTCACTTTGTTATAAAGCAGAAACTAACACACCATTGTAAAGCAATTATATTCCAATAAAGATGTTAAAAAAAATCGGTAAGAAAGAAAAAAATTAGTGAGCACCAAAGGAACTAAATATATATATATATATTTCATGGGTCATATTTCAATCTGTTTCCTTTCAGGATTAAACAACGGTAATGTACCTTTTAAAATGTGAATGACAGTTTTTTATTGAAAAACTTCTAGGTAGGCATGACCAGCCCCAGAAGGATCTCTTTTTATTGCATCTCGTAGAAAAATGTAAAGAACATTATAATAAACACCATATATCTCTTGCTCATCTTTAAAATCTTAATATTTTATCAGATTTACTTAGAATCTTAAAACAAAAATTATGGGTACAAAGACTCCTACATAGCTTTCCTCTCTCTCTTTCCCATCTTTCTTTCCCAGAGAGAAGCAGCAGACTGAGTTTAGTATTACTCATTCCCTTGCATGCTTTTGAAATTCATATCTATAAGTAATATGGATATATCTATAATAACATAGACATATCAGCCACTAATAAACACAATCATATGTCCTTTTCCTTTATTCTGTAGAAGTGATCAATTAGATTAATAGGTTTCTAATGTTAATTCATCTTTACATTCTTGCGATTAGATAGATAAACATAGATATACATATTCATGTACACATACATACATTCATTCTTAGGTTCAGTTTATCTATATGTATTTAAAATTTTTGCATATATATTCATAAAGTGAGGTTAACCTCTACTTTCTCCCATATTCTTTGCCTGATCTTGGCTAACCTAATTAACTGACTTTAGTAGTTTCCTCATGTTTTATTTTTTAGAAAGATTTACATAACTTTGGATTATCTGTTTCTTGGATGTTTAATAGAATTTGCTTATAAAATCATCCATGTGTGGTGTTTTATTTTGTATAAAATTTTAACTACTGAAAAAAATCAATATCTTAATGGTTACAGAATCATTAAGGTTCTCTATTTCTTCTTGAGTAAATATTAGGACTTAATATTTTTACAGACAATTGTACATGCTACGTTTTCTGTTATGTTAACATAGAACTATTGGTATTGGTGATATTCCTTTATTATTTTCATGTCTTGGGGGTTTTTTGAAGTTATAAAATCCTATAAATCCACTTTCTGGTTTGTTTTCTTTCTTGTAAAGAGAAAGAAACAAATCTATACTTTTCTCTTTTCCTCACTTTCTAAACATACACCCTTGTGTATGTTTATGTTCAGCATAAACAGCAGGCTCTGTTCCCTCTGCCTGAAATGCTTCTCTCCCAACTTTTTTCATAGATGCTTATTTCTGTTCTTAGGGTCTTATTTTATCTTATTTTATTATTTTTAATGAGGAATATAGTTGACATATAAAATCATATTAGTAGCAGGTGTACAACATAATGCTTCAATATCTGTGTATATTATAAAATGATCACCTCAATATGATGTCTTTGTTTTACCCATAGTTATGTCTCCTTTTTCATTACTCATATTATTTGTTTGCGTCTTTTCTTTTTTTGTTGAAGTATAGTTGATCTACAATATTGTGTTAGTTTCAGGTGTACAGCAAAGTGATTTGGTTATAAATATATATGTAAATATCTATATTCTTTTTTTGATTCTTTTCCATTATAGTTTATTACAATAGAGTTCCCTGTGCTATACAGTAAATCCTTGTTGTTTATCTATTTTATGTATAGTAGTGTGTATCTGTTAATCCCATACTCCTAATTTATCCTTCCCCCTTGATAGCCATAAGTTTGTTTTCTATGTCTGTGAGTCTATTTCTGTTTTGTAAATAAGTTTGTCTGTATTTTTTTGGATTCCACATATAAGTGATATCATATAATATTTGTCTTTCTCTGTCTGACTTACTTCACCTAGTATGATAATCTCTAGATTCATCCATGTTGCTGCAAATGGCATTATTACATTCTTTTTTATGGCTGAGTCCATTATATATACACCACATCTTCTTTATCCATTCATCTGTTGATGGACATTAGGTGGCTTCCATGTCTTGACTATTGTAAATAGTGCTGCTATGAATATCGGGGTGCATGTATCTTTCTGAATTAAAATTTTCAGCTTTTCTGGATATATGCCCAGGAGTGAAATTGCTGGGTCATATGGTAGCTCTATTTTTAGTTTTTTAAGGAACCTCCATGCTGTTTTCCGCAGTGGCTGCACCAATTTACATTCCCACCAACAGCATAAGAGGGTTCCCTTTTCTCTACACCCTCTCCAGCATTTATTATTTGTAGACTTTTTTGCATATTCTTTTTTAAATTTAATTATAGTAAAAATTACATAACATAAAATTTATGTTAACAATTTTTCAGTGTACAGTTAAGTGTATTCACATTGTTTTACAACAGATCTCTACAACTTTTTTCATCTTGTAAAACTGAAACTCCATAGCCATTAAACAACAGCTCCCCATTTCCCCTTCCCCCTATGCCTTGGCAGCCACCATCGACTTTCTGCTTCTATGACTTTGACAACTTTAGAGACCTTATATAAGTGGAATCATACAGTAGTTTTTTTTTCCTGACTGGCTATTTCCTTTAGCATAGTGTCCTCTAGGTTCATCCATGTTATAGCATATGATGGGATTTTCTTCTTTTTTTAAGGCTAAATAATATTCCATTGTATGTATTATATTATGTAATATTCCTACCCAGACAGTTGCAAGTGGGTATGTGTGCCCAATAACATCATTTCCTCAAAGAAAATTCCCATGTAAGTAGCTGCAGTGTGGGGAAGGGACCCTGGATTTCAAGTCCAAAGACTTGCAGTCACATCTCAGTTTCACAACTTACTAACTGGAGGGTCTCGAAGAAATAACTCTTCTGAGTTTTAATTTTCTTTTCTGTACACAGAGTCAAGTATGCCTATCGATATGTTGGGAGGGTTTAATAAGATAATGTATGTAAACTATCCATTATGTTACTTGGGTAATAATTGGTGGACAATAAATAGTTGGTAGCTTCTCTGTTGATTTATTGTCAACGTCTTGACCTTGAGTCCCGAAAGACTCATTAACTATACATGATTTTATGTTTTGATTCCTTTGTAGGTAAAGGTATATTGTTGTTTTTTGTGTGTACTATCATTTTTTGTTGTTGTTTTGGTTATAAGATTTCAGCTAGTTTCCAAACTGTAGACTTGCCCATCATCTTCTAAACAAAGATGACTAATTGATGCTCTCTTCTAAACTGGACTTCTAAATTTCCCCAGCTTTCCTTCAGCTTGCTAAGTTTTCCTGGAGCTATATACATGTAAATGCACAAGCATTTTCCTGATGGACTAAACATTCAGGTCAATAAAGAAGCAAGAGACAGATCCATTTTACATTTCACTTATTTTTGTTGTTGTTCAACTTGGTTGCGGAAAGGAAGCAAGGAAAAAAATCAAAAGGCAGTCTTATTAAATGAACTGAGAATAATTTAATTCAAATAACTTAAGTGCCAATTAGCTCATTGCAAACCCCATGCTCCTAAGTCAGAAGATCTTAGCTTCTGGGCAAACATGCAAGGCTCAGTTTTGAAGTCAGAGGCTTAGATTCTGTTAAACCCACAGTAGGTCATCCAAGAAACTCATGCACAGAACTCTAAATGAAGACACAAGTACAGCCTTAGGAAGCACTACCTTTCAACGTTATCAAAACGGCAAGACCAACATCTAGTGGTGAAATAAGTATACTGCAGTATGAATTTAGACCTTTAAATGTTAGCAGTACTTCCAACTCTTCCAGAAAGAGGTTATGCTTTCAAAAACCAGGATATCTAGAGAGTCACCCCCAAAAGACCGTTAAAAATGTTTAAGAAGATAATATAAGTTATTAAAACTTTATTTAACACGTCATGAAGCAGACATTCTCCGATCAGAGAACCGCAAAATGGGATGAAGACAGGAAACTTTTATAGGATAAAGAATAAAGAACAAGGAAGAGAAAAATAGAAATAGAAAGCACAGAAAACATGTTGGCTGAGGCCTTGATTAGGCTAAGAAGGAACAGGAGGTAAATATAGAGCCCATAGTTGGCTTGGTGTTTGGAGATTGGCTGACTGGATATACTGCATTTCTGGTCAAGTGGAGGAGTATTTACAGGGACGCAAAAGATACCTAAGTTTTGGTTTGCTGATGTAGCACCCTGAGCAGGAGTGACTCCATCTTGGGCCTAGAAATCTATTTCAACAAGACTAAATCGTTAGCGATAGAATTCCAGGTAACTGAGTGTTAAGCAGGGGAGATCTTTGGGGAAAAGATAAGGGTGGTCTTTTAGTGCTATTTTGTATTATAAAGGCAAATGATTATCCAACTTATTTTTAAGAGCTCTCCAAGCTGAAAGTTGCTGTACCAGATTTTAGAGGAATTGTATATCCAGTGTCGATGATGTAGTTTGAATATCACTTATAATTATTACTGACGCTCCTAGCATACAGTAGAATCATTACTACTTTAAATAAACTTCTAATGTAAAAGTTAGCGTCTTATCAAGTAGTTAATTACTTTATACATTATTTTTACAACTAGGCTGCCTCAGCAAATAATTGTTTCTCCTGAATCCATAAAGGTCATTAGGACCACTTATGCAGTGTACTCTTTATAATTTGCATCTCAGGATCATTATTATTCTGATGCATGAAATTTTCCCATGGGGGCCATGGAAGGTAAAGCCTAAGACAATCACTCTGAGGCCATTGGAAGAGCCCTAGTCATGCCAGCATGTTCTCAGTGATTCCTTCCCACCTACACACTCCTCTTTCACCCTGGATCTTTTAGAATGCTTCTCCTTGCTGAGCTACCTGAGGGCCCATTCTCTGTTGGCCATAAATACAGACAAAAGCCATCAGAGCCAAACTAGCCATGATCCCAAGCCAGCTTAAGTAGCTGTAGGATGTTACAACAACTCTTCTTGGCTTCAAAACACAAATGCAAACCTCATCTTCCAGCTAGCCTGCTCTGAATGGTTTCCTGTGAAGAAAGCATCCCTTTTGTTTCTTTTAAATATTTATTTATTTGGTTGCGCCGGGTCTTAGTTGCGGCAGGCAGTCTCCTTAGCTGCAGCTCATGGGCTACTTAGTTGCAGCTTACAGGCTACTTAGTTGTGGCACGCAAACTCTTAGTTGTAGCATGCATGTGGGATCTAGTTCCCTGACCAGGGATCAAACCTGGGCCCCCTGCATCGGGAGTGCGGAGTCTTAACCGCTGTGCCACCAGGGAAGTCCCAAGAAAGCATCCCTTCATCCAGGTATCTATCTCTGCCCGTCCTTCCCATGAACAGATGGAGAGGTCCACTAAGTAGATTCAGTGGGGTTCTAGGCACTGGTCCTGATGTTGCTTCTGGCCTGAGAAGGGTGTGAAGGCTGGCTCACCTCCATTATCCCATCTTTTTTTTTTTTTTTTTTTTTTCATTATCCCATCTTGAATTGCCCTTCTCAGCCTCACAGGAATGAGACTGTGACAATGTTTCACCAACGCTGCTGGGTAATGTTTAAGGGTTGCTGGTTAACAAATCCTCTTCAGCTTCATTATGTGTGCTTTGTTTAGCCTCCACATCAAGAAAGAAAGGGGTAGGGGGGTACTGTAAACAAATGGCTCTTTTCATCAGGTTAATGTTATTTACTGGCTTGGTGTCTCTTGCTTCGATGACTCACTCAGACTGAGCTTTGTGCTCTGACTTCAGCCATCGTATGACTTTTCATCCCTTCTTTAATAATTTTCTGTATCTGGATTTTGATGCTAAAATTAGCACCAGGATTCAGGACAATTCAACAGAAGAACCGATGGCTCCATAACGGAGTGCAAAACACTTAAGAGAGAAGAGGCACCCAGGGTCCTTGATTTTTGAAGCAACACACTCATCCGAAGTTCCCTCTGCCTCAGTCTCCGCCCAGCCTCAGTCCACGCAGCCACTGTTGCCGAAGCCTGGAGGGCAGATCTGATATTGTCATCCGTCCCTGATCAGCACCGTCGTTGGCTCTTCATTGCCTGCTCTCACCCCTTCCATGAGCTGCCCCAAACCTCCCCTTGCCGCCACTTATACTGTGCCCTTTCACTGCACTGCTTGTTCCCGACCCTTCAAGGCTGAATTCAAATGTCTGCTCCTTTCTCTCCTCTGAACTGCAGCAACTCAGCTCCCACAGACTTCTGTTTTGTCTCCGAATATTTCCTTATTCACCTCATTTTCCTCTCATATAGCTATTTGCTTGGGAAGTTGTCCAGTTTATCTTTCTCACTTCTGAACTCCCCAAGTCTGGTGCTTACTAGGAGTTAAACAAATGATGACTCAATGAGCAAAACATCTTTTAAAAGGTGCAGAGGTCCAATGACTAATTTTGGGGGCCTCTTACTCAGCGTGTGTACACTTTGAATCCCTGGATGCAGTATGAGAGCAAAACACAGGGCTTCATCCTCTTTATTGCAGGAAGTTGGATGTCTTATTCTCCCATATCCTTGACAAATGATTCCCACCTTCCGCTCCCTCTCCGAGTGAAATGTAGCAGTAAGAGCTGCGCTGGAGATATATTGGAGAAACCGTCAGTGACTGGGATAAATTAAATTGTTGGGACGTGAAAGATACCGCAGTGCACCCGGACAGCACCCTTGTACCAGTGAACTAGGCAGTATACAGATGAGAGTGGGGAGACAGTGGGGAGTGACATAGACTGTCCTTTTCTTTTTTTTTTTCTTTTCTTTTTTTTAACATCTTTATTGGAGTATAATTGCTTTACAATGGTGTGTTAGTTTCTGCTTTATAACAAAGTGAATCAGTTATACATATACATATGTGCCCATATCTCTTCCCTCTTGCGTCTCCCTCCCTCCCACCCTCCCTATCCCACCCCTCTAGGTGGTCACAAAGCACTGAGCTGATCTCCCTGTGCTATGCAGCTGCTTCCCACTAGCTATCTATTTGACGTCTGGTAGTGTATATATGTCCTTTTCTTTCTCCACAGCAAAGTGCCCTAGTTTGGGGGACGGGACCAGCACCCACTCACAGGCTCGTCTGGCTCTCTGAGACTGGCTGTTTGGGGATGACGATGCATTCTGTGGGATTCGGCATCTGTATGGTAATGAGGGGCTTCAATTTCATTCTCATAGTAATGGCCACCATGGACCGCGTTCTCACGATGCACTGGGACTGGGCTGTGCTCTGAAAAAGCACTGCAGTTACCAGCATTTAAGGACCAGGAAACGGTTGATTGGGACATAAAAATAAATTGTCCCAGGTCACAGCTGGTGAGTAGGAGAGACAGATTTTGTGATCAGGTCTGGCTACTTCCAAAACCCCTGCTCTTAATCTGTGTGCTCCTCAGCCTTCCCTGAAGGAGCACCAGACAAAGAGTCAGGGCACCTGCAATTTAGCCCGAACTCTGTCGCTCATTTGCTGTTGATCCTGGAAAGCTCATTTCATTTGCTCCTCTGCTATAAAATATGGTTTTCTGCTATGCCTCTCTCATGTGATGCCTAAATAAGATCATGGTAAGTAAAAGGTCATACATAAAGGAATAAATGAACTATAAGAGGTCAATCATCCCTTTACTTATTAAATGCCTAGTATATATTAGCTACTGTACCAGGCATCTGAAATGAAGAATTTAAGCTCACGGTCCCTGTCCTGGAAGAGTTTTCAGTCTAAAACAGGAGAAAAACAATCTGACAATAACCAGTACAGTAACTGCTATGCTGGAGCTGGCACACAGGCA
Organism: Mesoplodon bidens; assembly: GCF_964165515.1. Classification (NCBI taxonomy): domain Eukaryota; kingdom Metazoa; phylum Chordata; class Mammalia; order Artiodactyla; family Ziphiidae; genus Mesoplodon; species Mesoplodon bidens. The sequence continues at coordinate 106,064,222 of NC_138162.1, forward strand.
ACTGGATCATAAATAAGAGGCAGCTTCTTTAGGCTGAGGGTGGGAAAGGAAGTGGCAGGGAGGACATCCCAGCCGACAACAGGCGAAGAAGCCAACATTCACCAAGTGCCTCGCTGTGTGCTCCTAATTATGGTAAAGGTTCGCATGAATTATTTTATCTCAGCAGCTGCCCTATGTTGAAGGTTCTCCTCTTGTACCCATTTAACAGATGGGAACATGGATGCTTCTTGAGGTTAGGGTGCTTGTTCAAAGCCACAGAGGCAGGAACACTGAGTGAAGCCTGTCAGATATGGAAGTCAGCGTGCTCAGCTGCCGCACTACTACAGCTCTGTCTTCCTCCAGAAACCAGGAACAACCTGAGTCCTGACAGACTCATATCCAATGGCCAGACCAATAACCAAAGGTATTTTGGATAGAAGGAACAGCATGTAGATGACAGCAGGGAGAGTTTGAGGCTCAGTTTGCTGGAGCTTAGGATGCATTTGGGAGAAGCAGCCAGGGTGGGGGAGTGGAGATTAAGCAGATGCCTGGTTGTGAAAGACCTCACATATTCCTCTTTAAAGCTATCAACCTTGGCCTTTCTGATGGCCCGTTGAGAGTGTCCCAGTTTCTCAGAAAGAAATGAGATTAATTAGATGACTCTAGTACTGTTGATAGATAAGTCAAAAGACTTTGCTCAAAAAAAAAAAAAAAAAAAAGACACTGTGTTCCCAGAACAGAGGAGAATTAACGAGACTCCTGGTGTCTCTCTCTCCTTGAGTGCCTAACAACATAAAAGCAGTCACTAGAACTAATTAAGGTGTGAAGAAGAATCCACTGGAGCCAAACATACCATTTGCAAAAATTGCATGTAGAGTCATAAAATAAAATACTGGATCCCTGAAGCATTCGTTTTGGGAGCAGAACTTGTGACACATTTCTCTGTTAATGCACTTTCCCACTCCCTGGTCAGCCTGGGAGACGCCAGTGGCCCAACACTCAGTCTAGGGCTTTATGTGAGCGGGGGTGCAGCATGCTGTTGGGTAGGGAGCCTGAGCTTGGAGGCAGCCAGGCTGGCTCATAGTCAGCCTTTCCCACTTGCCCTTGTTGTGACCCAGACCAACTCACTTAACTGCTGTAAGCCTTTGTTTCCAGGTCCGTAGTTGGAGCTAACAGTCCTGCCTCCCCCCCGAGGGTGGTTGGGGGAGCTAACAGTGCACAGATGCCCAGAGCAGTACCTACCACGCTGTTAGGCCTCCATTAATGGCAAACATTATGATAATGAACCATGACACCTCAGTTACAATGCGGATTCCCAAACCCCACCGAATGCATCATGAGCGTCAAGCCATGCTCCACAGAGAAGGAGTCCAAAAAACTGGTCCCATCCCCAAGCCTGCATCACAGGACACTTCTCCTTGGAGAAGGGCAGGGACTGCACTACTCTCACTCCCGCACCCCTGGCTGTAATCAGACTCATATATGCTGAGTTCAGTAGCTGAAGAGTGTGCTGTCAATCTGCACTGCAGCTACTTTCCATTGCACCAATCATTCTATTTTTCCTAGTCAAGGACGTAATTGTTCCAATGTATCTCAAGTTCAGCTCTTAATGCTCTCATTTTAAGCCAACAGTGGTGGTATTTGGGGGAGGGGAGGGGCAAGAATCAGTCCTCAAGGCCATGGGAGAATGCCAACAAAGTAAAATTATGAAGCATTCTGTTTTTTCTTTAATATACAGGCAGCTAAGGATTTAAATTGAACATATATCCTACAAGTGACTCCAGAAATGAGTCACTGAATATTACATATTCTGTTCAACATTCCCTCAGCATCCATCAGCATCTACCATGTGCCTGGGTCTCTGAAAAACAGATATTAATAAGATACTGACATAGCCAGTTTGGGCTGCTATAATGGAATATCATAGACTGAGTGGCTTAAACAACAAACATTTATTTCACCGTGCATTTTGCACTTCAGGAGGCTGAGAAGTCTAAGATCAAGGTGACAACATATTTGGTGTCTAGCAAGAGCCCACTTCCTGGTCTTCTTGCTGGGTCCTACATGACAGAGAGAGAGAGAAATGGCTTCTCTCTCTCACGTCTCTTCTTATTAGGGCATTAATCCCATTCAAGGGGGCTCCACCCTCATGACCTAATTACCTGTCAAAGGTCCACCTCCAAATATCATCACAATAGGAATTAGAGTTTCAACATAAGAATTAGGAGAGGACACAAGCAGTCAGTCCAAAGCAGATATCCACACCATCCACCAGCAACTTCATCTATAGAGGACTTACGGCATGTAAATAAATTAAGTCAAATAGAAAACAGTGAATACTGTAGGGGAGATAGAACCACATTAAAGGAGTTCACAGAATTGAGAAAGAGATTGTTTCTTGTTGGGGACTCCGAAAAGGTATCCCAAAGGAACCAACATTTGTGTTAGGCTTTGAAGGAAGGAAGGAGGACTGTCTGGGAAAAGGGAACACTGTGTGGAAGCACAGAACTGGAAAACCCAAGAGCAACAGTTTGGTTGAGGCACAGGGAAGGTTTGGAGCAGCTCATGGAAGCTTCATCAAGAGCCAAGGACTACTTTTGAGTAGGTGTCCAAGCTGTGCTCCAGGAAGAGATTTTCGGCACCAAAGGATGGGTTGAACTGGAATTGGTTGGAGAGGAAACTGAGGCAGAGAGACCATTGGGAGAGTGCACTGCCTCAAGAATTGAAAGACCATAGATTACCCAAGCTTTCAAAAGTGTTTTGCACTCATTTGTGGAATCAGGTTCCTGTCTTCTATCATTGGTTCTTGTGATGCATCATCTAGAACTCTTGTGTTAATAAGAACACCATCATCCAAATAATAAATCAGTGGGAGGAGAAATGGAGAGCCAATCTGAGAACTCTCCAAAGTTACAGTCCTCTGCCCTTGAGTGATTAAAAAAGAGATATGAACCAGTTAAATGGTATACAACAAAATGAAAGGAGCCATTTGTTTAAAATGTCCCCTATTTCATTCTTTTGTTTGTTTGTTTGTTTGTTTTTGCGTTACGCGGGCCTCTCACTGCTGTGGCCTCTCCCGCTGCGGAGCACAGGCTCCAGACGCGCAGGCTCAGCGGCCATGGCTCCGGGCCTAGCTGCTCCGCGGCATGTGGGATCTTCCTGGACCGGGGTACGAACCCGTGTCCCCTGCATCATCAGGCGGACTCTCAACCACTGCGCCACCAGGGAAGCCCCCCTATTTCATTCTTGAAGAAAGGGCTTGATATAACAGTATGTCTCAAAGACTGAAATGACATTACTAAACAGCAACCCTCAATATTGCTCAGCACTGCCCTTTTAAGGGACTTGAAACACATCATACACTGGCTACAGAGGTGATGGCAGACTATTAAATAACATGGAACAACTACTGTGCTGAGAATGATGTGGGAACTTCTTGGAAACTAATTTAACTTGATTTTTTTATGTCTCTTAAGTCGCTCTCTTTTAAATTTGGTAAAGCAAACATTAAAAATTTACCATTTTAATCATTTTGAAATGTACAGTGGCATTAAGTATATTCACATGGAGGTACCACCATCACCACCATGATGGTTCCATCTCCAGAACTTTTTCATCTTCCGAAACTGAAACACCATGTCCATTAAACAATAATTCCCCACTTACCACCCACGCCACCCCCAGTCCCTGCTAACCACTATTCTACTATCTGTTTCTATGAACCTGCCTATTCTGGATACTCATAGAAGTGGAGTTATACAGTATTTGTCCTCTTGTGACTGACTTATTTCTTTCACACAGCATAATGCCCTCAAGGTTCATCCTTGTTGTAGCACGTATCAGAATTTCCTTCTGTTTTAAGACTGAATAACCCTTTTTATGTACATACCACTTTTGTTTATCCATTCATCTGTTGATGGGCTTTTGGGTTATTTCTACCTTTTGACTATTGTGAATAATGATGCAATGAAAACTGGTGTACAAATACCTGTGTGAGTCCCTGCTTTCAGTTCTTTGGTGTATATACCCAGAAGTAGAAGTTCTGGATCATCTGGTGATTCTGTATTTAATTTCTTGAGGAACCACCATATTATTTTCCACAGCAGCTGCACCATTTTACATCCCCACCAACAGGTCACAAGGGTTCTAAATTTTTCACATCCTCACCAACACTTGTTATTTCATGGTTTTGTTTTTTGTTGTTGTTGTTTAGGGTTTTTTTTTAAATAATAACCATCCCGATTGGTATGAAGTGAAAACTTGATTTTAAAGTGGGGTGCAAGTGCCGGTTCTTCATAAGGAAGTGATCTGATCTGAGAAGTAGATTCAACCTTATAAATGCTTTCTAAAATCCACTTCCCCTGCCATTTGTCCCCTCAAGACATGTTTGCTGATAGACTTACAAATGCCTTGGAGCAGTTTCCTACAAGGTATGTTGTGTGGGGTGAGAAAGATCCTGCCTTCTTTTGTCTCAGGATGTGGCACTTAGGATAGTCAGTGTGGGGGGATGGGTGGGCTGGGAGAGCACCACACAGGAAACAGGGGTGCCACTCACTTGCTGCATAACCCTGGGGAAGTCACTGCTACTCTCTGCACCTACAGAGACCACATCTGAATATGAGGGAGATGGCCTTCATGTATTAGAATCTCCTTTGGGGCTAAAGATCTTTAATCCAGCTTGAGTTGGTTTTTGTGTGTGGTGTAAGATAGGGATGCAGTTTTATTCTTTTGCATGTGGCTGCCCAGTTTTCCCAGCACCATTTATTGAAGAGACTATCCTTTCCCCATTGTATATTCTTGGCTATTTTGTCATAAATTAATTGACAATATATGCATGAATTTATTTCTGGGCTCTCTGATTCATTGTCTGTTTTTATGCCAATACCATACTGTTTTGATTACTACAGCTTTGCAATACAGTTTGAAATCAGAACATGCGATGCCTTCAGCTGTTTTCTTTAGTTTGTTGTTTGCCTTTCAATTTTATTTAAGAGGGTTTTTTACTATAACAGTTTAAAATATTTTCTGTATTCAAACACTTAACTCTCCTCTTCCTTCTAATCTTTGTCTTTTAAAAATTAATTTATTTTATTTTTGGCTGCATTGGGTCTTCGTTGCTGTGCGCGGGTTTTTTCCTCTAGTTGCGGCAAGCAGGGGCTGCTCTTATCACAGTGCGCAGCTTCTCACTGCGGTGGCTTCTCTTGTTGTGGAGCATGGGCTCTAGGCACACGGGCTTCAGTAGTTGTGGCTCACGGGCTCTAGAGCACAGGCTCAGTAGCTGTGACGCACAGGCTTAGTTGCTCTGCAGCACGTGGGATCTTCCTGGACCAGGGCTCGAACCCGTGTCCCCTGCATTGGCAGGCGGATTCCTAACCACTGCGCCACCAGGGAAGTCCTCAACATCATTTATTAAATAAACCATTTTTTCCTGAACTGACGCAAACTACCATTGTTTTTTATCTTATACTGAAACACTGTATACACTAGAGTCTATATATGTACTTTTATTCTCTTTTATCTCTCTGCTGTGGTATCTGGTATGGTAAGTCCCCATCATTATTTTCCTTTTCCAAAATATTTTCAGTCATTCTCAAGTGTTTATTCTTCCAGATGAACTTTAGATGCATTTTGTCAAGTTAAAAATGTTTTGATTGGTATATGATAGGAGTGTACTCCATTTACAATTTATTTCTGGTAGAATAAACACATTTCAATATTAATAACACCATCAAGGAGCGCTCTGCACAGTGTGTCACAATGAAAGGGCAAGACAGACATGCGTACTTGACCCCTCTGAGCTTCCGTTCCCTCAGCCTCCCAGATCCTGGCATTAGGCTGAGCATCTGTGCTAGTTTTGGAGGTGGTACATTTTCACCTATTAAGTGAATGAATCTTTTTAGTGAAAAGGTGAGAAAGATTGTACTAGAGGTGGCTGGCTAGATACCATTTTTAGGAAAAAGTGCCGGAAAGAAAACTTTTAAGGCTAAAAGGAGAGATATCATTATTAGGGGGTTGCTGCTAACACGGTTATGATTCAAACTGAGAGCAGAAGCTGAAGTCCTGAGCATCAGAGATCAAGGCTACATGGGAGTCCAGTTCTAGACATGCTTTCTAACACAAAGAGGATTTTCTAGGAGCTTAAGGATGGAGCTTTGGAAGGGTAAAGTAAAATGTGTTGGGAATGCAGAGCCTTACTGGAATTCCATTAGTTAAAGTGACAAGAAAGAATGGGGCTATTTTTTCAACTGGGGGCAAAGAAGTGCTCCTTGAGCATCAGCGCCCAGAGATGGGGATAGAGAGAGGAGAGGTACGGAGAAACTCCAGGCATCCTCCAGACCAGGTGCTTAGCGCCCTAGCTCCTGGTCCAAAGGGCTTCGGACATTCAAGTGCTCATGTTCACACCATGAATGCCTGAGAACCATCTGGGCTAAGGGATGGATGACATTTTAATCTAAACCAAGTTACTATTCTGTGGCTGCAAACCATGTTAGTGGACAGTAGAGGGCTACTTCTAGGGCTTCTGCTTTTGAATTGATGGGCAATATGGAGGCTGAACTTGGTATTTTTCAGCATGCGGTTTACTATCTAGAGAGGAAATACTAAAGATACTTCTGAGAAAAAATGGAAGCCCCTGCTATCTGTTTAGATTTTGCATCTTCTGGCTGGATTTATGTCATGTGGGTTCTTGCTCACAGTGGAACGAGTCTTACAGTGTGTCTGGGATCAGGATATTAGGTGCCCTCTAATTACCTAAGTATCAGTTTCCCTGCTGTGAACCACAGAGGCCAGAATAGAAGTAATAAAGCTCCCAGGATTGCATTTTCAGTCAATTATTTTTAATGGTATAATAGGAGCCAGGTCATCAAATTGAAATCCCTCTGTGTACGGTTGAAATGTCTCATAATGCATTCTGTGAGATCAGGGCAAAGCCTTCAAAAAGACACACATTCTGTTTCAACCAACTCTTTTTTTCTGGTTGCAGAAATGATAGATGCCTACTTTAGAAGTTACAAAAATGTATACAGAAGAAAATATATTATGATTTTCATAAATCTTCACACAGAAATAATCACAGTTCATTTTGGTAGGTTTTCTTTAAATATATGTATATTATAGTCAGCTAGAGCTATTTACATAGGCTATTTACATAGTGAGCAAGTCTATACTATCTATGTGTGGTATATTCACTTGACTTCTTACCGAAAGTATTAAAAAGGAGTTTATTTAGTACTTGAACTCTAAAAAAAGAGTTCAAGAGAAGATAGCATTGAATTGAATCGCCTAGGCTCTCCCATGGATACTTGGATAATATTAAACTCATCTTAACCTTACTGGCACCGGAAAGTAATAAGTCTAGATACATCACCGGCAGGCCAAGAAAGTGGCCCCAGAAAGAGTGATAGATCACCACTGTTTCAGTACAGCTGGAAATATCTTCCGAGCCTAAAAATAATGGGCTGCATTAGCTAATGCAGAACAGTTATTTGGCTAAATTAAACTTCAGCTATCAAGAGACATTCCAAAATGGGATTTTTTTAAAAGTAATAATAGTAGTACCTTATTCATTATTTATAAAGTAATTATATTTGAGACCCTACAGTTTCCATCCATCCAAATGATACCAAAACTGAGGGTGAGGGGAAAAGAAGGAGATAGATATTATAGGTCCATTTTTTCATCAAAGATAGTAGTTTTCGAGGTTGAAGGTGGTTCTCAGTAAAACATATAACCTGAGATTTTTATAATGTTTATATAAGTTTCTTTTATAGAGATGGTGTTTCCTCATATGTCTGACATTCTATGATGTCACAAGCCTTTCTTAAAGTTCATAAAGTATACTTAGAGCAAATGAGGCTGAAGGCAGAAAAATCCCAACACATGTAATCACAGGATGCTATTAGTTATGACTTCAGTGACAGTAGACAGCCAGTTGTGTGTGCTGTAGCTGAAAGTACCATTTACTTTCTCTCAGCAGAGACTCAGGACAAAGGAAATACACAATCTCCTACAGACAAGCCCTCTAAATGAAGACGTCATCAGGTCTCGTGTCTAGAAAGCTCAATAGTAAAAATCTGGAAAAATGAATGCCCCACTGAGGCACAAAACCAACAACAGCAAGAAAAAACAAACAAACAAGCAGCCAGCTCTCTGAACCAGAAATAAGGCCCAGGTCAGAAGCTGGTGTAGGTGTCACACCCATACACATGCCTAATAAAAACTAAGTGAATGGTCATGAAGATCCTTCCAGACTCTTTCAAAGTTACAAAGGATGGTGAGGGGTGAATGAGGAGGTGGGTGGGGGTGGCTTCAGGGTCAAACATGCCTAGTGTAGAAAAGTCAAAACAATTTTACACTAGTAAAATCCTTAGAAAATCACCGAAGAAATTTGCTGTTAATATCTTAGCATATTCTGTTCCAGACTTTTCAACGCATGCATACATGTTCATGGGACATTTTACCTAAATTGGGATCATGTCTATGTAATATTACATCCTGTTTTTAATTGAATAGTATATATTTTAAAAGCATACTTTCAAGTCATTAAATATTCCACGACTCATTTGAAAAACTTCTTAATATTCTTTCACATGTATGAATTAGAATGTGTTTATCTCATCTTGTTGGACATGTGACTAGATTTCCGGTTCCTTATTATTAGTATTAATAATATGGCAATAAATATTCCTATACATAAATTTTTGTCCCTTACTGTAATATTTCCTTAAAATATGTCCCTGTGACTTCCCTGGTGGTCCAGTAGTTAAGACTCTGAGCTTCCAATGGAGGGGGCGTGGGCTCCATCCCTGATCAGGGAACTAAGATCATGGCATGCATGTGTGGCCAAAAAAAGAAAATATGTCCCTATACCTTATTTTGTTCCGTGTATATGAACAATTTTTAAGACCACACTCCCTCCATCAGTGTGACAACAGCCAATTCTCCAGATCTTCATTAATGTTGAACATAATCATTATTTAAATCTTTGTTATTTGATAAGCCAAGTACATATTGTCACAGCTTTGACTTGTAGTTGTCTGATTAATAGGAAGCTAAAGAGTGGTTTTTTGTTTTGTTTTAATTTTTTGGCCATTGTGCCTTTTTTCTGGAAATAGTGCATTTGTGTCCTCGCCCTTCTCTTGGATTGCTAGCTTACGTCTTATCAAGTTCTAAAGTTCCTCTTATATTTGTGGCAAATAATTAACTTATAAATGGACAAGTATTTTCCCTTTGCGATTCATTTTATGGCTTTTACATTCAGGATGTCCTGCCTCGCGCTGAGATAAGATACATCTTTGTGATTATCTATTAAAAGAAGTATATGTGCGCGGGCGCGCCCGCGCGTGCGCACACACACACACACACTGACTGAACCCAACGAACCCAATCCTTTGGTATTAACTCCTGCTTGCTTTGGAAATTGTTTTCAAATGAGCAAAGACTCAGTTTCCCCACCCTCAAGAAGCCGAGATAAATGTGTACCTTTCCCTCCCCTTTGAGGCTTAGGCAAGACCTCAGCATGTGCACTCGAGCACGCACCTACATCTCCATCCGCGGGTAACTGCGTGCATCTAGGGGCGTTTTTATTCCATTAAACCATCTGGAGCCAACTTAATGCGGTACCACACTCTGCCATGTATTCCCTCCTGTGTTTGGATATGATACAATGAGAGATCGTTTTTATTCTTTTGAGAACTAAAAGATTGGGGGAAACTCAAGTATTCGAAACTGGGAACTGGTCTTCCAAGAGAACCTTAAAAAAATCAATGACTAGATTTCAATCTAAAGAAAACAATGCCTAAGTTCTCAGTCTTAACCAAATACTATTGGGTGATTTAGACAAGGACCTCAGCTCTTATTAAGCTTGGTTTCCTCTTTTTAAAAGTCCAGACAATAGGGCTTCCCTGGTGGCACAGTGGTTGGGAGTCCGCCTGCGGATTTAGGGGACACGGGTTTGTGCCCCGGTCCGGGAGGATCCCACATGCCGCAGAGCAGCTGGGCCCGTGAGCCATGGCCGCTGAGCCTGCGCGTCCGGAGCCTGTGCTCCGCAACGGGAGAGGCCGCGGCAGTGAGAGGCCCGCGTACCACAAAAAAAAAAAAAAAAAAAAAAAGTCCAGACAATAATAAATAAGTATTTCTTTATTTTTGGCTGCCTTGGGTCTTACATTACTGCGTGATGGTTAAGCGAAGTAATGTTCCTAGCCTAGGACCTCAGTAAACAGGCACGTAATAATGTGTGCTGAATTTGAAATTAAGGGAGGGTAAATAAAAGTAATGTCAGCTACAAGGCTTTAAATTCCAGCCTGGCAAGATTAAGGCCCTCTGTTCTTTCCCTAATCTTAAGGTCCTTCCCTAGAGTGTAATTTACTGCAGTTACAGGCACAAGCACTGGGGACACTGTAATGATATTTTCCAAATGACTTGAGAAACTTTTTTTTTAAAACCACTTTTTTTTTTTTTTTTCTGCCGTGCAGCTTGCGGAAACTTCGTTTTCCAACCAGGGATTGAACCCGGGCCTCCTCAGTGAAAGCGCAGAGTAAGACTGGACTGCCAGGGAAAATTTTTTTTTTTTTAATAAATTTATTTATTTATTTATTTTTGGCTGCCTTGGGTCTTTGTTGCTGTCCACGGGCTTTCTCTAGTTGAGGCAAGCAGGGGCTACTCTTCATTGCAGTGCACGGGCTTCTCACTGCAGTGGCTTCTCCTGTTGCGGAGCATGGGCTCTAGGCACACAGGCTTCAGTAGTTGTGGCACGCGGGCTCAGTAGTTGTGGCCCACGGGCTTAGTTGCTCCACGGCATGTGGGATCTTCCCGGACCAGGGCTCGAACCCGTGTCCCTGGCATTGGCAGGTAGATTCTTAACCACTGCACCACCAGGGAAATCCCCTGCTAGGGAAAATTCTTCAATAAATAAAAACCAGGCAAAATAAGTATATAAACAGGAAGCCTAGTCTCCTAAAGCCTAGGTTTGTGTTTACTTGTCACAGGAAAAATAATAATGGTTAAGATGTACTGAGGGCTGACCATGCCCTATACACTGTGCTAAGCATGCAGGATATTTTCTCATCCTCCCACCAGCCTGGATGGTGTTGGCACCATTATGAGTAACTTATTACAAATAAGAAGACGGAGTCCTGCCCAAATTCATATGAGTACAGGATAGAATTGGGACTCTGCAGCTCTGACACCAGCACCCAGGCTCCTAACAGCTACACAGATATAGCCATGCATTCATAATAACTTGTCCTCAGATGAGACCACACTTCCATCACTTGCCCAGCCTGGATTATTTCAAAGGTGTTCTGGAAGGAATTTCTGCTCCCCAAATACCTTCTCTATTTCCTCTTATGATTCAGAATATTTTGTATTTTGAAATCCAAGCCTTTTCATTTCAAACTTAGATATGTCTTAAAATGTCACTGCCCCTGGTGGAGTTTCTATTTTGACGTATGTTCCCATGAAGGTGTAAGTGACAGTTATCAGATTCTTTCCAGGGAAAAGTTTTGGCTGGGCGAGGGGAAGAGTGTGAGGGAATAAAGGGCAGAAGAAGGACAGATTAGAAGAGCCAGTGAACTCCAAAAATTTTTTTAAATCTTGACAATTCCACAAACTTGCTTTGAACTGCCCTGAATAGGATATACCATTTTTTAGGACGTATTAGAACCAAACTGACAATTTGCTGTATGAAGAATTAACAGGGAAGGGTTTCCCTGGTGGCGCAGTGGTTAAGAATCCACCTGCTAATGCAGGAGACACGGGTTCGAGCTGGTCCGGGAGGATCCCACATGCCGAGAAGCGACTAAGCCCGTGCGCCACAACTACTAAAGCCTGTGTGCCCTAGAGCCCGTGCTCCACAACAAGAGAAGCCACCGCAATGAGAAGCCTGCGAAAGCCCGTGTGCAGCAATGAAGAGCCAACGCAGCCATAAATAAATAAATAAATAAATTTTTTTTAAAAAAAAATAAGAATTAACAGGGAAGAGAAAATCTATTTCTACCTTATTTGGCTTTTATTTTTCCTCTTAATTAATAGGACATCGAACACTTTAAATTTTTTTTAATTAAAAATTTTTTTACTATAGTTAAATTACAATGTTAGTTTCAGGTGTACAGCATAGTGAGTCAGTATTTTTATGGATCATACTCCCAAACTCTTGAATTAGATTCCTTAATTAAAATCTTTCACTTCTTAAAAGTGGCATTTTTACTAAAATAAAAATATAGAGAAAAAAGATTTGATTTAATATTCCCTCTTCTTTGTGCTGCTCCCGACACACATAATTTTCATTTCTTGATGTTCTTTCTGGAAACAGTCATAATTAAGTATGTTGAGTCTCTGGTTCTATGTTTGACAACACAAAATCATCAAAGGGCTTTTATGTTTAACACTTCTAGCCCAAACCAAATCTGAACAAACTTAATGGCTGTATTATACATTCAACTTGGTTTATTTGTTTCCCTTCTCCTCCCATAATACAACCTATGCATTACAAAGCACGGAATTATGGTAAAATTTAAGACATCATTCAGGGGCAAATGTATTCTTTTAGCCAGAGGGTTGACATTACAAGACTCAAGGGGACTGCAGGAGCCATGACTATGGGATAAACATCTTTGATTTATTGGTGTACTGTCTTTATGCTTATTATTTAAAAAGAAAGAAAAAGTAAGTGGTCAAGGTGCCACTATTTCTTAAATTATGAGAGACTCTCACAGTCTCTCTTTGATTCCATAAAGTCACACGGCTGACAGTGCATTATTGCACGTAAAACTCTAATTCGTCAAAACAATGTAAAAGTACACAAAAGACTAGGAAAAAGTCAGCAAAGGACTAGGGAAAAGCCCAACTGCCATTTTCCTCGTTGGCCCACCGCAGCTGCTCTGCATAGCTCCCGCTTTGCAAATCTAGACACAACTGCGTTTATTCCAGCAGCGCCTCTTAGCTCAGCTCACCCCCTTAAAGCTGACAAGTGACGGCCAGTAGCCGGCTCGTTTCTGAAGAAAGCTTTTAGATGGATTAAAACGTCAGACACTCAGACAGTTTAAATTGAGAGCTAGGGCTATTTACCTAAGTGTGTAGCTCCCTGCCACATAATGACGGCCCACTCCACCACTCCACTCCTCAGCGGCCAGAAGAGAGACAAAGTGGGTGAAGGATCATAAGCAGTTCATCTCAGCGTGTCTAAAGCAATTGTCTGAGCAGTACACAGACTGGAACGGGGACCGCTATGTGTCTGCTTTCCAGCCAGACTGCACATTAGACAGGACGGTCTTCCTGACTCTTGACCTACCAGCTGCCCCCAGTTGCCCTGAGATGTCAACTGGATACCCAAGAGGCTCCACTGCGGCGATTTTTTCACGACCCCTCCCACTCCCACCCCCGTGCAGCTCTTTCCTTCCTTCAAGACATTTCCTGATGATTAACTTACTGACTTGTAATATAGTAAAAGAATTCACATTCCTTAACTATTAAAAGTATTAAAAGATAGGGCTAAAAAATATTAACGCGGGCTTCCCTGGTGGTGCAGTGGTTGAGAATCCGCCCGCCGATGTAGGGGACACGGGTTCGTGCCCCGGTCCGGGAGGATCCCACGTGCCACGGAGCGGCTGGGCCCGTGAGCCATGGCCGCTGAGCCTGTGCGTCCGGAGCCTGTGCTTCGCAACGGGAGAGGCCGCAACAGTGAGAGGCCCGCGTACCGCAAAAAAAAAAAAAAAAAAAAATTAACGCATCAATCTTCCCAAAGATATGTGTGCGTGTGCGTGAGAGAGAGAGAGACAGCAAGAGGGACAGAGAGAGAGAGATAAAAGAGCATCCTGGGCCATAATTGGGAAAGAAAAAACTGAGTAGTAGAAAAGACACAACACAGAGAATGGAGTCTTAGGTTCTAAAGCTAGAATTAAATAAATTTAGCAAGCCCCTTAACTTTCCTGGCTCTTGTTTCCTATTCAGAAAAGGAGATAATTGGACCAGTTCTCCAAAGTCTTCGGTCATATTTCAGGCTAAAGGGAGGCGTATTAGAAGCCCGGAGTCCTTTCTGCAGTACTTTGTCTTTACTGTGTAGCACTGGCAAAGGACTTAATGTCTGCCTATGACCCAGGTGCCTGGTCTCTCTTGAACTTCTGATGGGTCAAATTTGCAACTTGACTGTATTCAAATGGCACATCTTTCGATCAGACCCCATCAGGAGAAAGCAGACACCAATGTGTCTCAGAGTTGTGCCAGCAAGAGTCCACAAAGAGATCTGAGGTTGGTCCGGCCATTAACAGGTTACAGCCCAAGTTCATCTTTTCCGCCAGAGACATTATCTCATTGGCAGGTCTCGCCAGAGGCCCAAATTCTGTCTCATTAAGATTCTCCCAAGCACTGAGAATCTGCTTTGTCACTGACACCCATTTAGTTTATAGTTCTGCTATGTCCTTAGGCAAACTTTCCAAAGAGACACAGGAAAGAAGATTTTTCGATTAACCAATTCAAGGCAGAAAGGAATGAAAACAATCAGAGCACCACAGAATACCCAAGGTAGTGACAGAAAAAAAAAGAATCCACATTTCTATATTGTAAAAGGACTTGAGGGTATGGATTGCAAAGGGAATGCCCAATGCATGTAAAAATGAGTGAATAAATCAGCCTTTCCCTGCTAGGCATAGGGCGAAGGAGACAATACAAAGCATTAGAAGGCAACTCGTGGTGGAGTGGTGTCATGAGGCCTGAGACCGCACCCTGAAAGAAAGGGAGAACAAGTCACAGGAATGGGGTAGGGGGACACACAGGGATCTGGATAGGAAAGGAGTTAATAGACTTTTTCTATAGATTATTGGCTGCACCAAGAATTTGGGATAAATATTTAAATAGGTTGGGATACAAAGTGTCATAATTTAGAAGGAAAGACGTGGCCCTTATTTACATATGATATTTTCTATTAACTGGGCTAATTAAACTTTCAGCCTGACAACCAATGAAAATCAAAAAGAGAGACTTAACTACTTGTCTCCAGGGCCTTTCTTTTGGAAAAGCTTTTCAGGTTCCCTCTTCCCTGAAGCTGTGCAGTTGTACAAAGAACGCTCTGGGCCACGCTGGCCGCCGCCCTTGTTTAGAAGAACTCGAGGCCGCAGCAATGTCGGCGGCCCACTCCTGGGGCCGCGCTTTGCCCGCTGCGACAGCGCCTCTGCTGGTGAGACGGAGCAGCGCGCCGAAGCGGGGACAGCAGACGCCCAAGGCGAGGACCGGCCTCCTAGGGCGTCGCCTTCCGTTTGTGCAGTGAGTTGGGGTCCCCAGCATTGCGCTGTTCCGTGCAAAATATGTGCGAGAAATCTTTGTTTCACACTACCTCCCCCTTCCAGCCGGGTGGGAGGCCTGCGTGGGTACCCAAGCCTTCTCCCCTGCGCGGGCCCCCGGGCAAGCTGCCATTGCAGCATCCTTTCGGGCACAAGTTCAATACTGCTGCAACTTTTCTGGTAAAAAAGAGCGGAGAGCAGGCGGGTGGGAGGGAGAACGAGCCAGAGGGCGCCGCAGAGGGGTGAAGAGCAATCCCTCGAACAAGAGGGGCATTCGTACTGTATTTTAACTCCCCTTTAGTGATCCGGGGTGCAGACTGCAGCAGGGCGGGGCCAGCCAGTTTGCATTGGACCCAGGGGCGCAGCGTGGATGATCCGGAGGCTGCATCCGGAGCCCGTGGTGTGCAGGGCCAGAGGGAGAAGAGACGTTCCTTGGTCAAAAGAGACATTGAAGTTAGGGGTGGCACCCCAAAACGCCAAGCGCAGGGGCGCTCGTCTTCAGGGCGGTGCCTGCCCCCCTCCCGCGTTCCTGGCCACGGAGGACGCTGAGTCATTCCTCCTCCTTCGCAGCGCGAGCGCGCCCCCTCTTCTTCCCGTTAGGAGAGGGAAAGGCGTCCCAGCTATCGTCCAGGGCCCCGCCTCTGCATCGTAGGCCAGCTGGGGGGCTGTGCAGGAACCGCCTGAGAATGCGCCCCACCTGATGTGTGTTCGTGCACTGGCGCGTTTCTCGGGAGAAAATACCTAACTTTCACTGCCTTCTAAAGGCGTTCTTGACTCCAAAAGGGCCTCAGATTTGGCTGCTTGGAGCAATCCATTTGTTTCACAGTTTGGCAAACGGTGCGCAGAAGGGGGAAAGGGCTTCCCCAAGCCCCGGGTCTCCCGTGCGCTTTTACACTAATGCTCTAGCTTTTGCATTTTGACATCCAGAAACTCCCTGGACTCTGTCCCTCTCCCCATCTAATTACTTCCCTCCATGGTTTGCCAGAAGCATCTTCCCTGAGCATTTTAAAAGTTATTTCTGCGATTTCCCTATAGAGAATTCCTCTGCCATTCCCAGACCCTCTGTTCTCTCTTCAGAGTGCCCCACCCTTTCGCCACACGGGTTACTGCCGCAGGCACCGGAAACAACCTGGAAAACGTGTGCTGTTTTGTGCAAAATGCTGCAGTAACGAGCCCGGACACACACACACACACACACACACACACACACACAACACTTCTTTTGGAACCTCTTAGTGGTTTGGCTTTTAAGGAACTTTGTGGAGTTTCTATTCTTCCTGATGGCAGCTTCCCGTGGCGGAACAGCGAGATGAGGACTGTGGGTGGAACGAAACAG
Organism: Mesoplodon bidens; assembly: GCF_964165515.1. Taxonomy (NCBI): domain Eukaryota; kingdom Metazoa; phylum Chordata; class Mammalia; order Artiodactyla; family Ziphiidae; genus Mesoplodon; species Mesoplodon bidens. The sequence continues at coordinate 106,080,809 of NC_138162.1, forward strand.
CCGGTCCTAAAAGCACTTGTATTGCATATATTACAGTGCCTCGTTAATACGGACGCCGCAGCCCAAGCGCCAGGCCTGAGGACCAGGGTGACCCTACACTTTTTGAGCAGGGTGTGGGTAGACTCTCTTCTTGGGTATCCACGGGCGACGCGTACTGTCCTCACTGTATCCTAAACTGCCCAGCCCTTCCAGATTAGCCGGATCCTTTTAAACCAAGGAGCAGTGCCCACAGCAGAGAGCGCGAGCTGCTGGAGCGGAGGTGGGCGCTAGGGGGCAAGGGGGTGGGGCATGCAGCCCCAGCATTTCCAGGCTCGCGATCCCATGTCTCCACTATTCCACTCCTATCCGGTTGGTCTGGTCTTCCAGAGCCTTTGCTTCACTTTTTGCTGGTCGATTGAACAGGGCTCGATATTAATCGCTCATCCTCGAAGCTCTTTGGAATAAGATCCATACTCTCGCGGTTTAAAGCTCTTCTCTCTGTTCCAGGAATCCGTTTTTCTGCTTTTCTTATCAGACTTACACAATTGACTTTACATTTTCCCCATGGTTTTTTTGCACAGCCCCCAAGGCAGGCTGTGTTATTTACTTTGTATTATTTACTTTGGCATTGTGGAGGGCAGGGCTACTCTTTAGCTGTGTGTGGTTGGTTGCCTTATCTTTGTTCTTGAGCGATTAGGCGGCCTTATTCCATAAAACATGAAGGTCTTTTATCTGAGAGCAGAGTCACTGGCGCATATCAGCCGGGGGTAGATAAAATAAAATAGAGGGTCATAGCTGTATCTTCAGGACGCTTGCTTATTACTGTAATCATACAAGTAATGAACATTTGACCACCGTCTCTGTGCTCACAAGTTTTTAACCCTCACAGCCCTGGCAAAAGAGGAATGATTTTCTTCAGGGTCTTTGTTTGTTTGTTTGTTTGCTGCACCTTAGCTTGACGGATAGTTCCCGGACCCGGGACCCCTGCTGTGGAAGCACAGAGTCCTAACCACTGGACCCCCAGTGAATTCCCCATTTTCCTCAATTTTATAGAGGGTACCAAGGTCTGGATTTGAACCCAAACCTATTTCAAAGCCTTTGTCATTGTCTAGGAAGAGAGTTTGGGTCATGGAGGCTAAGAGGTCAAGACTATTAGGAATTATTTCTAATTCCAGGAATTCTGGGATTATGGAATCAAATTGTTTAGGACAGAGGCAGTTGGAAGAGAGTACAGCATAGGGGTTGGAAGTACAGACTGAAGTTTTATAGACTAGGTTAGACTCTGAGTCTGCTAATTACCGTCTGCTAGAAACTGCTTATCTCCTTAGACTTTATTATTGTAATGTGAAGATGAGGCAAAACAGTAATACACACCTCACAGTTTCGCTGAGGGAATTTAATTAGATGTGTTTCCAATACTTAGGACAGGGGCAAACAGAAGGTGCTTAATTGATGTTAGTACTTAGAAATATTAAGATCAAAGAAGGGTGAGTGAACCAGAAACTAATGCAACATTGTAAATCAACTATACTTCACAACAATAAATTAAAAAAATAAATACAAAGAAGGGTGAGTGAAAAATTGGCTTCCTAAACTAACACTTCTACTCTTTCCGTTCTTAGCTTCTCCTCTTCGATGCAGATAGGCTAATTTCAGCATAAGGAAAATCATACTGTGTACTGTTTTCCCTTCCCTCAACCTTTGTATGCAAGTAAAATCAGTTTAAACCAAGGACAGATTTAAAAGAGTATGTCACAAACGGTTAGCCCTGTAAATTGTGCACCTATAAGAAGGCAGAGGCCAGGTCTCCTCTTTGGTGTGGCTCTCTGTTCTCTGGAAAAGAATTCCAAAGTCATGCAGACATCCCTGGCTTTGGGGCTTCACCAGGGACTGATGGGAGCTGGCACAAACTATTTAATTTCTCAAAGCCTACCGTTTTTTGTTTCTTCAAAATGGGGATAATAATACCACCTCTTCAAGGCTGCAGTAAGAATCCAATGACATGATATATGTGAAAGTGCTTGGCAGAGTGCCGGACCCATCACTGTTTCTCCATAAATGAAGGTTTACTTTCCCTCTTTCCTTTGTCATGATGAGAATTGACTGGGTTATCTATTGATTATTTGGTATGTGAGCCTGTGGCCAATTCCTCTTCTTCTGTACATGGAAATGTGCATTCGATTAATGTTAATATAATTTTCTGTTGTAAAGGATCATTCTAAAACCCCATAACCATGAAGGGTGAGTGAGCAGCGTCCTGAATCATCCTAGGGAACAAAATGTGGTGGGTGGAGCTAGTTACCAGAGTCTAAAAGGGCTCTACCCCTCACTGCATTCAGGGGGTGTTGGTTGGTTTATTTTGCAAATGGGCTGTGAACTGCAGGTGTCCCTGAGAGAGAAGATAGAAAATTACCAGCAGATCCCAAAGAGAACCTGGCTTCTTTTTGAAGCACAGAAATGCATTAAGCTGAGAGTTGGAAGAGCAAAGAGAAATGGAGCCACAGACTCTGAAAGCTATCATCTGCCAAGAGGGTGATAAGATTTTCAAAAGAACTAGAGGGATTTATACTTCTGGCCATGATGGAGTAACTGGTACCAGACTAGTCCTCCAGCCGTAAACAGCTATGAAACTGGGTGAAAATATTTGAGGCAGCCGTTTATAGGCAATGGACCATAGGCAGCCCAAGACTGTTTATCCCTGACAGACAAAAACTTAAAGGTAAATCCCCAAATCATCCAGCTCTCTACTGGGAGACAAGTGTCTAACTACAGCACTGAAGTCCAAGCAGTTCTTGGACGGAGAGATGAAGAGACAGAGAACAGAATGTAGCAGAGCTGAAACAACTGGAATCTGCATTATTGGGCATCAGCAAAGAGGGAGCTCTGCAGAGAGGGCTTCCCAACAGTCTGTATGGGGTAGGGGTGGGGGGGAGGGGGTCCCTCATGAGACCACGACTGAGAACTGGGCTGTAAATGAACAGGAAGAGACCATCAGGGGCTCATCAGATAGCAGCTACTACGGGGTTGAAAATGAACAGTTACTAGCAATGCTGGTGGAAAAGCAGTTCCCAAAGACTTTGGACTTTTGAACCCAAAGTCTCAGTAACACTTTGTTAACACCCCTGGAATCCAGCTAAGACACCAGAAAGAACTTTTCATAGGAGTAAAGACTATACTCTAAAGCAGGATTCAGTAAACTTTTTCTGTAAAAGGCAATAGAGTAAGTCCCCTACATACAAATGAGTTCCATTCCAAGCAAGCGTTTCATAAGTCCAATTTGTTCATTAAGTCTAACAAAATTAACCTAGATACCCAACTAACACAATCAGCTATATAGTACTGTACTGTAATAGGTTTATAATATTTTTCACACAAATAATACATGAAAAATAAACACAAAAAATAAAGAAAACACTTTTAATCTTATAGTAGAGTACCTTGGAAAGTACAGTAGTACAGTACAACAGCTGGCATACAGGGTCTGGCACCGAGTGAACAGGCAAGAAATAAAGATACTGTATTACTGTACTCTATACGGTACTGTGCAGTAAAGTATACAAAACTACAACCACTTGTAGTGGTGGTTGTCACATATATGTGTGACATGTATGCCAGACACGTGAACTAAATTACGTGACTGGACATACGAACGTACATTCACATCTTTGAAAGTTCGCAACTTGAAGGTTCGTATGTAGGGGACTTTACTGTATGGTAAATATTTTTGCCTGTGCAGGCCATACAGTTTCTATTGCAGCTACTCAGTTCTGCCATGGTAGCACAAAACCAGTCCTAGACAATATGTAAATGAATAGCATGACTGTGTTCCAATAAAACTTTATTTTCAAAAACAGGTAGGTAGGATTGGCCCGAGGATCCACACATGCACTATAGTAAGACCTATTCCAGACCTGCATTAACAAAGCCTAAAACTAAACCCTGACAAAATCTCAGGGGAGACAGAATTTGAAGATTGTGGCCTATCAGGGTAGAGGAGCTTGGGAAATACCTTGTGCTTTCCACAGATTCTATAACAAAGTACCAGACTAAGGTTATTCAAGTTAAAGGTGATCAGCCAGTAACCGAGCTGCCTTCTAAAACAAGAATTAACACTCTTCAGAGGAAGATAACAGAACTCAGAATCTTTACAACATACTATTCAAAATATCCAGTATTCAATCAAACATTACTAGACAAACTAAAACGTGGGAAAATGTGATCCAGAACCAAAAAAATAACAGTCAGTACCAACCAGTCTGAAGTGGCTTAGTTGTTGGATTGAGTAGACAAAGGTTTTCAATCAGCTATGATAAATAGGTTCAAAGAACTGAATGAAAATACGTGCAAAGAAGGAAAGAAAAAACGTGGTCTAACAAATGAAGAGATAGGAAATCCCAGCAGAGAAATAAAAACTTTTAAAAAAAGAAGGAAATCAAAATTTTAGAACTTAAAAACTACAGCTGAAATGAAAAATTCACTAATGCGTTTAATCGCTTATTGGAGATGGCAAGAAAAGAGAATCAGTAAACTTGAAAATGGATTAATTGGAAGTATTCAATATGAAGAAATAACAGAAAAAAGATTGAAGAAAAGTGAACAGAAACTCAAAGGACCTGTGGGACAATATCAAACAGTCTAACATGCATGTAATTGGAACTTCAGAAAGAGAAGAGATTAATGTTGAGCAGAAAAAGATATTTTGAGGAAATAATGGCAAAACTTCTCAAAACTGATGAAAAATATTACAGATCCAAGAGGCTTGGCAAATGCCAAAAGGAATAAATATTTTTAAAAACCACACGCAAGCATATCAAGTAAAATGGCTGAAAATCAAAGATGAAGAGAAGGTCTTGAAGCAGGCAGAGAGAAAGACACATTACTTACACACAAAGATAAGGATGGGGCTTCGCTGGTGGCGCAGTGGTTGAGAGTCCGCCTGCCGTTGCAGGGGACGCGGGTTCGTGCCCCGGTCCGGGAAGATCCCCCATGCCGCGGAGCAGCTGGGCCCGTGAGCCATGGCCGCTGAGCCTGCGCGTCCGGAGCCTGTGCCCCACAACGGGAGAGGCCACCACAGTGAGAGGCCTGTGTACCGGAAAAAAAAAAAAAAAAGATAAGGATTACCACTGATTTCTTGTCAGAAACAGAGGCCAGAAGACAATGAAAAGACATCTTTTCAATGTTGAAAAAAAAGTCAAGTTATTTATAATTCTATATCCAATAAAAAGTTCCTTTAAGAGAGGGGGTAAAATAAAGACATGTCTGACAAATGAAAGTTAAGAGAATTTGTTGCCAGCAGACCTGCATTATAAGAATTATAAAGAACCAAGGGGGGACTTCCCTGGTGCTGCAGTGGTTAAGAATCCGCCTGCCAACGCAGGGGACATGGGTTCGAGCCCTGGTCCGGGAAGATCCCACATGCTGCGGAGCAACTAAGCCCGTGCGCCACAACTCCTAAGCCTGCGCTCTAGAGCCCGTGAGCCACAGCTACTGAGCCCACGTGTCACAACTACTGAAGCCCACGTGCCTAGAGCCCATGCTCCACAACAAGAGAAGCCACCGCAATGAGAAGCCCGCACACCCGCAACGAAGAGTAGCCCCCCACACGCCAAAACTAGAGAAAGCCCGCACGCAGCAACGAAGACCCAAAGCGGCCAAAAATAAATAAATAAATAAATTTATTTTAAAAATAAAAATGTGTTTTAAAACTAACACAACACTGCAAAGCAATTATATTCCAATTAAAAAAAAGGGCCAAGAGCGAATGATACTAGACAGAAGGTGTCTAGGAAGGAATGAAGACTCTGCAAATGGTAAATAAATAGATGGATATAAAAGGGAACTAACTATTAACAATAGCCAAGACATGGAAGCAACCTCAAAGTCCATCGACAGATGAATGGATAAAGATGTGGTGTGTGTATATATATATATATACACACACACACACACACACACACACACACACACACACACACACACACACACACACACACACACACACACTGGACCATTACTCAGCCATAAAAAAGAATGAAATAATACCATTTGACGCAACATGGATGGACCTAGAGATTATCATACTAAGTGAAGTAAGTCAGACAAAGAAAGACAGATATCATATGATATCACTTATATGTGGAATCTAAAAAAATTATACAAATGAATTTACTTACAAAACAGAAATAGACTCACAGACACAGACAACAAACTTATGGTTACCAAAAGGGAAAGGGGGGGAGGGGGATGGATAAATTAGGGATTTGGGATTAGCAGATACACACTACTACATATAAAATAGATAAACAAAAAGGTCCTGTATAGCACAGAGAACTATATTAAATATCTTGTAATAAGCTATAATGGAAAAGAATCTGAAAAGAATTTATATATGCATATGTATAACTGAATCACTTTGCTGTACACCTGAAATGTAAATCAACTCTTCTCCAATTAAGAATATTAATGAAAAATAAACATAAAAGCTAGGAATATAATCTAGCATTTTAAAATGAGTATAAAACTCTTACAAATCACTTAAGTGCAAAAGGGACCATTTTAATGTAATTTGGAAAAGAATGAACAAAAATTAAAGTATTTCTTGGACTGTGAAAATAATAATAATAATAAAAACGGAGCTAAGGTTCCTTGCATTCTCACAGAAGCCTCCTTAGAGGTAGTTGCTATCCTTAGTGTCTGGCTGGTCACAGTGCTGCGGGGGTGGGGGGGGGCACTAGCTTTTATAGAGTGCCTCCTATGTACTAGGCAGCAGGCTAGATGCTTTCTATCTAAAATCCAATTTAATTTACACATCAACACTCTGGTAGAAATTACTATTCTTAACAGACATGGTCCACAGTTGAAATTCAGAAACAGGTCCTAGCAGGTTATTGTGTGAGTCCTCTGGTTCCAATCCAAGTCTGCTTCAGATCTACATAAGACTAATCAACTTCAGCATGACCCCATAGCTTCTGAAATCATCTAGGTATCATCTAGCAAAGAATTTAGGATTACTTATTCACTGAGTACTTACTATGTGGTAGACATTGTGGCATACATGATTTCATCTCAATCCCTACTACAAACCTATAAAGTTGGCATAATTATTCCCATTTTACAGATGAGGAAACTGAGGTTTTGAGAAGTCAAGTAACTTCCTCATACTGCTGGTAGTATTAAAATCCATGTCGGTCTGATACCAAAGTGCATAGCCACTAAATTACAAAATCATCCTAGGAAAAAATAAATGAAAAGTTTTCATATTTCTGAAAGTTATTTATATTATTTTTGCTATTTATCCCAACATACATTGTCTTTTAATATTAGCAATAAAAGTATACTGCTATTGGTGGAAGAGGAGGCAAGTCACAGAGGATATCACCTCACTGTAAATCCATGCTTCGGAAGCCTTGAGGAAGATGACCCTGTGAATGTTTGGTAGCAGCTCTAACTTGGAAAGAAATTTAAATGAAATCCACACGGGCCTGTGTGAAGAGGGGAGAAGACAGATCACACTGAAATTGCCCCAGTTAGAAGAGTCAACAGGGGCTTAACCTGGAAGAGTTTCCATAACTTCTGGTCATTTTTAACACCAGCTGTTTGAATCATGAGATGAGCCCTCAGGATGGTAGTGAAGTTAGCAATGCAAACTTTCCATGGACACATCATTTACTGATTGTTTATTTGTAAAGAGTCAGCTTCCATCTGCTGAATGTCCCCCAGCACACTTCATGCTCGCCTGGGTTTGGCAGTCTCTGTCCAGAGGAGGGGAAAACGTGTCATTTGCTGCTTTCTAATGTTAAGGGGAAATGTTGCATCTATCAGAAATTGATCATAGCAGGGAAAAATTGCGTATTGGGTAAGAGGCATAACAGAGTCCTTCTTTCCTACCCAATGCTCTGGAGATACAAAATTGAAGAACACAACCTACCTGCTTTCAAGGAGCATATGATCCTTCAGGAAGACAAGACCCTTGTGAATGAAAAGAAAACATACCTTCTAAGAGAACACAAACGAGCTGTGCAGGTGGTGAGAGCTAGAGGTGTTTAGATGGGGGAAACCGTGGAAGACTTCATGGAGGAGGTGAGATTGAGCATAAGTGGAGAATGAGTACAGGGGAGGGCAGTCAAATCTGAAAAACAGAGAGATGGGTTGGCTTCACAGGTGGACTTTGAGAGATTTGTGAACCATCTGAACTTACATACAAACTTCCCTGCATCTGTGCATTTTTCTAGAAAGAGGAACCATATGTTGCATATGATTTTCAACAGTCTTTAGCAACCTCAGCAGTCAGAACCAGTACTGTAGGGGCTAGAGAATTATCAACAGCTATATCATTGGTCTCACAGTGAGGCACCAGCTGCCTTGAGTTCTTTTTTTTTTTAATTACCTATAAGTAATTCAGATGCAGATAATTTCAACACTATAGGGAGGGTGCCAAGGCAAGCAGTGGGGGAGATGCTGAGGACAGAAAGCTCTTTTGGCACTTCTAGCACATGGGGTAGTGGCTGCCTCTTTGTGAACCAGCTGTGCTCATTCATTCTGGAATCAGCACATCTGGGGTCTCCAATAGGGAACCACGTCTCTTGATTTGGGAACTGTCAGCTATGGTAGTTTCCTGGTGTGTTTACATGGATAATACTTGACCTACGTGTGGAAATGTAAAGGTTTTCATCTTGCTTCCTCCTTCCACTGGGGGCACCCCCTGGAGGACTGCAGTGGCTCGTAGCTCCTGGACCTGCCAAGAAACTTATTTAATATTCTTGCCCTTCCTCCCCCTACGCATAGCAAACCCATCTTCCATTCCAATTCCAAATTTCTCCTGTTTCGAGGAGTATTATGGGATACTGCATCTCCTTTTCACCTTTCAAGAATATTTCAAGAATCATCTAAAACCTGAAAGCTTTTTTCTTTAAATTTAGATCAAAGCAGAGAGAAACTGATCTGCAAATATCTTCACCAAACTTGACATGTTATTTTAAGCTGGGAACTGATTGATTAGAATTGACTTTTGTAGTCAAAATGAGGCTGGAGAATTTTCTGGCATGAGTCGTGACGCCCAATTACAATGACACATCACTTCAGAGAAAAAGAGTCATTTCGATTCTATGCGAGTTTTGCTTCACTAGGAATTTTATAGTTCTTTTTTGTTCTAGTTTAGACGCCAACAACAGGCAACGTGGGCTTTGCACAGGTATCACGTTTTCTTAAATAAAATCATACCAAGCAAGTCTATTTTGATTTTCAGTGGAGGGTTTTTTTCCCCTCTCCTTTACCTCTTTTTGAGAGAAAGAATCTTCAGACAGGAAGCCTTGAGCTACTCATAAATTCTCTCTACCACTGCAAAAATATATTTCATTCTAAAACAGTGTGGAGAACAAGAAGAGCCTCTTGGTTGAGGGGTAGAGCAGAGACATCCTGAATGGTTTAGGAGTTTAATCTCCCACCCTGATACAATCCCAAGAATATTGCGCTCCCGGGGCTTTCTTTATTGCCATCTACTGTTGAATGCCAGGACAGAAGGAATAATTAGGTGATGAGCAAGGGCAGCACAGTGTGCTGTTCCTGCTGCTTTTAAGTTTCTTTCTGTTTTTCTTTTGTTTTTAAATGAAAAAGAGAGAGAGAGAGAGAGAGAGAGAACTCAAAATGTATCTGGTGCAAAATGGAAGCTATTTACTGCCCCGGGCTACAGAGCAGACCCCGTGATATTTACGGCAGCTTGGATGAAAGGAGTTCCCTGCTTCTTATGTAGCTAACAAAATGATAAAAGGACCCTGCCTGGGATACTTGATTCATTCTCCCTTGGGAAAGGAACATACCTTATTCTTAATTGCTGAGTTATGGGTCTGTTATAATTAGTTTCTTACTAGGGAATAAATGACACCAAGGGAGAAAGGAATGGCCAACCTGCCTACAAGGGAAAATGTCTTGGTCTAACTCGAGCCAGGTTGTGAAGTAACACAACTTTTGCTTTCTTCATCCAACTTTCTCCTCGGCCTAGTGAAAGCTCATTGGCTCCACTCTTGCCAAAAGCTTGCTCCTATCTCTCAACTTTGTTACCTGTGTCTGGGTCACTTTCTATCCATGGGGAGAGAGACTAAGTCTCTTCCCTTTGGGATGGAATCTGAACTCTGAGAAGGGTTGAAAATTCCCAAAATATACCAAGAGCAGATTGGCTTCATTTTCAAGCCATTATACTCTCAAAAGAAAGAAAAAATGGTGGAGGAGTATGTGGCCCTCTTAGGTTTGTGGCTGGACCAATGGAGGAGTTTATTTGGGTAGCTGGAAAAAACATTTAGAGACCCTGGAGTCAGCTGACCCAACTGGTTGACCACGTCTCAGGAGAAAGGCAACCCTCCAGGTACCGATGTTCACATCCAGCAGATCTCAGGGTTCCTGTGTTTGGAAAGGACCTTGTGACTCCGTGGAGACCATTCCTGTGCTTTCCAGGCATTTATGTATTCTCAGGCAGCTAAGAACCACTCCACCTTTATGAAGGCTTCTGGAAAGAGAGGTTCTGCAGAAATCTTATCTCCCCAACTAAAGTGTAGGTGCCTCCAGGGAGGAAACCATATATTGGATATTTTAAAAATACCAACAGTGTGTAGTAAAGTTCTGTGCACAGAGGAAATTTTTGTTGTTGTTGTTTTTAAATTTTTTGGCCATGCCGCGAGGCATGCGGGATCTTAGTTCCCCAACCAGCGATGGAACCTGCACCTCCCTGCAGTGGAAGCATGGAGTCCTAACCACTGGACCACCAGGTAAGTCCCCAGAGGAAATGTTTAACGCATACTTAATGACTAATTGAACATATTCTTTTGACTTTCCTTCTGGTACCCATTGTCCCTTCACCCACAAGCTTGCAAGGCAGTCGGGAGATGGAAGATGGTCCAGACTTCCCACACCCCTCTCATTTTGCAGCAGGCCATAGTAAAGTTGTGGCTTCAGGAATATGTATCTGTAACCCTCCAGCCTCCTCTTCTTTTTTTTTTTTAACGCTTTCATTTATTTATTTATTTATTTTATTAAGTTTTGGCTGCGTTGGATCTTCGTTGCCGCACACAGGCTTTCTCTAGTTGCGGCGCGCGGGGGCTACTCTTTGTTGCGGTGCGGGGGCTTCTCATTGTGGTGGCTTCTCTTGTTGCGGAGCACCAGCTCTAGGTGCATGGGCTTCAGTAGTTGTGGCTCACAGGGTCTAGAGCACAGGCTCAATAGTTGTGGCACACGGGCTTAGTTGCTCCGCAGCATGTGGGATCTTCCTGGGGCAGGGCTCGAACCCGTGTCCCCTGCGTTGGCAGGCAGATTTTTAACCACTGCGCCACCAGGGAAGTCACCAGCCTCCCCTTCTTTGATGTTGCCTCTTACCATCAAGTAAATGACGAAGGCAGGAACAGGTACAGAATACATAACATGGACTGAGCATCAGTCCAACTTGCCTAGGCTTCAGCTGAAAAGAGCCTTCTTCCTCTCACATCCCTTAGTCATGCAAGGATGTAAGTAACTTATATTGAGATTTCCCCCAGGGAAGGGTGTGTGTATTTTTAATACGTGGATGAAACAACAGTGGTGACATTTCAACAGTCAGACAACAGTTTGGAGCAAGATGCTTCCATTCTTCAACATTTTGCTTTTGCACATGTGTTTTTCCCCAAGTCTCAGAAATAAACTGTAATTGATGGATTTTTATTTTAGGCCAATATTTTCGTGTAACTTACCCCATTGAAAAATTGTAAAACCTCACACCCAATTCATACCTTACTCAATAGGTATGAAGTATCTGGCTTCAAACTTGGAGTCATGGGGCCATTCCTAGGGGATGTAGAAGAGCAGGAGAAGGTGTGAGGACACGCCTCCTCTGCCTTTGGTGTGAGTGATTTGTTGATAAGGTGACTAACTAGGTAAGGTAACCACTGAGGTGGTGTGGAGCCAGCCCACAGGGCTTCCTGAGAACAGAGGGGACAGTTAAGCATCTCAACCCCAGATTTGCTTGACCATCCCCCTTGCACCTCCAAGCACTGACTTCTGCAGTCCAGGACCACAGAGCTGCTATTCTTGACCCCTGGATGCATTCCACAGAGAGCCCAACAGGGGTATTTGTACTGCAGGCTGGAGACAACCAAAACCCCTAGCAGTTCCGTTCAGAGATTCTTAACAGAGGAGAATTGTTACCGAATGCATTGGGTCCTGCTGCTTGCTGCTTACAAAATCAATTACATACTCACAACCTGAAAAAGGGAAAGGCGCCTTTAATCAGAATGCCAGCCATCTGGGGAGATGGTGGACTCAGCGTCCCCCAGAAACCACCTCCAAAGATTCTGCTTGGCTATGAAAGTTTTAAGGGAAAGGAGAGAAGTAATCTCAGTTAATCATCCCCCACTGTGTGCCGGCTTGTGTGCACGCTTGTCAACTCCTCCTGACCTCCCTCAGGATGTTACCTTGTTCACACAGTTTGTTCGGGAGACTACTGAAGGGGAAGCTAGGGAGATGTCAGGTCATCTGTTAATTACTTGTTCTTCATTTCTGCTTCTTTCATCTACAGAAAGAACTGACAAACTAGGCAAGGTATTGTGTGATCAAAAGATATGAAAGGTGTGCTTGGGCCAGAGATGAGTAGGGCATGGGGCTGCCTGATTTAAAAGTTAGTTACGATATAGCTTTGCTAAAGTGACAAGAACAGGGGCTTCCTGCTGAGGGCGGTTTCCTGCAAAGAGCTGCTTACACACTCATCAGACATTCTCAGGTTATGCTTAGAAAAAGAGGCTTTATGTGCTTCCTCAGAGACTAATTGCTACATTACAAGTAAAGCAATGCATACCTAGTACCATACTGCTGGAAAAGTCCATCAGATCTCAAGGCCGAGGACATAGGAATTAAGAGAATTCTCTCCCAGGGCAGTAGAGGAGTTTATTGTATGGAAACATGATGATCTCCAAAGGTCCATGGTAGCTGGTGCTAGAGTAATGAGATCTGCATTTTCTGTCCATCTCAGGGAGCTCTAGCAAACACGGGAAAGAATGGAGCAGGGATTGGTCCTAACACAAAGGCCACTATGTGCTTCTTCCTGGAGAGAGAGCTGTACCATTGATAGGCTCTTCTCTAAATAGGCCAAAAAAGAGAACATCAGTGTGGCCCAGTAGAGTCCAAGGGCAAGTAGCATGAAAAAACAAACAAATGAAACTTCCTATGTGACCTGAAGTCAGTCACCTCATCTCCCAGGGCCTCAATTTCTGTATCTGCCAGAAGATGGTCTCTAAGAGCCATTCCACACCTATAATCTTATAACTCCCCATTCGTGGAATTTTGATTCATAAAACTATAATGAAATATTCTAGAAGCATATGTCCTATAGAAGATGGGAAAGCCCTGAAGCTATGAATCATGAAAATGAATTAGTATGAATAACCATAGTCAGCCGTTGTATTGGTCCATTAGGGCTGTCATGACAAAGGACCACAAACTAAGTGGCTTAAACAACAAAAACTTTTTTTCTTTTTTTAAAATTTTTACTGGAGTCTAGTTGATTTGCAATGTTGTGTTAGTTTCAGGTGTACAGCAAAGTGAATCAGTTATACATATATATACGTATCCACTCTTTTTTAGATTCTTTTCCCATATAGGCCATTACAGAGTATTGAGTAGAGTTCCCTGTGCTCTACAGTAGGTCCTTATTATCTATTTTTTATATAGTAGTGTGTATAGGTCAATCCCCTCTCCCAACAAAAACTTTTTTTCTGACAGGTCTGGAGGCTAAAAGTCTGAAATGGAGGTGTCAGGAGGGCTGGTTCATTCTGAGGAGTGTGAGCGAGAATCTGTCCCCTGCCTCTCCCCTCGCTTCTGGTGCTTTGCTGATGATCTTTGGTATTCTCTGACCTGTAGAAAAAGTGTCACCTGATCTCTACCTTCATCTTCACATGGCATTCTCCCTGTGTGTGTGTCTGGGTACAAATTTGTCCAAACGTCCCCTTTTTATAAGGACACCAGTCGTATTAAATTAAGGGAAAAGTGTTCAGTGTACCAGACACTCACTATTGAATGAGGAAAGGGGAACAGCAAGAGTAAGGCAGGACCCATCCAAGGAAAGGCATGCGGTGCTCAACAGGCTGCCCAGATGGGAAGAGGGGCAGAACTGACGGTAGAAGTCATTTCCCTCGAGTGGGGTCCAAGGTTAGGACTCACCAGAGGCTGAGTCTCGAACATGGGAGCTGCTTAAATACTCTGTGCTTTAGGTTACGTCCAGATTCGTTCCAGAAACTGAGGATGGGAGAAAAATCCTAAGTGATGAGCAAGTAGAGAGAGAGAAGGGGTGCAAAGCCCCTGCAGCAGGCAGACAGAGAATTTAGGAGGTCAAATCCCCCTTTGCATTTCACTTGGTTGTGGCCGAGAACAAAGAGGAGACTGTCTTGTTCCTCCACCCCACCGGGCCCACTCCTCCCCTCCTTCCTACCCTCTCTACCCACACCCCATTCTCATACTTGTCCAGAAGAGACCAAGTCATCATGAACAGGGAGAAGCAACTCACAAAAGAGTGAGTACTGGTGGATGGATGGCTATGCCCACCTCCTTTACCTGAGATGAAGGAGGTTCCCTGGCAGATGGCACCTGTACGTGTGTGTGTTTGGTGTGTTTCAGCTGCAGCAGGCAGATCCTAGGTTGTCTTATCCATGGTCTATCAGAGTCATTACCCAGCTACCAGAAGACTCACCAAGATATGGACCCTAAAGCAATGCCCCAGAGTGTTAAACCCCAGGACCAACGCCTGGGATGGTACCACCAAGAACTTGACCAAAAGGGAATGCTGGACCCCAGATGGAAACCAAGGTCACCAGCTCAGAGGCCCACTTTGCTGTTCTCACACCCAGAACCATGAACTGGAGACTTGAGGGGGAAAAGTGGATAAACACTTCTTCAGTAAGGAAAAGAGAAACACAGGACAGGCAAAGGTCAACATCTTGGTTCTCTTGTTTAAGCTGTTAGAGAAGATCTTTTCTAATTAAAAGGCTCTTCATGGGCAACTCGAAAGTGAAAAGGCGCTTCATGCTGTAAATGCAGGGGACCCACTTGCCTGATAAGCCATGACTGTTTCTTGCATCTGATTTCCATTTAATATTCCTCCTAAGCACTCAGCTATTGTGTAACAGACTCCAATGGGTTATTCCACATCCCTTGTCTTTTTATTCAGAACCACCTAGCGAGGGAGAAAAACAGAAAGTAAAATTCTTCCATTGCTCCTTTGGGCAATGACTGTGCATTTAAATCAGTGCTTTATGATGGAGACGGGTCCTTTAATCATTCCTGATCTCTGGTTGAAAGAATCTTAAAAGCAAATATCTATTTACCAGAATTGGGGTGAAAATTCCAGATGGAAAGCCTAATCATGTTTCTGAGGAAAGCAGAATTATGCATTAATAATCAGCCCATATTCTGAGACAGCAATTACATTAAAGGTAGGCCTTCTTGATATAACTAATAGTCTCTTATTTCTAAACGAGGGAGGACTGTAATGCGCTTAGGGCTGAAAAAACGCCTCAGAGCTCCATCATCCATTTTGGTTTGCAAACTGATTAAAAGAGAATTTAGAGAAGAGTCCAAATCTCTTTTTTTTCTTGGACTATACAGGAAGTACAGCGTGGCTGTTCATGTCCTATTTTTCTTTTCATTGATCATAAGGATTCACTATTGCTTCACAGAGAACTCTTAAAACTTTAGTTTCTAAGCAAAAAAAAAAAAACAAAATTTCCCAAAGTCTTGGTTATTATCTCTGATTTTTCTCTTCCTACCCCCACCCCCTCACTACAAGTTACTTGTTTTTAGTGGTTGGGGGTGGGTGGCAATGGTGGGTTACACTGGGGACTGGGTAAAGAATAGCCAGTGAGTAAACGCTGTCCACCGGTGTTTTGCAAAGAACGCCTCAGGCTGGCTTCTAGTCTCGGCTATAGGACTGCAGTCTTGCCCTCAGCCTTCCCATCTTTACGTGAGGGAGTTAGTAGAAAATGTCTTTCAATCCAGAAGTCTGTGATTCCATAAGCGTTGAACTTTCTCTCCCACGGAAGCTGCTAGTAGGGTCCCCCACTCCAGCACACACACTGTTCCCTGACTTTCCATGAATAGCAGAAACAGGGTGTGGTTGATCTGGGGATTAGGCGCACAGGAGGAGTTGGCGTCTCTGTGCTGTTAGAGTCTGGAGGCTGCTTTGTCTCTTCTGGGCCTCTTTGATGCCTGACCCCTGACAAGTGTGACTCAGGCGTTTCTGCATCTGCCGTTCTCCTTGCAGCATCTCTGCCGCAGTCCTGGCAGCAATCAAGTCCCGGTTCGTGGCCGGTTGCAGGGTACACGGGCCATCAAGTAAAACATCAGCTCCGCAGGAACGGCCCACCTCCTTGATAATCCCAATGGACTCACTGTTAGGATAATTTACTCTCCTAGGGACCAAAATAAACCTGTCATTTTCTAATCGCTGAGTGTTAGAGCTGGTTGGAAATCTTGGAAAACAAACCGATTTACTCATTTTGTTGTTGAGAAAACAGAGACTCAGAGACAGGGTGTGACTTACTTGTCCCCCATCCTACTCCTAGCTGGTAGCAGAGCCTGGGCAGGAGTCGAGGTGCCTGACTTTGAACTTTCTAATTGCTCCTTCCTTTATACTGTGACGCCTGCACACTGAAAGCACCCTCCGCTCAGGAGCACAGCCAGAGTATAGAAGAGAAGGAAATTGCAGAAACTGTGACAGGGCGACAGTCTGCACAGCAGCGTGCCTTTTCAGTGCATTGCCATCAGAATGCAGTAGATACCAGTGCTGTGGAAGGTGACCTGGTGTCACAGCCAAGCTAAGCTCTGTCCTTTTACCTGCTTTGTCACTTTGGCCAATTTCCTTTGTGAGTCTCCATTTCCACACTTCTGGAATTTCCTCACAGCACAGGATTAGTGAAACGATTAAATAAAATAATTTGTATAAATAATATCTGACACATGGATGATCGATCATTGGTTCTCTTCCTCCTTCTTTCTTTGCGACTTCCTTTTCTCTATTTTTGTTTTCTATTTTGAAAGTAAAGGGTGATAGCGTACTAGTTATATGTTTTCTCTATTGTGGAAAAGTAGCAAAAATTGCATGGACAAGTAGCAAAAATATATGCTATATCTGATTTCGGTTTCCCCCAAACCAGTCCTAACATTTAGGATAGACATTCTATGTGAAAATACAGCACGGCTTTGTATTAAATTAATAGGATGCTTGTATGAAAATTATCGTTTGCCATTATCATGAAGTACTTATCGAGACACCGTGTAAAGTACTGTGTGATGTCTGTTATGTGGAATTACCATCAACATTATCAGTGTAGTTATTGGAGGAGAATATAAACAGAAAACCACACAGATAAAGATTAGAAACTTTTGCCCGAAATATCCCAAACAGTTATGGCCCCTGGCCTCTGTTACTGAGAAATCACAGCATAGGGCTTAGGAACCCTTTCAGGGCATTTACATAGTGCAGAGATCAGGCATTTTAAAGTGCATTGTATGAATATGAATGTCCTTCCCATTACTGGTATTTCATTGACTGGAACTGTAATGACACCTATGATATAGTAACACATCTACATTTATTTTTCATAGAATAAAATGGTTCATTAGCCAAAAAGAAGGATGCTCAGTATTCATTGATGTTCAGGTCCTTGCTATGTGAAAGTGGACAAGAGTGTTTTATTAAGATGATCTGGGACTTCCCTGGTGGCGCAGTGGTTAAGAATCCGCCTGCCAATGCAGGGGACACGGGTTCAATCCCTGGTCCGGGAAGATCCCACATGCCATGGAACAACTAAGCCCATGCACCACAACTACTGAGCCTGTGCTCTAGATCCCTCGAGCCACAACTACTGAGCCCGAGTGCTGCAACTCCTGAAGCCCACGTGCCTAGAGCCCGTGTTCTACAACAAGAAAAGCCACCAAGATGAGAAGCCCGCACACCACAACGAAGAGTAGCCCCTACTAGCCATAACTAGAGAAAGCCCATGCGCAACGAGGACCCAACGCAGCCAAAAAAAAAAATTGACTCGAGGGTCAATAGTGGGAAGGACATTCTGGGTGAGGACAATGATATTACACAATGTGGAAATAACACCAAGCATGGAAAGCTGGTGGGGCTGCCAGACCGCCAGACTGCCAGACCACCAGAAAAATCAGGTGATATGAGTAGAGGAAGAGTGGGAGATAACAATGGAAATGTTGGCAGATGTCCCTAAACATCAGATAAGCTTCGACATGAAGTAATGAAGCAATGATATACACAGATCTCTTGAATGTGCCTTTCCAGTGAAGTGACATGATGAAATGTGTCCAGGTAAGATAAGAGATAAAGAGGTAAGAATGTGACAGGGCAGCAAAGGAAGTTACAGCAATCTGGGCAAGTGGGAAGGAAGCCTGAGGAGTAGTGTGGGAATGGAGGGGAAGGACATGAGATGTGGTGAAGAAAAAATAGGATTATGTCACAGGAAGTTTTAGATCACTCAATCTGAGTAACTGGCAAAATGGTGATACAACTGACAGAGTGAAGACAAAGAGATTGGATCTGTTTGGCAGAAGAGGGCAATGATTATAGTCTGATGAGACTGGGGTGCAAGTGAATAATCCAAGTGGAATGACCCATAGGCTCTTGGAGATAAAGAACTGGAGTTTGGGTAAGAAAACTGACTTGGAGTTACAAGCATTTCACATAGAACTTTCTGCAGCTAGGTGTTCTGTACGTTACCTTTGGATGGAATAGAATATAGAGATACATGTGAAACACAATTTATGTGTTTAGGATCAATGGAGTAGCAATGTCAACCAAAGTGAGGAGAATGGAATGAGCTGAGCAAAGAATCGCTTCAGGAGACTGAGGGACACTCAGAAGAGCAGTGGGAGAGCCAGAGAGTGAAATGTAGTGAGAGCCAAAGGAAGATGGAGTTTCACAGGGACAGGGAGTGGCCAGAGATGGGGGAGGGATGTGGGAAGGAGAACCATCCATACTGTCAACTTCAGCAGAGACTCCACGATAATGAAGAGCTAAGAACAGACCATTTGATTTATAAAACACCACTGAGCATCCAAAAGAGTTGCTTTAATGGAGTAACAGAAATGAAACCCAGGGGCTGAGAATTAAAGTTTAAGAATGAGACAGGGAGAGAGATGCACATCCTGTCGCAGAAGACTTGATCATCAAGTAGGCTGAGAATGGGAGTGCAGAGGCCTGCCACATTTGGGGTTTTGTGGGGAATAGAACACACCCAGACTATAACCCCTGAGAGGAGATACCCCTGAAGGTGTGTAATAGTCTAGGGTGGTGGTACCAAGAGACTGAACCAAAGGATTTGATCTCTGGAGGACAAGTGAAGACAATAACCCAGGCTACGAAAACTAAACAAGTACTGCTTAGCTGTTTACAAAGCAGTTTGAGGACTCCAAGAAATAAGTATCATTGTCTCTATAAAACAAGCTCAATAGAAGCACAAGCAGTCAGAACAATTAGCAAATCATCATATGGGTCCATGCTTATCCAGTGCAATCGATTGTTTGTGTTCTGTGCTGCCACTACCTTGATTAAAACACCCAGTGATGCCCCTGAGTGGTTTAAAAGCTGACACGTGAAATCAACCCATGCAGTTTCACCAAAATTGCTAAATTAAGGTTAACAAATTGGCTTCATCTCATGTGCCAGCTATGGTAAGTTGGTTGTGGCTATTAAGTGTGCAGTGTTAAGAAAGATTCTGAGGCTTGTCAAGAAAGGGTACATTTTGATTAGCAACTTTGGACCTGGCCCTTATAAGGGGATCTCGTAGCACTGATGGTTCCCATCTTCTACCTTCCTACGAAATGATTATCTCTTATGATGGAAGATGCATGAAAACAATTACACTAGAAAATTTGCTCTTTATCCATTCTACACAGTAAGTTTAGTTGAGGCAAAAGTCTGTGTTACAAATGCAAAATAGTCTCATGATAGAAAACAGCAAATGAATAAAAAAGAGTCTGGAAATGAAACTGGAAAAGCATAGGGAGTAACAAGAGGGTGGAGTAGAGAGAGATATGAGAGAGAGAGAGAGAGAGAGAGAGAGAGAGAGAGAGAGAGATGAACAGATAAAGGAAAGGGGCAGAAATATAAAGGGAAACAGAGGAAGGTGGGTCTCTATCCTCTTCCCATTTTTTTTCTTCCTCAAGTCTTCTCTTATTTTCTCCTCTCCTGCTTTCAGTCTGGATTTGGCAGCCTGGGGTCCACAAGGCATGTTCCAGACCATCTTGCAGCTATCTGTAGAACTCCCTATGTCTCAGAGGACATCAAAGTCACATGACAACTGCATTAAAAAAAATTCCTCCTGGCAGTCCAGTGGTTAGGACTCCAAGCTTAGCTTCCACTCACTGCAGGCGGCACAGGTTCGATCCCTAGTTGGGGAACTAAGATCCCACGTGCTGTGCAGTATGGCCAAAAAAAAAAAAAAAAAAAAAAGAATTCCTCCCGTCAGTAACTAAGACCCGCTTGAATCTTAACTAAGACATGTACCTTTCACAGATAACAGATAAGCCAACAGTTTAACCATATGTGTGGTCCCTTATGCTGACCTGGGCTTTTTTATTCAAAACCGGTCCAGAATCTCCATTTAAATTCCAGTCTTGGTCCTTGAAAATGTCTACGCTCACACATCCAACTATGTGTGAGGCATAGAGGCACTATGAAATATTTATTTAACCTTCAAGCCTAGGACTTTGCAGCAAATGGACTTGTTTTGCCTGTACTAAAAGCTTACAGCAGTCATCTGTGGTCTTTTGAGTTTAATTCAGTGTCACAAAAACAATTCAGGCCAGGAATGGAAAAAAATTCAAAACCACTGCTTGTCTTGATATCTGAATGTAAATTATTTATACTCTCTCATCCTGGAGACAGTGAGAAGAATGGAAAGACTCAGCAATTTTCTTTGTAAAGCTGGGAGGAGAATAAAAAGAATTAGCACGGACCAGGTGAGACAAAAAGGTATATATTCTTTACTGTAGTACTTAATTTAAAACCACAAATTGGCCTACCCTTCTGGTATTTCCTTTTAAAATGACCAGACCACAGTCCAGGAATAGGCTTCCTAAATAGTTTACAGCTTAACTCTTCTATTATAGAAAGAAAATAATGTGCTGGGTGGCCTCAAAACAAGATGTTCCCGGTGTATAGCTCCTCCTGCATTTGCCTTGTGTGCAATTCCTCACCATCTCTAGGATCTAGTCCCCTCATCTGTATGTCATTCGCCAAATGAGTTGTCAGGCCAAATGAAGGTAAAAGAACTCAGAGGGACTAAAAATATACAGCAGGTTTCAGGAGAAATGAAATATTTATTATGGATAACTTGGGTCTGGCTTATCTGTATATGAGAACCTTATTCTGGGGCTGTAAGAAAAAATTATTCTAAGATCCTGAAGCTGGATTCATGTAGGGTCTTCTTAGGGATGACCAGGGTGCTCTGAAGAATATCCCCAGCTAAAGGTAGGGTGAGACCAAGGGTCCCCCTCAGCCTAATAGGAGTCCAGGGGTATGTATCCCTTCCAAGAATGAGAAAACAAGTGATATTAGCTTCCAGAGAGAGGCTCTTCTCATGCAACTTAGAGCATCCTTTTTGAGGAGTCTGATCTTTATGCCATATAAAGGCAATTATGAGCACAAAGCCTCCTTCTGGCTGGGGTAGGAGCTCTGATAATGAAGGGAAGAGCCTTGAGGGCAACGGTGAACGTGACAAGTGAGGACAGTCATTCTTTCGTCTGATGACATTTATTCACGAGTTCTTTCACTGACTTATTTAACAAACCTCCTTCACAGGCAAACTCCTATCACAAAGGAGGATTTAAGAAGCTTAGGGAGACTTGGCCGCTGCCCTCTGGGAGCCTCTGGACTAATGAGACAGACAGACACTTAGGGGATTCTTAGAATCAGTCTCAATTTTTTTTTTTTTTTGGCGGTACGCAGGCCTCTTACTGTTGTGGCCTCTCCCGTTGCGGAGCACAGGCTCCGGATGCGCAGGCTCAGCGGCCATGGCTCACGGGCCCAGCCGCTCCGCGGCATGTGGGATCTTCCCGGACCGGGGCACGAACCCACGTCCCCTGCATCGGCAGGCGGACTCTCAACCACTGCGCCACCAGGGAAGCCCTCAGTCTCGATTTTAATGTGATTTGTTGTTTTCTTTAGAGTTCTCACAATACCTTCGTTATCAAAAAGCTGGATACAGAATAGCACAGTACAAGGTTAAAAGTCACTTCCATCTAAAGACAACACCTCACTGGGTGTAAATCCCTTTATTCCTATATATGTCTGCACATGTATCACATGCTACCTGCTGGCGTAAGTCTTTTTTATTAATTGAAGTATAGTTGATTTACATTGTTGTGTTAATTTCTGCTGTATAGCAAAGTGATTCAGTTATACATATATATACATTCTTTTCCATATTCTTTACCTTTACGGTTTATTACAGGATATTGAATATAGTTCCCTGTGCTATACGGTAGGACCTGTTGTTTATCCATCTTATATATACTAGTTTGCATCTGCTAACCCCAAACTCCCACTCCATCCCTCCTCTACCTGTTCTCCCCCTTGGCAACCACAGTCTGTCCTCTATGTCTGTGAGTCTGTTTCTGTCTCATCTATAAATTCTTTTGTGTCGTATTCTAGATTCCACATATAAGTGATATCATATGGTATTTATCTTTCTCTGTCTGAGTTACTTCACTTAGTATGATCATCTCTATGTTCAATTAGTATGATAATCTCTATGTCCACCCATGTTTAAGTCTTAAATTTAGAGACTGGGTGATGCCTACTTTCATTCTAGGTGAAGAAGAGAGAGTCCTGCACCAAGATCTGGGAGACCAGACATTGGGGACAATCTGCTGTGTAATTGTCAATCAGTCACTTAACCAGTCTGGCCTCAGTTCCCTCCTCTCTACAGTTCAAGCGCGTGGACTCTATCTCTGAGGTCCCTGCCAGGTTTAGATCGCTAGAGTCGACTTGTCTGTTTAAATGTCACATTGTCCAGGTAAAATGGGCTTATAATTCAATACCCATACATGATATACTTAAAACATATAGGCATTGTATATAAAAAGATAACTGAGACTCTGCTTTATTTAAATTTCTCTTAGACTTAAGAATCCTCTGTAAATGGCATCCCAGGGAAAGTGCTATTTAATACAGAGATGAACCACTTTTACTTACAGAGGAGTTAACCTCTAAGGCAGGGCTCCTTTGAATTGTGTTCTGAACAAAAGCCACAGTCTCTCCCAGCTGCTACTTTACAACCTCCGCCCTGCAGCAGTGTTTTGCCGCATCCATTAGCATTCAGTAGCAGATCTCCTGCAGACTGGGTCCCACGCGCAGCAGAGGCCATGCTGAAATTTCAATTTGTTAAGAGGAATTGACTTTGGCTTGAAGAATGTGATGGATCACAGGAGCTATTAGCTAATAGCCTGTATCACCCAAAGTCTTGTTCTTGGCAGATAATAAGTAGTGAAAACAAGGGTGAATGCTCATGGCCACATTTCTGTTTGCCTTTTGCTTCAAACCTGTGGGTATGAGGATGGATAAAAGGATACAAATTCATAAGACCTGGGAGGGTAGTCTGGGCCTCCATCTGGCCTTTTGCTGTGGGTCCCTACCAGCTTAAGCTTTATGATGAATAAACTCCTTTCTATTTTCAGTACCTAGCAGAATTGATAAAAGAGCCTTTGATGTTAATAAGCCTGGGTCTAAACAGCATGAAGTCAAGCGAATCTAGGTAATTTGATTAGTATGGATGAATCAGCCTAAAAAAATGCAGTACACAGTCTCCTGAATTCTTGGGAAACTGAAGATTCAGACATGGCTGCCTATGGTTTATTTTTCTGTTCCAATGATGCTGTAGAAAAGCCCTTTAAAATATTCACCACTTACAAATGTACTCAGCTGAATCTGGAAGTCCTAGCAAAGGACTCTAATCTCCAGCAAATATGCCATTCTTGACAATTAATTCCACCAAAGAATTTTTTTCTTAGATCTAATGGGGTTTACCATCTTTTACAGACATCCTTTTTAGGGAGGATGGCCCTCTTTTAAAATAAGCAGCTGTCGGTCTAATTTGTTATTCTGGTATCAATTTGATCATCTCACTAACAATTTTTTAAAAGATACCCAGATGCTTCTTAGAGCCTTCTGAATATGTATGATTTAAAGATGAATTATGTTCATCTAGGCCAACTGGTCTCCTTCCCACATATGATTAACCATTATGTGGGCCTAACAGGAGATTGGTTATTAGATTATTTCTTAATAAAGGAAAAAGGAAAGGAGACAGAACCTGATGGATTCGTAGGGCTCTCTAGAGAAGACACTGCGGTCTGAAAGCATTTAGAGGCCATAAAGATAGGGAGCCTTCTGGAAAACTCCATCAAGCCTTTTTGTTCTGAATGTGGTAAATTACAGTCCTAAGGGGATGAAACAATGCCTGTCTTGCTCTAACCAACTAAATTTTAAACACAAGTCACCATCTGTGCCCAAAGCCTCTGA
Source organism: Mesoplodon bidens (assembly GCF_964165515.1). Taxonomy (NCBI): domain Eukaryota; kingdom Metazoa; phylum Chordata; class Mammalia; order Artiodactyla; family Ziphiidae; genus Mesoplodon; species Mesoplodon bidens. Next base: position 106,105,335 of record NC_138162.1, read on the forward strand.
TCCAGACGAGTTTCATTTCTGTGGAGCTGATATTTTTCCTCCATATTTCTGACCGTCTCCAGTGAAGGCAATTAAACATCCGAAGTAATATGGTGCCATCCTCAGGCCATCAATATCTCCAGGCAGAATTAAGCTAATTGCCTTGAAAAAATCAATTAACTCCATCATTCTGAAGTACAGCATCCGCCAGCTTACTTAGAGCGTTCTCCTCCTGGAAACTTTGTCGGCAGGCAGAATTGCACGCCCTCTGAGGTTGAGTCACTTGGCTTCATCAATGGCCCTGAGGACATTCCGTGAGGGAGACAGGGACTTGCATGATGCCTAATGACTTGCATGAGTGAACTCACATTCATGTTGCTGCTTGTGGGTAGTGCCTTGAATGCCTGCTTCTAGATGGCAGATGAAACACTCAAACCCATGAAAAGCGTGCTCATGATAGCATATGCACAGGAGCCAGTGGCAGAAATTCCTAGCGTTTTTCAGATAATGAGGTGACTCTGCATTGCCTAGAAGCCTTGAGTACAAAGGGCTTAGGGGGGATGTCCTAGCAATATAGTCCTTTATTGGAGTAGAGAATCTTATCAAGCCTAAGAGAGGGAGGTAGGGTAGGCCATGGAGCTGGGGCACAGATGAGGAGCCAGCAACTTAGAATCCCAGTTGGCTGGGCTTTAGGTCGACCAGTGAAACAAGGACTAGTAGCAGAATCAAGGACTGGAACCAGTTTTTTTTGTAGTAGACTTTATTTTTTAGAGCAGTTGTGGGTTCACAGCAAAACTGAGAAGGTACAGAGACTTCCCATAACATACATGTATAGCATCACTTACCAGAGTGGTACCTTTGTTACAACTGATGAACCCACACTGACACATCACGATCACCCATAGCCCATAATTTACATTAGGGTTCATTCTTGGTGTTTACATTCCATGGATTTGGACAAATGTATTGACCGTTGATTTCAGCACCATACAGAATATTTCCACTGCCCCCCAAAATGCTCTGTGCTCTTCCTCTTTTCCCCAACCCCTGGCAACCACTGGTCTTTTTACTGTTTGTATAGTTTTGTCTTTTCAAGAATGTAATATATTTGAAATCACACAGTATGTAGCATTTTCAGATGGGCTTATTTCACTTGGTTATATGCATTAGTTTTCTGCCATGTCCTTTCATAACTTTTGTTTTAGCACTGAATACTATTCCATTACCTGGATGTACCACTATTCTTAATCCATTCACCTACTGAAGGGCATCTTGGTTGCTTCCAAGTTCTGGCAATCATGAATAAAGCTGCTACAAACATCCGTGTGCAGTTTTTCTGTGTGGAGACAGGTTTTCAACTCCTGTGAGAATTCACATTTTGGGGGCTCACAATGGAGTTCTCTTTTCATAATGCCTTGGATTTATCTCCTCTTTTATCACCTCTCTGTGGAATCCCGTGACTTATAATTTCTGGGTCTATGACATCTTTGAATCAATAGATGTCAAGGGTTAAAAGAAAAGTTTTGATCATCCACTCTAGCTCCTTTATTTTTTTATTTTTTTTATTTTTTTTTTGCGGTACGCGGGCCTCCCACCGCCGCGGCCCCTCCCGTTGCGGAGCACAGGCTCTGGACGCGCAGGCCCAGCAGCCATGGCCCATGGGCCCAGCCGCTCCGCGGCACGCGGGACCCTCCCGGACCGGGGCACGAACCCGTGTCCCCCGCATCGGCAGGCTGACTCTCAACCACTGCGCCACCAGGGAAGCCCCTCCTTTATTTTTTAGAAATGACAACCAGCCCAGAGAAGTTAAGTCGTTTGCCCCAGGGAACATCATGGAAACTGGCCTCTGACTCCAGGGCTGATGCTGTTCCCCCTACCCTTTGTAAAAGGGGTTTCAGAGCCTTCTTTCTTGAGGTTCTTTAATTAACTAAAGTTATCTGTATGGGATGATGTAAATGTGATCTTGTACAAAGCTAAGAGGAAGGACCAAGTCTAGAAGGTCTCACCTGCTAGAGGCAATTTCTGTTGTTACCTTTTTCTTAAATGCGTAGTGTCTCAGGTTATCCTTTTGGAGGTAGACAGAACAAAGACTTTGTTCCTATTTTATGAATGAGAAAGTGACACAGCAGGTCCAGGGCCAGAGTCTTCTGCCCCCTGGTGCAATGAATGGCGCAACCCTTGCTCCTTCCTAAAGGGTGGAAGGGAGAACCCTGCCACCCGTGCATGTATAAGGAGAAGTGTGCTCTCTGTATGTTTGCTGGAAGGGAACAGTTTCCATGGAGGAATCACAGCTCTGCAAATCCCCTACCTTCCGCCACCTGCTGGCTAACTGGATAAACATGCTGAGTATGCTGATATCCAAGTACCTAACCCATGATATTGAAATTGTTTATAGGTCTTCTCTTAATCAGACTATAAGATCATTAAGGGCAAAGCCACAGAACAGCGTGTCAGTGAATATACGCTGAATGGCATTTATGTATAATCGAGAAAACCTTTTATGAAGAGTGCTGACGACTAAAGAATTGAAATAAAAATGTGATTCTTGGCCCACATGCCACGGAGCGGCTGGGCCCGTGAGCCATGACCGCTGAGCCTGCGCGTCCGGAGCCTGTGCTCCGCAACGGGAGAGGCCCCAACAGTGAAAGGCCCGCGTACCGCAAAAAAAAAAAAAATGTGATTCTTTTATAACTTTGCATCCACGGCTTTGGCTCTTTAGCATGGGTTATTACACCTGTCTCATCTGGAATGTCTAACCTATTTTAATAAGTGGTTTGACTGTACTTGGTCCTCAGGCTTTTCATCACAGGAAGCAGTTTTATAGATCAGATGATAAACAGTGGGGAAGTCACTTTTAAAAGCACCAGTCATTTCCTTGAAGAAGAGATTTAGTGCGGATACTTAGGGAAAAGAATATTATTATGCTGAGTGTCTCAGCTGTCAGGTGGTGGAAAGAAAAAAAGTATTGGAGACGGTGTTACTGAAATGCTACTCCTAGACACCTCCAATAATAGCATCTTAATTAGGATGAAAGGGGAATGATGGAGGTTGACAGAGTACCATGTATGAGAGGGTAATATAGCAAGAGAACTGATATGTGAGGAAGAAAAGGAAAAGATGATAGAGTTATAATGATTTCTTGAATGAGTCAACTGTTTGCTTGAACAGTTTCATTGATGCCTGCTGCAGTATAATCCTGTACCTCCAATATCCCTGATTTTCTGTACAGCTGACCTCAGTACAGATGCACTGTTAGGCAGCTTGTGTGTGTGTGTGTGTGTGTGTGTGTATACACATGTGTTCTGAGGTATCAGGAGAATCATAAGAGCAAATCAATGAGCTTTACGTCTTAAAAGTTCAGTCCTCAGAAATGACTCATTTCTTCCAAAGAATCTTCTCTTCATGATGGATAGGTAGTCAATTCCTGTCAGCTAACGTATACATCCCCCTCATGGTCTGGGAAGATAAAGAGGTTCTCTCCAAGGAAGGACATAACAATAGCTCTTTCATGATTATATATAGAGAGAAGACAGAAATAGGATTTCGGCTCTGTGAAAGACGGTAAAGGGAAAACAATCACAAAGCACTGAATTCTTTGGAAGACTTCGTTAGTCTACGCTCTGCTGTTAGCTGCCTGTGTGACCTTGGACACTATAGGATCTTTAAGATCCCTCCTAGATACATTAGCTTAGAGCTATAATGCATTTCCTCGCACACATTTCAATCTGCGATTCTGTAATAGAAATTCTTCTAAACAGTCAGCTATACCATTCATTCATCATGTGCTATTTGATCCAGCTAATACTATCGAACACTATTACATGCCGAACACCATATTGGAACCTCCCTGAAGGCAGTTTCATTTTCTTATTTTCTACCGTCTAATCCACAGTCATTGGGGGCTCGGTAATTATTTGTTGGATTGAGTTGAATCCTTCGGTCAAAGTCAAAGCCTAGACATGCTGTTTTAGTGCTATAATACTTCATTGCATTAGAAATGGTAAAAGTCTTGAAGTCAGAGAGGCCAGAACTCAAATTGCAACTCAGCCACTGCTTGGAAACCTTGGGCGAGTTACTTAACTGCAAGGTGCCTCAGTTTTTTCCGTTGTACAATGGGAATGACAATTCCAATTTTAGAGGGTAGTTGTTAGGATTAAATATAAATGACCATGTAAAACAGTCCTCAGAGGTTTCATCGAGGTTTCTGCAGTTCTACTTTAACATTTCTGCATTTACCTTGCAATTTTCCTCTGAACTAATGCTCTTCTGGTGCTCTGAGGGTTAGCCCAGTTCTTAGAAGCTCATTCAATGGGAAAAATATACCTCAGAAGTTTCATCGTAAGGTAACATGAAAATGCATCGTGGTGCAATGGAAGTGGACTAACCTGGGTCAGGTGGCTGGGTGGAATTCCAGGTATGCCATCGCTAGCAAGTTACTATTGGCAAGTAGCTTCCACTATTAGCAAGTTCCTTAAGCCTCCCTGAAACCCTGTTTTGTTGTCTGTAACTACTGGGATAAAAACCCAACTTCCAACTTTCATTATGCACTTTCAATCAACAAGTATTTATTAAGAGTCACTGAGTGGCAGGCATTCAAAATGCAGACAAGACTGAGATGTTTCCTGTCCCTTTTGAGTTCATCACCTAGGAATATTGTAAGGACCACATCAAACCAGATGTTACCTGGTAAACTCCTGGCACATACTCTGTGTCTGATAAATACCCAGAGTGTCATCTGCCAAAGGGAGGGGTCTTTCAGGGCAGCCCATCTCCCATTCTCCCCCGCCACTTTGATTCCAGAAGATGAACTTAACATGCTTCCTATTATGCCTCAGAAAGATTAGACAGTACAGGGTAAAGACTCCCTCGGCTTTCCTTCTACTCTAGTCTCTTCGATTTCAAGTTACTCAAGTTATCTCATAATTCACATGACAGGGAAATTCCATGGAAACCCAGGAAAGCCATATTAAGTTAAGTAAGGTTAGGAAATGCAGCAAACCCAGGCTGGAGAAGAAACAGGAGCTGCAGAGCTGGGTCTTTGAATCTTTCCGCCTTGCTGGGCCAGAGGGCACCGTGCCTTTCAGGCAGAGAGGAGCCTGGGGGCCAGACACTGCACATGAGGAGTCCAGACACGGCAGAACCCTAGAACACCAAGCTGTTTTAGCTGGGGAGTGAGGGGTGGGTACAGTGTTGGGTCCAGAGTTGATTTTTTTAAAAATATAACGGTCATATTAGTTGATCATATTAAGTGATATTGTGTAGGCATCCTTGGTAATTTCCAACTGCCTTAATGAAAATCAAATCTCAATTCCTCAGTATCGCAAATGCAGAAGAACTCTATGTGGAGTGCAGGTGGGACCTAGACCTCAGAGTCCCCATCCCTGTCACCTGAGATTTACCTGCCCGTTGGGGCTTTCTAGCCAACTGACAATCTTGGAAGATTGGTGCAAGCCTCATGCATTCCATACAAACCTAACATACATATGAGAGACTCGATAAGCATGTATCTGTTCAACCAATAAAATTTCAGGTATAAAGCAGAGGAAGTGAGTCCAAAAACCTCTGGTATTTCTGGTTTTTAGTGACTTAAGGGCACACTGTAAATTCATACCTCAGCTTTCAGATCAACTGACCATATCCATCACTTTCATTTGACACGAAATCCTTTATCTCTGAAGAGATGGGACAACATTTCAGTTGCCCTGCCAGCATCAATCTTTCTTCTTTGAGTGCGTTGAGCCTGAAATAACAATTAGTGGGAGCACACTTAAATTCTGAAGAAACATGATTTAAATTATATTTTGTATCATAGAAGAAAATTCAAACCCGTAGGTCCACAATTGGTGGCTTTACATGGTAAATAAGTATTTATGTTTAAATTTTTTTCTAAGCAAAAACTAGTCAATATACAGTTTTCTTCACCACCGCTTCTTAGAGCATCTCATTTCCACTCATGAAATCTTTTTATTAGAAACACTTTTCTAGAGTGCACTCTACATGTCTTAAAAATGTTTAAACTTCCATTCTTATGATGCTATTATTCAAACATTAGATTTATTTCTTATTTGCCTTTTTTTTCTTTGAACATCCAATTCCAATGGGTTACCCCAAAAAGAGTCTAATTCTTTCTCAAATGTTTATCTTCAGGTCATCTTTTCATGGGTGCTCCGAAGTGAAAAGTCTTCTTCTCAGGCAGCTTCCAAGTCTTTGTATTTGATTAAAAATACCTTTTAAGCCCACTTACTTTCCTAGATTCTACAGTGGAAATGCTTGCCTCTCCCAGATCAATATGGGTATTGAGTTCCTGATACCCTCTTCTGATCCTTAAAATGAATTACATACTTTTCTCTGAGTCCCTCCCTCGCCTGCAACAGAACTTCTAATAGAAAAGTCAACTCCTGTATAACATGGAAAATACTGGGTCAGGAATTAGAAGACCCAACATCCAATCTCTCCCATCTGCTATTTGTAAACTGTAAGAACTGTCACAAGTTACATAAGCTCTTGGAGCCTGAATTTCTTCATCTGTGAAAGACGGATAAAGACTCATCCTTGCAGGTTGTTAAATTTTAAAAGATCACTGTGTAACTGCACCTAATATAGTTCTGGGGACGTAGCAGGTGGTCAGAAAGTAGACCGACGTTGAACATACCGTATTTTTGGACTCACGTATCTCCTGTCTAGGCTGCTGCAATAATTTCTTAACTGATTGGGTTTCTTTTCCTCTTGAATCCATCCTGCATTACAGTGCCAGATTAATTGTCTAAAAGCATCGCTTTTATTATGTCACCCTCTTGGCTGAAGGATATATAGCAATAAAGAATAAAAATCCTCATTCTGACATTCAGAGTCCTCTGTGACCTATGACAACATGACAACACAGAATCTCACCTCCAACCCGGCCAGTATTTGCAGCACCCCTGCCTCTCCCTACCCTGCTCGGCCTTTACCCTCATCTGTGGGTTCCAATCCTTTCCTCCCTGAGCTTTCCTCACTCCCTCATCTAGTTCATAAGCCTTTGCAACTAGTTCTATCCAGACTTTGTCTCTTTAATCTCTTATCCTCCAAGAGTCCCTACATACATAACACACTCATATTTTCTGTAGTATATATTTTGTACACACATATTTCTGTAATATATATTCAATGTATGAGTAAAAACACAATATGGCGTGTAGAGCACATTCTTTGTCCCACATGTGGAAATTTTATCACCCCTAACAAGGTTATGAGCTACCTCAAGGCAAGAGCCGTGCTACCTTCTAGCTCAGGTCTGGGTAGAAAGTTGGCTGTCAGTGAATATACGCCTCTAAAATGTACATAACCTACTGTGCTTTTGTGAATTAAATTTCTTCTTTTTTTAGTCAACATTCACAACTGTACCCCTGCAACATACATCCTCTGTCCTCTGAGCATTCACAGCCTGAGAGAGGCAGATCATTATGTTAAATAGAGGTATATTAGTACAAAACACATAACAGTACAGACAACAACCATTTCTACTAGTGGCCCCATTATTGAGAGCCTACTATGTGCCACACACTGTAGCGTCTGTCACAGAACCTTGAGCATAGATTGTTTCACTTCATCCTCTCAAAAACCTCTGAACTGGAGAGCTGGGTGTGGACCTCCTTTTCTCCATGCTCAGAGCAGTCAAGGGGATTCTCTGAAGTCGTGGAGCCAGTAAGAGCCTGGACTGGAATGTGGTTCTGGGCCTGTCTGAGCCTAAAAGGATTTCACCACAAGACACATCATTCTCTTCATCACCAGGCTCACTTTTCTTCCCCTTCAGCGGGTGTAGGAGCTGTCACTCTGCCTGCTGAATGCAGGTCACCTTTCTGGGTGGTTCTTTCTCTTTTTCTCCTAAACCTCTTCCCATCCTAACAGCAGGGGCCTGGGACCTCCTCTCCTGACCCAATCACAGGCCAGGTTTCTGCCCTTGCAGCTCACTCTTGGCCAAACAGCACCACCTCAGTCCTCTGCTGATGCTCCCCATGCGAGAACCTGCAGTGATAAAGTGATTTTCTGGGTTCCCACAGCTGCCTCCTTCCCTCCCCAAAACCATTCTCCCTACATAGAGAGTATTTGAAACTGCCACTGCCCATCCTGTGTGCCACAGGGCTGAGCCTACATCTGGAACTTCCCAGGGCTGCTGCTGTAACCACACCCACTCCTGGGAAGAAGATTCTGGGCTAGGGACTGCTTCCAGCTTCCTTAGGCCCCTGGCCTGGGGTCAGGAAGGAAGAGGACTGTGATGCATTGATTTCTTTGGGGGGTCCCTGGCCTAGCGCTAGAACCTCTAAGATGTGTTGCTTCATTTAACCCTCACAATAATTCTGTGAAAGGAATATTATCATCCCTGCTTTTGCATGGAAGGGAACTGGGGTGCAGAGAAATGAGCTGTCTGGCTAAAATCCCACAGCAGGGGTTCAGAAGCCCACTGCACTTGCCCAGTCTCAGAGCTTCTCTGCACTGGAGCGCACGGTGGTTTTATGTGGCGCCTGACTCCCAACAGGATGCGGTAGGTGAAAAGAAAATTGAACTCAGCATCCTTCACCTCTCCCTTTAGTAAGCCCCTCCTCTTGCCTCTCTTCTATCAAATCACCTATATTGAGGGACCCACACGTGCCAGGCACTATGCAAAGCACTTCACAGGTATTACTTCGTTCCGCTCTCCAAACAGTTCTATGAGCATGCGCGTTATTATTAACCCCATTTTACTGATGAGGCAACTGAGGCATGCGGGGGCTTGGTGCTTGCCAGTGAATAAAGGCAGAGCCATACACTCGTTCCAGATAGCTGCATTTAAAAAACAAAATCACGGGCTTCTCTGGTGGCGCAGTGGTTGAGAGTCCGCCTGCCGATGCGGGGGACATGGGTTCGTGCCCCGGTCCGGGAAGATCCCACATGCCGCGGAGCGGCTGGGCCCATGAGCCATGGCCGCTGAACCTGCGCGTCCAGAGCCCGTGCTTCGCAACGGGAGAGGCCGCAACAGTGAGAGGCCCGCGTATCACAAAATTTAAAAAAAAAAAAAAAAAAGCAACTTTCCTCTCCCAATGCTTCCACGATGAGGGATCTGACCCTGTCTTCCCGCCTCTTGACACCTCACGGGAATTAACTCAGTCAAACCGGGGATGATTTTTGGCCTTCCTTTTTTTTCTCCTAAATTCAAGTTTTTTCCTTTCTCCTCCACCTTGAAGTCCTCCTTACTAAGTCTAGGAGGTAAGACGTTAGATTAATGCTCATTACGTTGGATGGGAGCATTTAAGTATTTATCTTTGTTCACAGAGAAAAATGAAGGAAAAGGCTATGCTCATATTTGGAACGTCCTGTCCAGAAAAATGCTTGGCATATAGTAAGTGCTCAAAAACACTGTATGAATGAATGAATGAATGAATGGGATAAAACTGGCATAGAAAAAAATTGGTACTTTCCTAACAAACATTTGTATGGTAACATCTGAGGAGAGCATTGAGGATGAATTTGCATACGCTTTTTTTCTCTGTCTGGAATATTTTCCCTCCAACCTGCCTAGAGCAAAGCCTCCCATCCTTCAGGGACCACCTCAAATGCTAGTTTTTTTGTTTTGTTTTGTTTTTGCAGTACGCGGGCCTCTCACTGTTGTGGCCTCTCCCGTTGCCGAGCACAGGCTCCAGACACACAGGCTCAGCGGCCATGGCTCACGGGCCCAGCCGCTCCGCGGCATGTGGGATCTTCCCAGACCGGGGCACGAACCCGTGTCCCCTGCATCGGCAGGCGGACCCCCAACCACTGCGCCACCAGGGAAGCCCAAATGCTAGGTTTTTTTTGTTTTAATCTCTTTCCACTAGATATCATTTCTCCCCTCCTTGACATCTCATAGTACTTTACTCTTTCCTGGCATAGACTCTCTTTCACCTCAAAGTCTAGTTATTTGTGTGGAAACAGAATTGCATAGCAGCTAAGTAGACTCTGACTCCGGTCTGGCACCAGGCTGCCTGAGTTGGAATCCCAGTTCGGCACTCACTAACTGAGCGACCTTGAGCAAGTTCCTTAACCTCTCCGTGTTTCATTTATCTCATCTGCAAAATGGAAATAATACTAGTACCTCTTTTACAAGGTTATGGTGTGGATTTGACAAGTTAATATGTAATAAATTAATATCATCCTTAAAGCAGGTCCTGCCCCACTGTCAGTGCTACATAAGTATTAGCTCTTATCATGGCCTTGTGGGCTGGAAAGGCAGGAGTGGTATCTTCCTCAATTTAATGCAGAGCTGTTTCGTTCTTTTCAATGGTTACATAGCACGTTGTATAAATATACCATCATTTATTTACCTAATCCGCTACTGAGGGATGGAAACTTGTTTCCAGTCTTTCTTCTTTTAAAATCGAAAGGCCTTTGCAAGAAGAGCAGCTAAATGCCTGGGAGTTGGCCATGAACAGGTTTATCGGGTGTTTCTAAGGCAGCAGGTGCACTGCAAGTACCAGGGCCCAAATGGCTCCCTGGGTGGATGGAATGCACTCGCCAGGCTCCTCCTCCATCAGGAGACACGTTATCAAAGAATGCGGGGATCTTATCCTCTGGGACCTGCTGGTCACCGGCACTGCATATCCAGCCCAAAGTTCCTGGAAAGGTTAAAATGAGCGTGATATACACAGGGGGAAGTGCAGGAAGCCTTTCCCCTTGTAAATGAAACTGGGTTTTTATTAGAGCAATCAGGGCATAACTAAGAAATCTAAGAAGAAATGGAACCTAAAACTGTGACCTTTCGGTCCCACATAGACTGTGGCCCTGGAGGCTGCGCCCCACTGGAACCCCTGTCTGACGGGGCTGCATTCTTCCAGACGCAGCCAACAATAGAGCCTGGCTGGTGGGAATCCGGGGCTGTGCCTTTAACAGGGCGTGCAGCCCTCCGTGCTGCAGTCTCCACTGCAGTGAGCTCCGGATGTTTGGGGAGGGTGTGTGTGTTGGGCGGATGCTGTCCCAATGCCAAGGCTGAGCCCCAGCCCAGAGGTGACAGCCCTTACAGCCAACAACAGCAGCGCCCCCCCCCCACCGTGAGCTGCTCAGCCTTGGCTATGCCCTGAGCTCCTAATGTCTACAGATTAAGATGTGCATAAGGAACGGCATAAACTCTGGTTTCCTTAGACAAGGCTCCCGACTTGAAACAATTAATTATGGGCAAAGTCTTAATTGGGGAACAAGTAATTTCTACAGCTTAGATCAGAGCTGCTTTCAGATATGCACGGCACTGTGTTTTGACAGAATTTTCAAGCTTAAGCCCTGAATGCAAATGGGTTGCCTTATTGATTTTTTTCACACTTTGGGAAGATTTTCTTCTCCTACACTGCTGTTTTGTGAGGGTTTGTTTAACTTTTTTTTTTTTTTTTTTTTTTTTGCGGTATGCGGGCCTCTCACTGCTGTGGCCTCTCCCGTTGCGGAGCACAGGCTCCGGACGCGCAGGCTCAGCGGCCATGGCTCACGGGCCCAGCCGCTCCACGGCCTGTGGCATCTTCCCAGACCGGGGCATGAACCTGTGTCCCCTGCATCGGCAGGCAGACTCTCAACCACTGCGCCACTAGGGAAGCCCCTGTTTAACCTTTTCATAGCAAAAACTCTGCTTGTTTAAAGAATGTGAAGATTATGTCAAGATTATGAGAACGAGGATTTAACTGTATAGCACAGGGAACTGTATTCAATATCTTGTAATAACCTATAATGGAATAGAATAAAAAATAATATATAGTGGGAAGCAGCCGCATAGCACAGGGAGATCAGCTCGGTGCTTTGTGACCGCCTGGAGGGGTGGGATAGGGAGGGTGGGAGGGAGACGCAAGAGGGAGGGGATATGGGAACATATGTATATGTATAACTGATTCACTTTGTTATAAAACAGAAACTAACACACCATTGTTAAGCAATTATACTCCAATAAAGATGTAAAAAAATAATAATATAGCTATATACATATATATGTATAACCAAGTCACTTTTCTGTACATCTGAAACTAACACAATTTTATAAGTCAACTACACTTCAATTAAAAGAAGGAACTTTATGTAAAAAGATTTTTTAAAAAGATTGTAAGACACACAGAGCTTCTAGAAAGAGGTTCTTGTTCATAACACCACTGCCATGTTAGCGGTAGTTCTAGCACAGCTGGTGTGCATTTGCAGGACTGGCCTGGATCTTCACTTGATCAGTCTTCCTACATTCTTTATTTAAGATTTCCCCTTTTTCAAGAGGCTGCTGTTACATAAGGATATATAGAGCACAGCACCAATTAAGTGCCTTTCCTCCCCTCTTTAAATTTGTTATACAGCAGCTCTAACAAAGAGGACAAGCCCCATCAAGCAATTTAAAATAGCACGTCTCTATGATAGCCCCACGTAGGCTGCTATATATGACTTTACTGCATATTACACCCTGAGAGATACCCTCAGAAAAGGAAACAAAGATATTAATATGTCCCCGTTCCAGTTGGCTCCTAAGTTAGCTTGTGGAACAATCATCACAGAAGAGCTGAAAGTTCCAGCCCATTGCAGGAGGCTCTCACATACACTCCTCCCCTACGTACTCCTTTATGGTGGAAGCAAAACTTAGGTAGAAAGGGAAAAGATGAGGGTCCCACAGACTTTTACTTTATTGGAGCATTTGTCTTCAGGGGATTCAGTCTATAAGTGGCTAGAGTATCCTTAGAATAAGAGGCAAAAGAATGAGAGGGCTTAGTATGCTTGCACGTATGTATGATACTCACACAAACGCTGTCAATGCCTCCTTTTCAACCTAGATTTACTATGTGGAGGATCCTGCCCCCTTATGGTCAAATCACACCATGGCAAAGCCCAAAGCAGGGGCTTGCTATTCTTAAATAACCTAACAGACTTCTCTCTTGGACCAAAACTATTCAAAGGATATTGATGTCCTCCTCCACCGAGTTCACATACCAAAGTGGTATTAAGAACACAGTATGTTTCAGCATATTTTTCCAAGTCTGTTGAGGAAAGATTATTGATTCCCTCTGTAAATTGTAATTAAAGAAATAGACAGCTCAGCTCATCAGGAAAAACTAGATCTGGGTTTTGTCTTTGTCATTAAGCAGATGTTGAGATGTTTAATCACTCAGTTTATGATCTTAATGGAGAGACTGAACAAATCAAGACAATGTCTGTTCTCCTTCTAAGCTGGGTTGAAAAGAAACTATAGGTGGGGGACTTCCCTGGTGGTCCAGTGGGTAAGACTCCTTGCTCCCAATGCAGGGGGCCTGGGTTCGATCCCTGGTCGGGGAACTAGATCCTGCATGCATGCCACAACTAAGAGTAAGCACGCCACAACTAAAAAAAGATCCCACATGCCGCAACTAAGACCAGCACAGCCTAAATAAATAAATGAGAAGAAAATAGAGGTGGATTCGTGTCAGCTGCTGTGTATTAGGTTACTACCAATTACATCTTGAGAGAAATGTACCAAAAAGGAGGCAAAGATATTGAGTTCCTGCTGGGTACAATGTTACACAGACACACAAGTTGAACAGCTTACCAAAGGCATGATTTATTTTAACTCGGAGACGATTTAGACCGCCCTACATCTGATTATCTACAACTTCACAGGAGCAATAATGGTTACTATAACACATATCGTAAAACTTTATTCACACTAAATATAATTAAATTGTGACAGTAAAAGGAACAGATACCAAAAGTCAAATTTCTCCAGTTTACTGTCTTTGGAACTAAGGTGTTTGTGTGTTTGTTTGTTTGTTTTATAGTGTCTCCTGAGTCAGGAATCTGGTCTGTGCAATAATTTTCTTTTCCATCTCTCCCAAATTATCATGGATTTATGATGTGGCTTTAGACTGGTAGGTACGAAAAGGACTAACATCTGAGTGCCTTCTAGATACTGGATGCTGGTGGGCGTTTTCAGATACACCTTTTCCTTTCACATCCCAAAACCCTGATAAGAGAGGGAGACTGTTGTCCTTGTTTTCACATAGAGAAAATGAAGATTCAGAGCAGTTAAGTGATGGAACAAGTTAACCAGCTAATGAGTGAAAGAGCTGGGATCTGAACTAAAGATTAGGAGGCAAGTGGGGAAAGGTATAATCAGGAGATTTTCACTTTTGTACAATGGTCAGACTCAACATGTAGTACTCATTCAACAAGAGAAGTTTAAAAGCAGCTGGCACATTAAAGCTCAAAAAAAGGCAACGCACCTCTCCAAGGTACATGAATATGAATTCCCCACACTGACCAGATGTACTTACTTAAGCTGGGGGAAGAAAATGGTTACCACAGTTTGGCTAATATCTCTCTCTGAGCGTGGGTAGACTTGACCCCAGCTCTGACTTTGGGATGTTGAACCCTTTAGATGTGAGTTAGCAGGGGACTTGGACTTCACCAGCCCTCAAGACACGGTGATACTCAGGACTGTCACGGCACATGGGAACGCTGTTGTTGAATATTGTGAGACATCTCAGGGGCGAAGTGTGTTTGACGGCTAGCAGCCAGAGCAGCCCACGTATCTGCCTCTCCCCTCAGCCTTCAGATATCCTAGTCCCAAACACCACTTACTTTATCCTGGCCAAAATAGACACCTCTGCCCATGGATAGGAGCACAATCCTCAGCTAAAGATGCAAAACTACCCGGGAAGGGAGACACAAACACAGAACACCCAGCATTCACCGCAGCCTCTCTCTGGGAAGATAGGAGGGGCTTCTGCCTACAGTCCCTTGAATTTCATTTTAACATGCAGCTCAGGTCAATGACAATTGAAATCTATTTGTCACTGGACAAGATGGCACTATTGTAGGGCACAAACCAGGTTATCTGAACGTTGTGATGGAAAAGAAAATGCTTTCTCCTGCTGACAGGAGGAGGTCTGCTACCAATTCTGCAGTGATTAGAGACAGCTAGAGCTTTCTTTCTTTTTTTCTTTTTTTTCCTCAGCATGGAGGAGGACACAGGGGCAGAAGTGGGAGGCCGGCCTTCAAACTCAGGAATCCTTGGCTGTTGCCAGAATCATTTTCCCATTCTTTCCTTTCCTGTTTCTTCCCTGCAGGGAGTAGAGAGTGGTCTCCAGTCTCAGCTGCTACCGCTTAGCAACTGTTTCATCTCGCTCAGCCTGGGAGGGTACAGCTCAAGCTGCTGCTGCAATGGCAGTACATCCTTCATGGCAGCTTTGCACTCAAAGCCGAAAGGGGCTAAGACTGAATCAACTGCATTCAGGTTCGGGGGGAGAAAGAGGGAGCAGTGTTGTCCGCTAAATGTTGCTATTTCTGGAAGGAAGCTCTGCTATGTTTCGGTCTCAGCTTAGTAGACGCAGGGAAACTGACTTCAATATCTTTAGATTCTAGATTCGAAAGGAAGGGAGGGTGAGCATTTCCCAAAACACCAACCCACCTGAACCCATATTAGAATGAACACTTAAGTCATGACCCAATACTAACCTTTGTTTTTTTCTCTCTCTTTTCCTTGGGCAGGGGTGGGGGACAGTCTGGTGAAGCCTGTGAACCCCATCTCATAATCTCTCAATTCCATAAAATAATAGGAAGCCAATTATATTGAAAGTCAGTTCTAAGATTCTTTGGTTTAGAATATAACTGTGGTCTAATTAGTTCAGAAATAAATTCTGTCTCCCCGGTAAGATTATAAGTCAGTTTAGGTCAATGACCACTATTTTTTTTTTTTTTTTTTTTTTTTCACTATTTTTATTTTTCCTAAAACACCCCTTTCTGAGTCTCTCCACAAGTCTCCCCCAAGTGTGTAGTATAGCACTTAGCACAGTTTTGGGGTTTATTAAAGCTGTGTTTCTCTTTCATGAGTTACAAACTCATAGGTAAAAAAAATGTAAATTAAAATACATACTTTTCGGGCTTCCCTGGTGGTGCAGTGGTTGGGAGTCTGCCTGCCGATGCAGAGGACGCAGGTTCATGCCCCGGTCCGGGAAGATCCCACATGCCGTGGAGCGGCTGGGCCTGTGAGCCATGGCCGCTAAGCCTGTGCATCCGGAGCCTGGGCTCCGCAACGGGAGAGGCCACAACAGTGAGAGGCCCGCGTACTGCAAAAGAAAGAAAAAAAAAAAAAAAAGAAATGATCAGTAAGCAGATGCATTTGAGAGATCAAGGTCATTACTGGCATCAAGAAAACACCACCAAAACACTGTTGATGAGTCAAAGCTGAGTTCATTTGTGAGCAAGAACACTGCTTAATTTCAGTGGGGGTGGAGCCATGTTAGAATCTCTAAGATATTTGGCATTTGATTTAAGGTGGGTCTTTCCATGCTGGGTCGTGTTAGGACTAGGTAGGAATCATGATACAATAGTTTAGGATTGGTGGACACTGAAAGGTGAGGGTTTTGAAGAGACCTGTAGAATGAATGCTGATTTGATGCTATCTATTGAAAAATCCAACAGTCTGCTGTTCGTTTAAATGGGTTTTTCACGAAATTCCTACAGTGAAGTTATTTGCAACTTTCATCTTATGGGGCAAGAGTTTCTAGAATAGAGGTTCCATTAAGGAAGACAGGAGACAAGGAAAGTTATGGTGGTGAAGACTGATGAATAACAGTTACATTCACGTAAAGGAGTTGTGTGGTATGGATGATTTCAAGTCTCAGAAGTAAGACTTTCCAGCAAATCTAGTTCGTAGGAAGTTGTTAGTGATCTTTGAAGCTGTAGGGGTTTGAATTGCTCCAGAATTCACAGAAATTCCTTGCCTTCCTTCACAGCTCCCCATCCCCCTAGGTCCACCCCAGTGTTGTCCAGTCTGGTCCTATAGCCACTAGTGTGCTCTATACTCTAAGCTAAATCCCAGGCAGAATGGTGCTACCAGAATGTTTTCAGCTATTCCATCATCGAGGTCCTAATTTGCAAACTGTTTGAACACATTCACAATGCTAACTTCAAAACATCCCATTTGTGAATCAAAAGAACAAAATTTTTTGCAGTCTGCTGCAGTTCTTCTCAACCAAACATTCAGTGCAAAAAAAAAAAAAAAAGTAGAAGAGAGGATTTGAAACGACCATAGTGCACAGCGAATAAGGAAGAGGCACCCTTTGCCTGCCATATTGAGAATACTTATAGGCTGTAAAGAATAGAGGGAAGGAGGAAGCTGAGCAGTCCCCTTTCCCTCCTATACTTGGCCTTTCATGCTCTCTCCAACTGTCTGCTTTTGGCTACTGTGGCAGGAAGCAACCTTTGCCGAGGCAAGTGCCTGAAAACAGAACCGGAGGCAAAGAACTGATTCCCTGAAACCAGGAATCTCAGGAATCTTTATTCATCTCCATCATTATCATGTATCTGCATTCACACCAGGATAAAACACAGAATGAACCTACCATGAAGTTAAGCAAATATATCACACCATCGGTGACCATTACAGGAATGTTTTTTTCTCAGAGGAATCTTTTTCTTAGAGAATTTTTGTCTGCAGGACAAAAGCCCTGCCCTGTTAAAGCTGGTTGCAGGTCATAAAGCCCTAACTGTTTTGTGCTCTGCTGACCTTCCCTAGTGGGAGTCAGGGCAATAGCTCAGATACGTGAGTCTCCATGAAAACTCTCAACTTCCTGATCTTACTCTTAGGGGTATCTGGAACGGCTGTGTTAACAGGTATTTTCCTTTGCATCAGTTCCTGCCTCAAATAGCTGTGATTGAAACAGAATTGCAGCATGAGTCAGCTAAAAAGAATGCAGAGAAGCCAGGGCCTCTGCAGTGATTTGGGTGCATCTAACTCACGATCTTAGAGTGACCTCTAGAGTTGACAAGGGGAAGATCAGCTATTCCCTGACGATGGCGCCGACGTTGTGTGAATACTCATGATGACTACAGTTTGAATTGTAATCTACAACATCAGTGTGCAATAAATGTCACCTTTCCCCCGCTAAATCCAAAAAAATCTGATGTGATCCACCATCCCTTCAGATTGCCAGAAAAATTCTATTTCAGTCATTATATGAGTTCTCTCTGTACAGCTCTCAAACCTATTGTTTGGGGCTTCCCTGGTGGCGCAGTGGTTGAGAGTCCGCCTGCCGATGCAGGGGACACGGGTTCGTGCCCCGGTCTGGGAAGATCCCACATGCCGCGGAGCGGCTGGGTCCGTGCGCCATGGCCGCTGAGCCTGCGCATCCGGAGCCTGTGCTCCGCAACGGGAGAGGCCACAGCAGTGAGAAGCCCGCGTAACGCAAAAAAAAAAAAAAAAAAAAAAAAAAAAAAAAAAAAACCTATTGTTTGAGAAGGTCTCAAGAGATCTTAGATAATACAGGACAGTAAGAAAAGTGCCCCCCCCCGTTTTTTCAGCCCAAATAGGCCATCTCTGATTTGCTCATTGTCCAGGATACAGACAGACAAGGGTTTGAACCCCACCTCTGTCAGCTGGGCAAGATACTTAATCTCCCTAAATCTCAATTTCCTTTTCCACTGTGGAAGGAAACTCAAAATGGAATCAGTATTGCTAAGAGAGCTCTCTAAAATGGAGCTAAGAGGCCATCGAGGAAGGTGACTTACGCGCTTAGCCTGGGTGGAATCTGACTTTTGGACCGCTTATTGTCCTAATGAAGGCATCCAGAACATCTGCCAGAAACTCGGAGCCTTACCCTAAAATAACCCGTGAGAGCCTATCTACTTATTGGACCCCTACCCTAAAACAACTCGTGATTCCTTAAGGACAAATATTTCCTCACTCACCTCAGAGTCAACCACAGTTCTCGCAAGAAACTTTTAACAGCCTCGTGGCTTTTTGTCTTTAAAAGCCCCTGACTCTTTCTCTCCCCCGGAACGCTCTTTCCTTGCCTCCCAAATTGCAATTCTTAAGACCCCAAATAAGGTATTTTCTTACTTGTCACTTTCTGCATCACTCTTCGGTTGACACCATAAAATCACTCGATCTGGGGCTTCCCTGGTGGTGCAGTGGTTAAGAATCCACCTGCCAATGCAGGGGACACGGGTTCGAGCCCTGGTCCAGGAAGATCTCACATGCCGCGGAGCAACTAAGCCCATGTGCCACAACTACTGATCCCACATGCCACAACTACTGAAGCCCATGCACCTAGAGCCCGTGCTCCACAACAAGAGAAGCCACTGCAATGAGAAGCCCGCGCACCGCAACGAAGAGTAGCCCCTGCTCGCCGCAACTAGAGAAAGCCACCTAGCAGCAATGAAAACCCAACGTAGCCATAAATAAATAAATGTATTTAAAAAAAATCACGCGATCTACTTCGTGTGAGGATTAAGTGAAGTAAATGGGAGAGAAGTCTGTGCCTGACATAAAGTGGATGTTCAGAGGCCTTTTCTTTCCACATTTCCTTTCATAAAACCTCTGACTCCAGTCATGCTACGCTTATTTGTTCTTACTTGGTCCCCAGCATTCTACTGCTTGATCAAACTCCAGACCGTCCCCATCCTTGAGCATTGTCCTCAGAAGCCCAGTTTTAGCCAGAATCCTCCTAACTCGGTTCAGCCAGAATCTGATCAGCTTCCTCACCCTCTACCATCTGGCCTGCCTTCGGTAAGAATCCTGTTAGGTCAGTTTAGCAAAGAATTACTCTACCCCTTAGCAATTTTCCATCCACCGGTCCCTTCCCTTACTCCCACCTACAGTTCCCGTCTCTAAGGCCCCACTTTTCCTTGTTATATTTGGAGTTGAGCCCAATCTCTCTCCCTGACTGCAAAACCCCGTTGCGGTAGTCCCTACACCAGTGGCGACAGTCCTAAATAAAGTCTGCCTTACTGTTTTCACAAGAATCAAAATAATTTTTTCTTTAACAGCAGCCAAGAGAGAAAAGTCACAGTGCACATTCTTGAGATACAAAAGAGTCAACTTTAACCTCAAAAAAATCGCAATTCTGTATCTAAAATTCTGCTGCATCATTTCTTTCCTGGAATCCTGGAACTCCACACATCTGTAGCGATCTTGTGAAAAATGAGAATCCAGGGAAAATTGCCTTAAATCTGCGGGATGCCTGGTGACTAGAGATGACTGGGAGATATAAATGACTATGAAGCAGGAATCTGTGATTATTTCTGCCTCCAGGTGATGCAGTCAATATTAAATGAGCTTCCCTCATCTAGAAAATGTGGGTCTTGCCCTGGAGCA
This sequence comes from Mesoplodon bidens, assembly GCF_964165515.1. NCBI lineage: Eukaryota > Metazoa > Chordata > Mammalia > Artiodactyla > Ziphiidae > Mesoplodon > Mesoplodon bidens. The sequence goes on from NC_138162.1 coordinate 106,125,385, forward strand.
GACATCTCAGTAAATCACAAAGACACCACCAGCAGGCACAAGCAAGTTGTTTATTGAAAGGGCTTATCTATCTCCATCAAAGCTGGTTGCCTTCTCTTTTCTGACGATCCAATCCGAACAAGTTCTGACACCATTAAGTCCTTTTACAAACTCGGGAAACAATGAAAATGACAAATGGGTTGTAACAAAACGGGAGCCCTGGAGGGTAAAGAGTAGGGGAAACACTTTCCATCCCACATCACAATCTTCTCTCACACCTAACTCTTCCTGACTCTTTCCTCTATAAGGAAATTAATTCTTTGACAGAGAACTACAGAAATTTTAGCCAGGGAGATTATTAGAAATCTGTCATACATTGGGCTGACACTGACCATGTGGATGCCCACAGCCATCATATCAGGACCAATTAATTATATACTGTATTATATTGTTTGCTAATTGTTACATGTGATCTTTTCATTAGGCTTAAAGGATCATGTTTTCTGTATCTCATAACATCCATAATACCTACACAACACTAGGTACACAATAGATGTCCAGTACTTGTTGACTGATTAAGTCCCATGTTGGAAACATTGTACATGGAAAGGGGAGCCATATATAGCACATCTGTGTAAAAAAAAAAAAAAAAAAAAGCCCCATGAATGCAGAGCAGGAACACCAGTCTGTAGTCTGATGGTGAGGCCTTTGTCTTCCACAGCTTCTAGCATAAAGCTGGGTATATAATAGCTTTTTGATAGATGCATGCTTAATTGAACTTCTGCCACAGGTGATATGAAAATGGGAATGACAATTCAGGTTTTTCACACTTCTTAACTGTTCTTTATTTCTTCTGAAAATTGGTCTGAGAAAAGAATTCATTTGCTGCCCAAAAAACCCCCAAAAAGCAGTATGTCAAATTATCCACCTTGAACTATGAAGAAAGGAGCTGTAAAAGAAATTTAAGTGAATGTAAGTGAATTCTTTCAATAAACTTAACAACAGCCTCAGGAGAAAGAAAAGTTACAGCTAATATGCATACTGTTTACGGGGAAGTTTTGGCAATAAGACAGAAGCATGCATAATCAGAAAAGAAAAGCACCCCATACAGCTCCTTAACCAGCAAACTAGAACTGTTCCAAGTGTGTTTAGCACCCAGGCTTGTCACACTCTCTGTATGTTCATTTTTCCTCCTGATCCATTTACTCAGTGGTTAGTTAGGATATAAATTTAGTTGCTATAACAAAGACTCCCACAATAAAAAATGGCCTGAACCAGATTAAAGTTTGTCTTTCATGTAAAACACTAGGCAGGGCAGATACAGTGTCTTCATAATCATAAGAGTTCCAGGCTGTTTCTATTATATTTTTCTGCCATCTTCAACTTGAGGTGTTCATCTCCTATCCCAATATGGCTGCTCTGACTCCTGCCATCACAACTGTACTCCAGCCAGTGGAAACAGGGAGGGAGTTGAAAATATGCCCCTTTCTTTTGAGGGCATGACATAGCAATTTCTCATATCAGTTCCTCCAGAATGCAGTCAACGTTCTCACCTAGCACAAAGAGGATTTGAAAGGCAGACTGTATTCTGGGCAGCTCTGTTCACAGTTAAAATTCACAAGTTCTATTATCAAAGGGAGAGGGTGAGAATGGATACTGGGGGAAAATCAGCAGTCTTTGCCATATTACATCAATTGTTTAGTAATCTCTCGGCTTTTTCTGGGTGACACAGAACAGTGATTCTCAAACTTGTTTGAGGAAGTAAAGCACCGGGGAATCATGACCCAAATGTGAACGTAAGATGCTCAATATCAATGTTTCAAAAGATGTGTCCCATGCAACATCAGTTCCACAGGACAGAGTGGAGAAAAAGTGGAGGTCAAATAATTTTGAGAAATGTTGTAACTCCATTCTTTCCTGGAGATATATGGATGCATTCTCATTTTACAGACTCTGAGAAAACAGTTTAACTTTGTTTAATCCAGTGTTCTCCAGACTTATTTGACTGTGAGACAAAAATCCCACGGAATTAGTGTGCTGCAAAGTATATATTGAAGGATAGATTTAATTTCGTCCTCTAAACTGGGAGCAACTTTATTAGCAGGAAACATGACTGTTAATTATAATAATCAAAAATCACAACTATAGGGCTTCCCTGGTGGCGCAGTGGTTGGGAGTCCGCCTGCCGATGCAGGGGATGCGGGTTCGTGCCCCGGTCCGGGAAGATCCCGCATGCCGCGGAGCAGCTGGGCCCGCGAGCCATGGCCGCTGAGCCTGCGCGTCCGGAGCCCGTGCTCCGCAACGGGAGAGGCCACAGCAGTGAGAGGCCCGCATACCGCAAAAACAAACAAACAAACAAAAATCACAACTATAAGCTCTTATTTCCAAAACAAAACAAGCCCTCAGACAAAGACTAATTAGGTGTTTCTGAGTCTCTTGCTTTGTGTGTGTGTGGATGTGTGTGTGTTATTTTTTCACTCATTTTATCCCACAAAGGTAGCAGGTACAAAAGTTTTAGTAAAAATATAAGAGAAAAACTTGCAAAAACTCTATTGATTGATTAAATTCTTCCAAGAATTGGGAAATTTCCCCAGTAATATGTGAATGAAACATCTGAGCCCATGTCACAAAATAGTCTATAGGAGAACAGCTTGAAAATCCATAGGCTTTTTTTTTTTTTTTTTGGCTGCCATGAGTCTTAGTTGCGGCACTCAGGATATTCGTTGAGGCTCTTCGTTGTGAGGAATCCAGGAGAATCGTCCTTTCTTGTAGGAGCAGAGACTACTCTATAATCAGACCACTCAATCTGTCAGTCTGTTTTTCCCATACAAAGACCTGGATAAACCCTAAAACTTTCCTACTATGAAATCATTATGTGTCCATATTCCCTACCAATGACCAAAGTTTCTAACTTTGAGGAACGCCTTCAAAATATTTAGACATTGGATGGTAGCTTAATTTACAAGGTTATCTCTCTCTAGTTCTTTCTAAAATTTATTTTGAGATACTGAAAACGACACAGTCTTAATGTACAGCTCAAAGACTTTTCATAAATGGAACACATCTGATAACTAACACCCAGATCCAAAACCAGAACATTACCAGCACCCCACAAGCTGGCCTCATATCTTTTCCCAGTCACTACCCATGATGTATCTTATCTGTTTCTTCTTGACAAGACTTGGGGCAGGCATCCTTGGTAGTTTGAAGATCTGTGGAAGACATACTAATTTCCCTAGTCATATTTGCAAAATATCATTTAATGGGGTTGACACACTGGAAATATTTACACAAATAGCTAACTCCATTTCTTTGTACGAATTCCTGTTAATCCTTATAAAACTGACCCTTTCTGACCTTGTTATCCAACTATCGGAATGCATCTTATTTGTGGTTTGCAGTTACTGTGCACTGACTGCAATTGTTTACCAAAGATTTAGGGAAAGTCAAGAGCTCCTGGGCAGTGTGTGTGAACCTCAGAGGGGGAAAAATGTTTCCTTTTTCTGGGAAAATCTAAAATATAGGAACAAGAGGTTACAGGGTATAGTGGACCACAGTGGCTTTGGCCACTTAAACTTACATTTCTGCTAAAGTAGTCATTTACCTCATTCCATCACCAGCCTCTCCTTGGCATTGGGGATTCCGCCATCCTTGGTCCCTGCACTTAGAAGATCTGCTCCCCATTCTGAGGAAAGGGTTGGTGGGGCACAAGGCCAGTCCCAAGTGAATGAGGACACTGCAGTAGTTCCTGGGCCAGTGGTGCATCCCTATAAAGGGATTTGCTGTGTGAGGATGTTGGGGTAGAAATCTCCAGCTAGTTTTATTCAGCCTCAGAAAAGTATGTGCTCTGGGACCTTCCTGTCACGAACATCTCTGCCTAACATCTCTGCCTTCCCTGAGTGTCCAAGGCATCACCTCTATTTGGTGGTGGTGGGGGATTAAAATGATCCCGAAATGGACATTGTCCTTAAAGTAAAGTTTGCACGAGCTGGCCAAAATCCGAAGCTCTAAGAGGTGCCACTTTTGTTACACAATTGGCAGTCCCTGTGGCCTCTCTGCCTGGAACAAGAAGGACAGCACTGATAATGCTGCCCCTAACAGGTACCATGTTGGTCTCCCCTGGACTGGCCGTGGTCTCTGAGACAGCGCTCCTGAGCCTCCTGGTGCTGTGGACTGAGGGTGTTCACCTGTCAGAGTTTGGTTGTCCTTGACATTGACTCCACACCTCTCCAAGTGGTGCTCACAGCTCAGGAAGCTCCAATCTCCCCCCTCTTCTTGCTTCTTCTATCTTCCTTCCTCCCAGCCAGGGAAACCTTCAATTTCTCCCACAAGCATGGAGGGATGGCTTTTTATGAAGTTCTATATTCAGTCTAGTTTAGCAAATAAATGTTATGCCCCACTCCTTTCAAGCTTTGCCTTTAGAGGGAAAGAGCCTTATTCTTTCCTTCTATGATGTCTGGCTCATGCAAAGCAAAAGCTTCACTTTTTACAACGATGGTCCATGGATTCCAAGAGCCTCTTTTGAAAGTCAAAAAGTGGACTGCAATTCTTCCTTATAAAATAGGTGGGGAGGTCACCAACAAGAAAGCACAAACCAAAAACCAAACCAAAGTAATTTGAATATAGGGGACTTCCCTGGTGGTTCAGTGGTTAAGAATCCACCTTCCAACTCAGGGGACTTGGGTTCGATCCCTGGTCAGGGAACTAAGATCCCTCATGCCGTGGGGCAACTAAGCCTGAGCGCCGCAACTACTGAGCCCACACACCACAACTAAAGAGAAGCCTGCGTGCCATAATGAAGAGCCCACTGGCCACAATGAAGATCCCATGTGCTGCAATTAAGACCCGATGCAGCCAAATAAATAAAAAAGAAAATAAAAAAAGCTTAGTAAAGAAGTGTGCATTGAAAGAATAACTAAAAAAAGTAATTTTAATATAAATGCAAAATATTACTTCATGACACATGTGATCTATGCCCTCTAGTTAGAGTGACTGTCAGGACTAGCTGGAATTGGGCTGTGAACTGGGAAGGATGTACCCAGGGTCTTTGGCAGCCATCTCGATGCCAGAAGGCAGACCCCATCTAGGAATGAGGTGACCACTGACAGCACATTGGCCAAATGGCCAGTTTGCTAAAGGTATTAGTTTGCTAGGGCTGCCATAGTAAAGAACCACCGACTGGGTTGGTTAAACGATAGAAATTTATTTTCCCATGATTCTAGAGACTAGAAGTCTGAGATCTAGATTCTGCAGGGCTGGTTTTTCCTGAAGCCTCTCTCCTTGGCTTGTAGACAGCTGTCTTCTCCCTGTATCCTCACATGGTCTTCCCTCTGTGTGTGTCTGTGTCCTAATCTCCTCTTCTTATAAAGACACCAGTCGTATTGGACTGGGACTCTCTCATATAACCTCCTTTTACCTTAGTTACCTCATTAAAGGCCTTGTTTCCAAATAGTCACATTCTGAGGTACAGGCAGTGAGAAATTCAACATATGAATTTTGAGGGGACACAATTCAGCCCATAACATGAGATAACCATTTTCCTACATTTACTTCCTTGTTTTAGTGGTTTAGTTTCAGTTTACTTGTTTGATTTTGTGTTCCAGCTAGCACCATAAAGAAAGTTCAACTGTGTGCTTCCTGGCTCCCCAATGCATTGTGTAATGGTATTGACTTTTGGTGACTTGGTCCACATCCAGTTAAGACTAAAGAGAGAACAGAGAGAAACCAGATCCTGGTTATGTCAGCTGAACCTGTAATCAGCTATGCCTGAAATCATGGTTCATTTACCTGAATCAATACAATCCCTTTGTCTCAAGTCAGCTTGACTTGGGATTTCAGTCACTTGCAACGGGAAGAGTCCTAATGGGCACGGTAGCATTCCATTTTTTGTTTTTGCACAGAATTATTTTTATCAATTTTTAATAGGCTGAAAATAATTGTCTTTAAGCATCGAAATAATTTAAATCCTTGATACAAATATGTAGATATTAACACCTTTTGTTGAGGAATAATTCACAAACAATAAATGGGACCCAGTTAAAGTACATAACTTGATGAATTTTGATAGATATCACATACCCATGGAGCCACCACCACAAACAAGATACAGAACTGTTCCATCACACCAAAAGTGATGCTTATTTTTTCATATTCTTTATGTTGCTTTTCACTTTTTTTTCTTTAACATCTTTATTGGAGTATAATTGCTTTACATTTATACTAGTAAGTTAGTTTCTGCTTTATAACAAAGTGAATCAGCTATACATATACATATATTACCATATCTCCTCACTCTTGCATCTCCCTCCCATCCTCCCTATCCCACCCCTCTAGGTGGTCACAGAGCACCGAGCTGATCTCCCTGTGCTATGCAGCTGCTTCCCACTAGCTATCTATTTTACATTTGGTAGTGTATATATGTTCATGCCACTCTCTCACTTCATCCCAGCTTACCCTTCCCGCTCCCTGTGTCCTCAAGTCCATTCTCTACGTCTGCGTCTTTACTCCTGTTCTGCCCCTGGGTTTTTCAGAACTTTTTTTTTTTTTTTTTTTAGATTCTATATATATGTGTTAGCATACGGTATTTGTTTTTCTCTTTCTGACTTATTCACTCTGTATGACAGTCTCTAGGTCCATCCACCTCACGAGAAATAACTCAATTTCATTTCTTTTAATGGCTGAGTAATATTCCATTGTATATACGTGCCACATCTTCTTTATCCATTCATCTGTTGATGGACATTTAGGTTGCTTCCATGTCCTGGCTATTGTACATAGAGCTGCAATGAACATTGTGGTACATGACTCTTTTTTTTTTTTTTTTTTTTTTCCATTTTTTTTTAAGTTTATTTATTTATTTTTTTAATTAGTTTCTGCTTTATAACAAAGTGAATCAGTCATACATATACATCTGTTCCCACATCCCTTCCCTCATGCATCTCCCTCCCTCCCACCCTCCCCATCCCACCCCTCCAGGCGGTCACAAAGCACCGAGCTGATCTCCCTGTGCTCTGCGGCTGCTTCCCACTATCTATCTACCTTACGTTTGGTAGTGTATACACGTCCATGCCTCTCTTTCGCCTTGTCACAGCCCACCCTTCCCCCTCCCCATATCCTCAAGTCCATTCTCAAGTAGGTCTGCGTCTTCATTCCCGTTTTGCCCCTAGGTTCTTCATGACATTTTTTTTTTAAATTCCGTATATATGTGTTAGCATACGGTATTTGTCTTTCTCTTTCTGACTAACTTCACTCTGTATGACAGACTCTAGGTCTATCCACCTCATTACAAATAGCTCAGTTTCGTTTCTTTTTATGGCTGAGTAATATTCCATTGTATATATGTGCCACATCTTCTTTATCCATTCATCCGATGATGGACACTTAGGTTGTTTCCAGCTCCGGGCTATTGTGAATAGAGCTGCAATGAACATTTTGGTACATGTCTCTTTTTGAATTATGGTTTTCTCAGGGTATATGCCCAGTAGTGGGATTGCTGGGTCATATGGTAGTTCTATTTGTAGTTTTTTAAGGAACCTCCATACCGTTCTCCATAGTGGCTGTACCAATTCACATTCCCACCAGCAGTGCAAGAGTGTTCCCTTTTCTCCACACCCTCTCCAGCATTTATTGTTTCTAGATTTCTTTTTTTTTTTTTAATTAGTTTCTGCTTTATAACAAAGTGAATCAGTCATACATATACATCTGTTCCCACATCCCTTCCCTCATGCATCTCCCTCCCTCCCACCCTCCCCATCCCACCCCTCCAGGCGGTCACAAAGCACCGAGCTGATCTCCCTGTGCTCTGCGGCTGCTTCCCACTATCTATCTACCTTACGTTTGGTAGTGTATATATGTCCATGCCTCTCTTTCGCTTTGTCACAGCTTACCCTTCCCCCTCCCCATATCCTCAAGTCCATTCTCAAGTAGGTCTGTGTCTTTATTCTCGTTTTGCCCCTAGGTTCTTCATGACATTTTTTTTTTAAATTCCGTATATATGTGTTAGCATACGGTATTTGTCTTTCTCTTTCTGACTTATTCACTCTGTATGACAGTCTCTAGGTCCATCCACCTCACGAGAAATAACTCAATTTCATTTCTTTTAATGGCTGAGTAATATTCCATTGTATATACGTGCCACATCTTCTTTATCCATTCATCTGTTGATGGACATTTAGGTTGCTTCCATGTCCTGGCTATTGTACATAGAGCTGCAATGAACATTGTGGTACATGACTCTTTTTGAATTATGGTTTTCTCAGGGTATATGCCCAGGAGTGGGATTGCTGGGTCGTATGGTAGTTCTATTTTTAATTTTTTGAGGAACCTCCATACTGTTCTCCATAGTGGCTGTATTAATTTCCATTCCCACCAACAGTGCAAGAGGGTTCCATTTTCACCACACCCTCTCCAGCATTTATTGTTTGTAGATTTTTTATTTTTATTTATTTTTTATTTTTTTGCAGTATGTGGGCTTCTCACTGTTGTGGCCTCTCCCATTGCGGAGCACAGGCTCCGGATGCGCAGGCCCAGCGGCCATGGCTCACAGGCCCAGCTGCTCCGTGGCATGTGGGATCCTCCCAGACCAGGGCACAAACCTGTGTCCCCTGCATTGGCAGGCAGACTCTCAACCACTGCGCCACCAGGGAAGCCCCCTGTTTGTAGATTTTTTGATGATGGCCACTCTGACCCGTGTGAGGTGATACCTCATTGTAGTTTTGATTTGCATTTCTCTAACAATTAGTGATGTTGAGCATCCTTTCATGTGTTTGTTGGCAATCTGTATGTCTCCTTTGGAGAAATGTGTATTTAGGTCTTCTGCCCATTTTTGGATTGGGTTGTTTGTTTTTTTGATCCTGAGCTGCATGAGCTGCAGGTAAATTTTGGAGATTAATCCGTTGCTTTACTTGCAAGTATTTTCTCCCATTCTGAGGGTTGTCCTTTCATCTTGTTTATGTTTTCCTTTACTGTGCAAAAGCTTTTAAGTTTCATTAGGTCCCATTTGTTTCATTTTGTTTTTATTTCCATTTCTCTAGGAGGTGGGTCAAAAGGATCTTGCTGTGATTTATGTCATGGAGTGTTCTGCCTATGTTTTCCTCTAAGAGTTTTATAGTGTCTGGCCTTTCATTTAGGTCTTTAATCCATTTTGAGTTTATTTTTGTGTATGGTGTTAGGGAGTGTTCTAATTTCATTCTTTTCCATGTAGCTGTCCAGTTTTCCCAGCACCACTCATTGAAGAGGCTGTCTTTTCTCCATTGTATATTCTTGCCTCCTTTTTCAAAGATAAGGTAACCATATATGTGTGGGTTTATCTCTGGGCTTTCTATCCTGTTCCATTTATCTATATTTCTGTTTTTGTGCCTGTACCATACTGTCTTGATTACTGTAGCTTTGTACTATAGTCTGAAGTCAGGGAGCCTGATTCCTCCAGCTCCATTTCTCTTTCTCAAGATTGCTTTGGCTATTTGGGGTCTTTTGTGTTTCCACACAAATTGTGAAATTTTTTTTTCTAGCTCTGTGAAAAATGCCCATTGGTCGTTTGATAGGGATTGCATTGAATCTGTAGATTGCTTTGGGTATTATAGTCATTTTCACATTGCTGATTATTCCAATCCAAGAACATGGTATATCTCAACATCTGTTTGTATCACCTTTAATTTCTTTCATCAGTGTCTTATAGTTTTCTGCATACAGGTCTTTTGTCTCCTTAGGTAGGTTTATTCCTAGGTATTTTATTCTTTTTGTTGCAATGGTAAATGGGAGTGTTTCCTTAATTTCTCTTTCAGATTTGTCATCATTAGTGTATAGGAATGCAAGAGATTTCTGTGCATTAATTTTGTAACCTGCTACTTTACCAAATTCATTGATTAGCTCTAGTAGTTTTCTGGTAGCATCTTTAGGATTCTCTATGTATAGTATCATGTCATCTGCAAACAGTGACAGCTTTACTTCTTCTTTTCCTATTTGGATTCATTTTATTTTTCTTCTCTGATTGCTGTGACTAAAACTTCCAAAACTATGTTGAATAAGAGTGGTGAGAGTGGGTATCCTTGTCTTGTTCCTGATCTTAGAGGAAATGCTTTCAGTTTTTCACCATTGAGAACGATGTTGGCTGTGGGTTTGTCATATATGGCCTTTATTTTGTTGAGGTAAGTTCCCTCTGTGCCTACTTTCTGGAGGGTTTTTATCATAAATAGGTGTTGAATTTTGTCGAAAGCTTTTTCTGCATCTATTGAGATGATCATATGGTTTTTCTCCTTCAATTTGTTAATATGGTTTATCACATTGAATGATTTGCATATATTGAAGAATCCTTGCATTCCTGGGATAAACCCCACTTGATCATGGTGTATGATCCTTTTATTTTATTTATTTATTTATTTTTTTTTTTTTTTGCGGTATGCGGGCCTCTCACTGTTGCGGCCTCTTCCGTTGCGGAGCACAGGCTCCAGATGCACAGGCTCAACGGCGATGGCTCATGGGCCCAGCCGCTCCGAGGCATGTGGGATCCTCCCGGACCAGGGCACGAACTCGTGTCCCCTGCATCGGCAGGCAAACTCTCAACCACTGTGCCACCAGAGAAGCCCTGTATGATCCTTTTAGTGTGCCGTTGGATTCTGCTCACTAGAATTTTGTGAGGATTTTTGCATCTATGTTCATCAGTGATATTGGCCTGTAGCTTTCTTTCTTTGTGACATCTTTGTCTGGTTTTGGTATCAGGGTGATGGTGGCCTTGTAGCATGAGTTTGGGAGTGTTCCTCCCTCTGTTATATTGTGGAAGAGTTTGAGAAGGATAGGTGTTAGCTCTTCTCTAAATGTTTGATAGAATTTGCCTGTGAAGCCATCTGGTCCTGGGCCTTTGTTTGTTGGAAGATTTTAAATCACAGTCTCAATTTCAGTGCTCGTGATTGGTCTGTTTATATTTTCTATTTCTTCCTGGTTCAGTCTTGGAAGGCTGCGTTTTTCTAAGAATTTGTCCATTTCTTCCAGGTTGTCCATTTTATTGGTATATAGTTGCTTGTAGTAATCTCTCATGATCCTTTGTATTTCTGCGGTGTCAGTTGTTACTTCCCCTTTTTTATTTCTAGTTCTATCGATTTGAGTTTTCTCCCTTTTTTTCTCGATGAGTCTGGCAATTGCTGGTTGTTGAGTGGAGGTGGGTCTTAGCATTGAGATGGAGATTTCTGGGAGAGCTTTTGCTGTTTGATATTACGTGGAGCCGGGAGGTCTCTGGTGGACCAATGTCCTGACCTTGGCTCTCCCACCTCAGAGGCACAGGACTGACACCCAGCCGGAGCACAAAGACCCTGTCAGGCACACGGCTCAGAAGAAAAGGGAGAAACCAGAAAGAAAGAACAAAAAACTAAAAAGTAATAAAGTTATTAAAATAAAAAATTAAAAAATTAAACATTAAAAAATTGTAAAGTAATTTAAAAAAAGAGAAAAGAAAGAAAGAAGAGTGTAACTAGACCAAAAAACAAATCCACCAATGATAACAAGTGCTAAAAACAATACTAATAAACAAACAAACAAAATGGACAGACAGAATCCTAGGACAAAGGGTAAAAGCAAAGCTATACAGACAAAATCACACAAAGAAGCATACACATACACACCCACAAAAAGAGAAAAAGGAAAAAAAATATGTATATATAAAAAAAAGGAGGAAGAGAGCAACCAGATCTATAAACAAATCTACCGATGATAATAAACTCTAAATACTAAACTAAGATAAACATAAAACCAGACACCAGTCAGTTGCATACAGCAAACCCCAAGTCTACAGTTGTTCCCAAAGTCCACCACCTCAATTTTGGGATGATTCGTTGTCTATTCAGGGATTCCACAGATGCAGGGTACATCAAGTTGATTGTGGAGATTTAATCTGCTTCTCCTGAGGCTGCTTGGAGAGATTTCCCTTTGTCTTCTTTGTTCGCACTGCTCCTGTGTTTCAGTTTTGGATTTAGCTCCGCCTCTGCGTGTAGGGCACCTGTTCTTCGCTCAGACAGGACGGGGTTAAAAGAGCCGCTGATTCTGGGGCTCTGGCTCACGCAGGCCGGGGGGAGGGAGAGGTACGGAGGCGGGGCGAGCTTGCGGCGTCAGAGGCGGCGTGACGTTGCACCAGCGTGAAGCGCGCCGTGCGTTCTCCCGGGGAAGCCATCCCTGGATCCCGGGACCCTGCCAGTGGCGGGCTGCACAGGCTCCCCGGAAGGGGCAGTGTGAAGAGTGACCTGTGCTCCCACGCAGGCTTCTTGGTGGTGGCAGCAGCAGCCTTAACGTCTCATGCCGGTCTCTGGGGTCCGCGCTGACAGCCGCGGCTCGCTCGCGCCCGTCTCTGAAGCTCCTTTAAGCAGCGCTCTGAATCCCCTCTCCTCACGCACCAGGAAACAATGGCCTCCTGCCTCTTCGGCAGCTCCAGACTTTTTCCCGGACTCCCTCCCGGCCAGCCGTGGTGCACTAACCCCTTCAGGCTGTGTTCACGCCGCCAGCCCCAGTCCTCTCCCTGCGCTTCGACCGAAGCCGAAGCCGAAGCCTCAGCTCCCAGCCCCGCCCGCCCCGGCGGGTGAGCAGACAAGCCTCTCGGACTGGTGAGTGCCGGTCGGCACCGAGCCTCTGTGCGGGAATCTCTCCGCTTTGCCCTCCGCACCCCTGTTGCTGTGCTCTCCTCCGCGACTCCGAAGCTTTCCCCCCTCCGCCACCCGCAGTCTCCGCCCGCGAAGGGGCTTCTAGTGTGTGGAAACCTTTCCTCCTTCGCGGCTCCCTCCCACTGGTGCAGGTACCGTGCCTATTTTTTTGTCTCTGTTTATCTTTTTGCTTTTGCCCTACCCAGGTACGTGGGGAGTTACTTGCCTTTTGGGAGGTCTGAGGTCTTCTGACAGCGTTCAGGAGGTGTTCTGTAGCAGTTGTTCCCCGTGTAGATATATTTCTGATGTATCTGTGGGGAGGAAGGTGATCTCCACGTCTTACTCTTCCGCCATCTTGAAGGTCTCAGTCTGCTTTTCACTTTCTTAGGCCAAAACTGATGAAAGAAAACCTATACTTTCTCTTTAAGGTTTTTTTTTTTAAGGTTCAGATTTCTCCTCTTTCTCTTCTATGCCAACCCAATGCTTGTACTAAAGCACTCCCAAAGAACAGCTTAAATCAAATATAAAGTAGGGAATCAGAGCATATTACTCTAGTTTTACATTTTCATTTAAATATTTTAATCTGCTGTCATTTATTGAGTATATACTGTGTGTTTGGCACTAGTAAGTCATGAATTATCTTGTGTAGTCTTTTTTATTTTTTTGGCTGCTTCATTGCTGTGTGCAGGCTGTCTGTAGTTGCAGTGAGCGGGGGCTACTCTTCGTTGTGGTGCGCGGGCTTCTCATTGTGGTGGCTTCTCTTGTTGCAGAGCACAGGCTCTAAGCGCGTGGGCTTCAGTAGTTGTGGCACGTGGGCTTCAGTAGTTGTGGCACGTGGGCTTCAGTAGTTGTGGCTTGAGAGCTCTAGAGCACAGGCTCGGTAGTTGTGGCTCTGCGGCATGTGGGATCTTCCCAGACCAGGGATTGAACCCATGTGCCCTGCATTGGCAGGCGAATTCTTAACCACCGTGCCACCAGGGAAGCCCTTGTTTAGTCTTTAAAATAAGCAAGCACTCGAGGTGGTGTGGTTTTAAGCCATCCAGTTTGTGCCATTTTTGTCATGGCAGCCCTAGCAAACGAATACATGTGGCAAAAGGAACTTTGCAGACCTGATTACATTAAAGATCTTGAGATGGAGAGATTATCTTGAATTATCTGGTGAGTCCAATGTAATCACAAGATGCTTACAAATGAAAGAGAGACGCAAGAGGGTCAGAGTTAGAGAAGGAAATGTGATGACAGCAGTGGGCCAGAGTGAGCAGCATGAGGAATACGGCCATTGCTGGCTTTGAAAACAGAAGGGGCCAAAAGCCAAGGAATGCGGCAGCTCTGGAAGCTGGAAAAGGCAAGGAAATGGATTCTTCCCTAGACTCTCCGGAAGGAAGGCAGCTCTGCTGACACCTTGATTTTAGCCCAGAGAAACCCAATTTCAGCCTTCTGTCCTACAGAACCATAAGATAATACATTAGTGTTGTTTTAAGCCATCAAGTTTGTGGTAGTTTGTAGTTGTAACTCTGGTAATTTGCAGCATTAGGAAATTAATACATGGGAATTATTTTTTTTTAACTTACAAGAAGATATACCCTTACTAAAGTTGAGAATCGCTGCTTGTAAGAGATAGAAGCTATTAAAATGTAGAGAAGGAATTTAAGATTTAAGTGTTAGAAAGGGTAATCTGGATTGGAGGATAAATCAGACAAGGTGAAGATTATAGGCAGAGAGATTAAAAGCAAAGTTATTATAACAGTTCAAGCAAGACATGATGAGTACCTGAACTTGGGCAGTGCCAAGAAGAGTTGTAGGGTAAGGGGTGTATTTGAGAGGTTTATGGGAAGAATCAACAATGCTTATTAAGGGATAGGAGAGGGTCTTGGGTGACATTCAAATTTATGGCTAAGGGAACTGGATGGATTGTAGTATCATTTTTTTTAACAGTATCAAGAGATGAATTTACTCATGTTATTTATGGAAACAAAGTTTTACATGGGAGATGACTTTTCTGAGATATTAAATTAAATGTTTTTTATTTTAAAAATTGAGATATAATTGACTTACAACATCATATTAGTTCTAGGTGTACAACATAATGATTTTCTCTATGTATATATTACAAAATGATCACCGCAATAAGTTTCGTTAACATACATCACCGTCCACGGTTACAAATCTTTTTTATTGTGATGAGCACTTAAGATCTACTCTTTTAGCATCTTTCAAAAATGCAATACACTATTGTTAAGTATCATCACCATTGCTGTGCATTACATCCCCAGGACTTACTTATCTTAGAACTGGAAGTTTTTTACCTCTTGATCCCCTCCATCCATTTTACCCACCTACCATCCTCCACCTCTGACAACCACCAATCTGATCTCTGTATCTATGAGTTTGAGTTTTCTTTTAGGTTTCACATATAAGTGTTATATACCATTCTTGTTTGGAATCTGAACTGAAAACAATCTGGAGCTCAGGGGGGAGATTTGAGCTGGAAATAAGACTTGACGTTACTATAGATAAATATTGAAGCCATGAGCATGAATGGGATCTCTCAAAAAAAAAACAAAAACACTAATGGTATTGGAACTTGAGTCATCCACCTGACCTAGGTTACCTCCAAAATTGTTTTATACAGAAGGGAAATATTCACTCAAATTAACCATTTTATAGTGATGCAGCCATTTAATGGGAACAGTTACCAGCAGATCTCAAAAACTAGGGATGGGGCGTCCCTGGTGGTGCAGTGGTTGAGAGTCCGCCTGCCGATGCAGGGGACACGGGTTCGTGCCCCAGTCTGGAAAGATTCCACATGCTGTGGAGCGGCTGGGCCCATGAGCCATGGCCGCTGAGCCTGCGCGTCCGGAGCCTGTGCTCCGCAACGGGAGAGGCCGCGGCAGTGAGAGGCCCGCATACTGCAAAAAAAAAAAAAAAAAAAAAAAAACTAGGGATGGGCCAGGGCCCATGTGATCTGACCTTTGAAAATGGGGGTCACATGGGTCAGCCTCTGTATCACTATGTGAAATTATTGTCTCTATCTAATGCCTTAGCAAAGTGGGCTGTTATTATTATTATTATTATTATTATTTTTTTTTTTTTTTTTGCGGTACGCGGGCCTCTCACTGTTGTGGCCTCTCCCGTTGCGGGGCACAGGCTCCGGATGCGCAGGCTCAGCGGCCATGGCTCACGGGCCCAGCCGCTCCGCGGCATATGGGATCCTCCCAGACCGGGGCACGAACCCGTATCCCCTGCATCGGCAGGCGGACTCTCAACCACTGCGCCACCAGGGAGGCCCCTGGGCTGTTATTATTTAAAACTTATTTTTTGAGAAGCAAGAGCCAATTGGAAATAGGTACAAATGTGAAGTACCAGCACATAGGGGGAAAAACATCTTCAAACCTGCTGTATTTTGTGAGTAAGTCATTGCTCCTCAAATAGGTTACATATGTTTGAAAGCAGAAATTTTGTCTTAAAAGCCTATGGATTTTAGGGACTTCCCTGGTGGCCCAGTGGTAAAGAATCCACCTTCCAATGCAGAGGACGTGGGTTCAATCCCTGGTCAGGGAACTAAGATCCCACGTACTGTAGGGCAACTAAGCCCACGTGCCACAACTAGAGAGAAGTCCAAGCACCACAACAAAGAGCCTCAAAGAATATCAACGAATCTCAATTTTTCTGAAACCTGCAAATCTGAAACTGGGAGAGGAAATTCCCTGGCGGTCCAATGGTTAAGGCTCTCTCTGTGATTCCAATGCAGTGGACATGGGTTCGATCCCTGGTCAGGGAACTAAGATCCCACATGCCGCGTGGCCAAAAAAAAAAGGAAACTAACTAAATAAATAAAACCGGGAGAAGTTTTCTGCTCTTTTGTTCGAGGAGGATTTGGGAACTCAATTTGGAGGACCTTTTGGTTAAGAAGTAAAGCCCACTGCCTGCTCAGAAATGGAAAGTTTGAGAATACATGGAGCCCTATTGCTGTGTTTTCATGTGTGCAGAATTGCATTTCTGCAGATTTTTATCAGGCTGGGTGGGAGGAGGCCCTGAAATGGATAGAAGTTTTTTCTCTCTCTTTAGGCCATAGAAAAAAACAACCCTGATGAGGTGGGCATGGTCAAGACAACCCCACTGGGGAGGGTGGACTGGCCACAGTACCTGGTGCCAAGCCAAGGGCTAAGGATAGAGCTGATCAGGAGAAACCCCCAAGGAGAGGCATGACCTGAGAACTCTGTCAGCAATGATGTCCATTTAAGGTTGTTCTTTGGGTTTTGTCTTGTTTGTTTTTTTTTTAAACATCTTTATTGGAGTATAATTGCTTTACAATGGTGTGTTAGTTTCTGCTGTATAACAAAGTGAATCAGCTATATGTATACATGTATCCACATATCTCCTCCCTCTTGCATCTCCCTCCCACCCTCCCTATCTCACCCCTCTAGGTGGGCACAAAGCACCGACCGAGCTGGTCTCCCTGTGCTATGCGGCTGCTTCCCACTAGCTATCCGTTTTACATTTGGTAGTGTATATATGTCCATGCCACTCTCTCACTTTGTCCCAGCTTACCCTTCCCCCTCCCCGTGTCCTCAAGTCCATTCTCTAGTAGTTCTGCGTCTTTATTCCCATCCTGCCCCTAGGTTCTTCATGACCTTTTTTTTTTTAGATTCCATATATATGTGTTAACATACGGTATTTCTTTTTCTCTTTCTGACTTACTTCACTCTGTATGACAGACTCTAGGTCCATCCACCTCACTACAAATAACTCAATTTCGTTTCTTTGTATGGCTGAGTAATATTCCATTGTATATATGTGCCACATCTTCTTTATCCACTCATCTGTTGATGGACACATAGGTTGCTTCCATGTCCTGGCTATTGTAAATAGAGCTGCAGTGAACATTGTGGTACATGACTCTTTTTGGGTTTTGTTTTGCCTTTAATTTGGCTTTGGTCTTTTCAGATTAGTACTTCCCTTTAACTTGTTTTTATTTGTTTGTTTATTTTTTATTTTTTTTTTTGCAGAGTTTGGTTAAACATTTTGGAGGAGAGCATTGAATCTGCAAAGAGATTAAATACAACCAGAAAAGAAAGTACTAAAAGAATCTAAAAAGAGTGGATATGTGTATATGTATAATTGATTCACTTTGCTGTATGCGTGACACTAACACAACACTGTAAATCAAGTATACTCCAATAAAATTTTTTTTTTAAAAAAAGAAAGTGCTGAGACTGAGGTGAGAGAGGGTCAGATCACTGCAGTATGGCCCATCCTGTTTATTGACTGGAGCAGGCAGCCAACAGTTTGCAGGGATACTAAAGAGAAGGACTGAATCCTATTTAAAAAATAATCGATGGATAATGACTTGGCACTTACACCAATGTAGGTGACAGCACATTAGCTCAGTCGTGAGGACCACAGAACAAGAGGTTTAACTTCTGCCTGGGAGACACAAGACAGGGGCAGCGTGACACCCACAGGGAGGATCAGACTGCATGACCCCCAAGACTGATTTCAAATCTTGCCTCTACCACCTAGTGGATCTGTCATTTAGGAGAGTCCTTGAAAACTCTCTGAGCCTGTTTCCCCACCTAATATATAAATTTACTTATTCCTGCTTCCTGGGGCTCCTAAGTAAGATTGCTTATGCAAAGTTTTTATGCAATTCCCAATAAGTTATTATTATTGTTAGTATAGCACAATATATTAATAGTATATGCTAATATAAATGTAATATGATATCCGTTACTTATTAATAAATCATTATTATCATTTACAAGTTAATTAAGGCTTATGAACATTTCTTTAGTAAGGGAAGATTTTGAATTGCTATATCCTTTAGAGTTTATTACATATAAATCTGTTTGTGAATGATATTGCATACAGAGCATGGAGTCAGTATTTTAAAATAATCCTGTGTTGTCCTCATGAAGCCTCAGGAAAAAGAACATTTCAAAGACCGTTCAGAGTACCAAAAATGTGCCAATCTGAAGAGCCAAGTGTTGGTGGCTGTGGACTTGTGCGGAGACTCCCTAACATTGGCTTTGGCAGTGAAACGAGGAACACTCATGTTGAGAAGCTATTCAGCAGCATGACCCGGCCTTTCCACCCTGAAATGTATATTTTCTAGAATCACT
Source organism: Mesoplodon bidens (assembly GCF_964165515.1). NCBI lineage: Eukaryota > Metazoa > Chordata > Mammalia > Artiodactyla > Ziphiidae > Mesoplodon > Mesoplodon bidens. The sequence goes on from NC_138162.1 coordinate 106,144,106, forward strand.
CATTCAGGCAGCAAGGAGACATGTATGAGGATCCTACTGAAGCAGTTCCTACTAGAAAAACAAGAACCCTGAAAATAACCAAATGTCCGCTAATGGAAGAATTAATAAATAAATTGAGCTGTAGATAAACAACAGAATATTATTTAGAAACCAAAATGAATAAACCACAGGAAAAGCAAGTTGCAGGAGGACATGTACAGTAAAATGCTATTTATAAAGCGTTTATAAACATTCAAGGAAATAATGCATTGTTTAAGGAACATTAAATATTTTGTTAAAGCATAAAAACATATGTGGTCATTGTAACTACCCAAGTCAGGATGGTTGTCACTCCCGGGACGGGGGGAGACTCGTTGGTGAGAGCTACACAGGCAGTTTCAAGTGTATCTGTAATGTTCTCTTTCTGTTAAAAGAAAAACAACCTGAAGCAAATACAGCAAAAAGAAATTAAGATTTGACAAAGCTTTGTATTAGGCATATTGTTCATGATATCATTCTCTCCAGTTTTCTGAATTTTTGAAGTTGCTCACATTTTTTAAAAAAAGAAAAAAAATCAGGACTTCTAGGGAATTCCCCGGTGGTCTAGTGGTTAGGATTCGGCACTTTCACTGCTGTGGCCCAGGTTCAATCCCTGGTTGGGGAACTGAGATCCCACAAGCCAAAAAAAAAAGAAAAGTCAGGACTTCTAGGTTCCTGTAGGAAAATGGGAGCCAATTAATTCTAAATCTTTTCACACATTCTCTAAAAAAGATGGGAATGCACAAAAAGTGTGATAAAGCCACCCATTATCAATGCCTACAGCAAAACTAAGAGACAAAGAATATTAAAAATCCTCATGTGAGGGCTTCCCTGGTGGCGCAGTGGTTGAGAGTCCACCTGCCGATGCAGGGGACACGGGTTCGTGCCCCGGTCCGGGAAGATCCCACCTGCCGCGGAGCGTCTGGGCCCGTGAGCCATGGCCGCTGAGCCTGTGCATCTGGAGCCTGTGCTCCGCAACGGGAGAGGCCACAGCAGTGAGAGGCCCGCGTACCGCAAAAAAAAAAAAAAAAAAAAAAAAATCCTCATGTGGGGAGTTAGGTACCCCAAACCAATAGAGACAGCTGCAAAGCCCATATCAAGGTAAAATCAAGATGAAGAGTGCGGGAAAAAGAGAGGGTGCAAATAATACGAGGTCCACCTGGGAAAGTCAAGAAAATCAATGACAAGACTCATATAGACAATAAGAGAATTCAATAAGGTAGTATGATATTAAATAAACCTTAGAAAATCAGTAACTCTCATACCTACAATCTATAACCAATTAGAAGTTGCAATGGAAAAGAAAACATAATTTTTAGTAACAAAATAAAAACTAAATTCTTAGAAATAAACTGAACAAAAAGTTTGCAAAAGCTATAGGAGGAAAACTTTCAAAACATGCCTAAAAGACCCAAAAGTAGACTTGAACAAATGAAAAGACATTCCTTGTTCCTGGTTAGGATGACAATATCAAAAAGATGCCAATTTGCCACCAGTTAACAGGTAAAATTAAAGTGATCCCTGTAAAAATATTTCTTTTTCCTAGAGCTAGAGAAGTTGATTCGAAAGTACATACAAAAAGATAAGAGGGCTTCCCTGGTGGCGCAGTGGTTGAGAGTCCGCCTGCCGATGCAGGGGACACTGGTTCATGCCCCGGTCTGGGAGGATCCCACATGCCGCGGAGCGGCTGGGCCCGTGAGCCATGGCCGCTGGGCCTGCGCGTCTGGAGCCTGTGCTCCGCAACGGGAGAGGCCACAACAGTGAGAGGCCCACGTACTGCAAAAAAAAAAAAAAAAAAAGATAAGCAAGAGAAACATGAACAGTTTGAAAAAGAAGAGCAGTGAGGGGAGCTTGCTGACAAGGCAGACAGTAAAATGTAGTAGAAAGTCTCTATAAATTAAGACGATGTGGTCCTGGCACATAAACGGGCAGACAATCCAGTGGAACAGAATAGAAAACCGAGTGGTACTCCCAAATACATGTGAAAGTTTATTGTATTATGATGAGGACATCTCAAATCACTGGAGAAGACATGTACTTTTTACTAAGTGATGTTAGGACAAGAGTATAACCATTTTTAAAAAGATAAAATTGGACCATACTTCATTCATTGAACCAGAATAAACTCTGAATAAGTCAGAGACCTAAATGGCTTTTTTTTTGTAAGTACAGGAACTATGAGAAATATGGATGAGTGCCTTTATAACCTGGATGTAGAATGACTCAAAATCTAGTAGCAATTAGGAAAAGATTGATAAATTTGACCATATAATACTAAACCCAATTTTTTTACGTGGGAAAATCCCATAAACAAAGGGAAAAATGAATGACAAGCTGATAAAATATTTGAAACTTAAGCTTCTTAATATATAAAGACCTCTCAAAAAAAAAAGGAGGGAAAACTGTAGAGAAAGATGCATAAAAGACAAGAACAAACATTTCACAGAAAAAGACAAATGATACTTAAGCATATGAATACAGACTCAACTTCTCTCACACTAAGAGAAACAAAAATTAAAACTACACCAAGCTACAATTTCACACCCATTAGACTGACAAAATTTCAAAAGCTTGACAACACACTTGGTGAGAATATGGGAAAAGAGACATTCTCATACATTGCTGGTAGGAGTACACAAAGATATGCCCTTGGTACGCACAATGGTATGGAAGGGAATTAAGAAGATATAATAAAACTACCTATGCACTTATGCTTTGACTCAGCAATCCAATATCCAGCAGCTTACCCTGAAAGTATACGTCCACAAATTATAAACAACATTTGTACTATTCACTCTGCATTATTTATAATGGCAAAATATCGGAAAGCATTCAAATGCCCATCCCAGAGATGAGCTGAATAAACCATCATACAATGGGATAATCTACAGCCATAAAAAGGTGGGGGGGAATCAATGAATCTTTATGAACTGATAAGAAGTCACTTGAATCAAAATCTCTAAAATGACAAATTAAGCCCCAGCCCCACCCCACCCCTGACTTATTTCCTATTATTTCTCTCGGGCTTATTCCTCTGGAGTTGCTGGTTGTAGTGCCAAGTCAATGCGGGTACATTCCTACCTTCAGTCATTTGCATTTGATATCCGATCCCAGAGGTCCACATGGCTTCTCCATTATTTCCTTCAGGACTTACTCAACTGTCATCTTCTCGGTGAGACATTCATTGGCTGTTCTGTCCAAAACTGCAACCTCTCCTGACCCTTCCTTTCTTCCTTACACGCTAGATATTTTCCTCTAGCATTTATCACTAATACACTCTATATTTTATCTATTTATTTAATTTTATTAACTATCTCTCACACTAGAATGTAAATTCCATAAGGGCAGAGATTTTTCATCTATGTTGTTTACACCTGTATCCTCTGTACTTAAGAGAATGTATGGCACTCAACAAGTGGATAAATAGATGGGTGGGTGGGTGGATGGATGGATGGATGGATGGACAGATGAATCCTTCTGGTAATTTTTTTTTTTAAGATGTTGGGGGTAGGAGTTTATTAATTAATTTATTTATTTTTGCTCTGTTGGGTCTTCATTTCTGTGCAAGGGCTTTCTCTAGTTGTGGCAAGCGGGAGCCACTCTTCATCGCGGTGCGCAGGCCTCTCATTATAACGGCCTCTCTTGTTGCGGAGCACAGGCTCCAGACGCACAAGCTCAGTAGTTGTGGTTCACGGGCCTAGTTGCTCCGTGGCATGTGGGATCCTCCCAGACCAGGACTCGAACCTGTTTCCCCTGCATTAGCAGGCAGATTCTCAACCACTGCACCACCAGGGAAGCCCCTGTTCTGGTAATGTTTTTTGATAATTTCTTCCCCACATATTCTATTTCTCTTTCTGAAATTCCAGTTAGTCATATGTTAGATCTCCTGGATAGATCCTCTAAATTTATGCACAAAGGCAAGAAAATAGAGATTACGTGGCGTGCAAGAAGCAGAGAACAAAAAGGGGAGCTGGAGCTTCAAGAGGCTGGGCTGATATTCATCTGGAAGGATATGTAAATTGCTAAAGCAATGAAATACTTCTGAACTAGCTGTAAAGGGCCACCAGTCCCGGCCCCCGAATGTTCACCTTGCCATCCCAGCTGCCCCCTGGGTCCCCTGGACCACCCACCCCCCAGTGACCAGAGTTGCCCCTGACACAGCAGGGTTGCTGCACGACCCTGCTTCGGTGCTGTGGTCCCACGGGTTTGGGCTGATTGGCACCCAGGCTTTACTGGCTGTTACACATTTTGAACATCATCTCAGAGCATAGGATTATGAGGGTGACTCCCAGCAGGATTCGGAAAGGTGGGCTGGAGCCCTTGAATGCCACAGCCCTTGAAGGGTGGATTTTATTCCTTAGGAGGGAGGAGGGTGTCTTGAGTAGGCAAGTACTATGATCAGAGCTCTAGGATGATATGAAGGAGAGAAACTAGAAGCGGGGATTAAGTGATCCTTGTAAGGAGTGACACCACTTTATTAAAACAGCAGGGATATCTCATCTAATTTGTTATTACAGTTATTAAGGTAAGGGAAATATTGCCAACAAACTAGATCAGACCCGACCTTATTACTTTGTTCTAATTATGAATGTTTATAATTGTATCACAACTACTGTTGTATCTGTGTGAGTGGCAGTGTGATTCTGATGTATGTCTGAGGGCTCTAATGCCAGGATTTACAGAGTATCATTTGATAACCATCTTCCACCCGCTGCCTCCATCATCTCTGTGAAGACAAGCACCTGCTGTGTTCTGCCTGTTATTTGAGGGCTGTACCTGTGATTTCCCCATCCCCCATTTCTCCCCACATGCCCACACCCACACACATACACACCTGAGCAAGCGTGCACATGTACACATACTCACACACACGCACACGCACCAGGACACTGGCATCTAAGAGGGAATCCTATACGTGCTGTCACATGTTAACTGGTCCCTACTTTGCTCCATCTTTGCCAGCCCCGCATCCCAGAGAGTGGACATGATTTCCACCCTTCTCTTTCTAGTTTTCAGACTGCTTGCCTTTGACTTAAGAATCAGAGCCAGATCATTCTGACCGTGAAACTCTGAGTCCAAGGGCCATCCTGATCACCCAGACTAGATCCTTCCTCTCCACTCAGGCTCTGGAAATGAACCCTGGTTTCCATGTCCCTGCCTGGGTTTTATCTCGGAGGGTTGGCCCATCCTGGGGACTCTGTATTTGTCCCAAGCCCCTGCTAACGTTCCCTGCCCAAGATTGGAACTGACCCTTCATTCCCGGCATGTTTGTGTAACCCATGCCCCATAGTGGGGTTTTGGTTTGTTGTTTGCTTTTCACCTTAAGTTGACAGAAACCATCTGTGGACAGCATCCTCCAGAATGCCTTGCTCTGTGCTCAGTACCTAGATTCGCACTAAAAACGCTGTTTGGTTGGAGGGAATGATGCCCGGAAAGAACACTGGACTAAAAACATAGGCTCCGTGGCCCTGGTCCCACTCTCTCTACTTCACAGCCCTAATTCCTCTGGCTTCAGTTTCCTTTTCTGTCACACCAGTGGTTCCTCAAACTCTGGAACATGGTTCTGCAGGAAATAACAGGTTGGGGAAGGGGAGGCAAAGCATACTGGGAGCATGAGGGTGCGTTTGTAAATATACAGACTGAGGAAACAAGTGAAAAACAGGCTTCTTTCCTGAGGAATTCTCAGAGCCTGTAATATGTGAAGAAGCCTTGTAAACCTCTAAAGAAAGATACGATACATAGTACTAACCCAAATCATTTGACCATGAAGCCCTTTTGTCTTAGAGCATTTTGACACACTAGCATTCCAAAGAACCCCAATTTTCCTTAGATTAACCTCGGGTCCCCCTCCATTCTTCAAGAGCCTCCTCAGATGACATGACCTCCAGGAAGCCTGATGCTTGTCCTTTCCATCTCAGTATCGTGTTATCTCTAGCATCTATGGCACTTCCTGGCACCCACCTTGAACTTGTGTTTGCACCTGAATCTTCGGTTCAAGTGTAATTCCTTGTAGGCGCGCACAGGTCTGAAGCATCTGTGCCCCTGCAGCTCTAAACCCACCGCTTTACATAGGGTCAGCAACAAAGCTCCACTCATCCACCTTAGACCCCAGCACTTGGCTCTCTGGCCCTTCCCTCCTCGCAGCCTGCCAGCTCTCACTATGCCTCACATGTGTCCCTGCCACCCGCTCTGACCTCCCTGTATCCTCCACATTACCACAAAGTGATCTGATTAAATACAATGATTATCATGACACTTCCCAGCTTCAATCCCTTCTGCAACTCCCTGTTATCTACAAGATAAAGTTTGGACCTGTCTGGGGACAGAGACTTCCATTTTTCTGGTCCCTACCTACCCCTTTCACCTCATCCTGCAGCAACACTAAACTAGATCACGCATACACACACACACACACACACACACACACACTCACACACTCATCATACTGCTTCTTGCCTGTGAGGATCACTCCTTTGCCTGGAATGTCATCTCTCCTTTCCTCCTGGATGGACCCTCCTATTCATCCTTTAATTCAGGACATGTACTCCTTCTCCTCTTCCAAGAAGTCTCCTCCGTAGCCCTCTTCAACGCAGTGTGGGTTGTTCCGTAGCACTCCACGCATCATTGTATTACCACTTTAGATTGCAATTGTTTGTCTGCATTTCTATCTCCCCTCTTAGACTATAATGAGCTCCTTCGTAGCCTCGACTATGCCTGTATCCAAAGTACTAGCACAGAGACTTCCCTGGTGGTCCAGTGGTTGTGACTTTGCCTTCCAGTGCTGGGTTGAAGGTTTGATCCCTGGTTGGGGACCTAGGATACCACATGCCTCGTGGCCAAAAAACCAAAACAGAAAACAGAAGCAGGACTTCCCTGGTGGTGCAGTGGTTAAGAATCTGCCTGCCAATGCAGGGGACACAGGTTTGATCCCTGGTCCGGGAAGATCTCGTATGCCGCAGAGCAACGAAGTCCATGTGCCACAACTACTGAAGCCCACGTGCCTAGACCCCGTGCTCTGCAACAAAGAGAAGCCACCACAATGAAAAGCCTGCAGACAGCCAGGAAGAGTAGCCCCTGCTCAACGCAGCTAGGGAAAACCTGGGCGCAGCAATGAAGACCCAATGCAGCCAAAAATATAAACAAATAAATAAATTAATTAATTTTTTAAAAAAAGAGCAATTTTTTTTTTTTTGGCAGTACGCAGGCCTCTCACTGTTGTGGCCTCTCCCATTGCGGAGAACAGGCTCCGGATGCGCAGGCTCAGCGGCCAATGGCTCACGGGCCCAGCCGCTCCGCGGCATGTGGGATCCTCCCGGACCGGGGCACGAACCCATGTCCCCTGCATCGGCAGGCGGACTCTCAATCACTGCGCCACCAGGGAAGCCCACAGAAGCAATATTGTAATAAATTCAATAAAGACTTTTTAGAAATGGTCCACATCAAAAATATTTTTTAAAAAAAGTACTAGCACAGTGGCTGGCACATGGGAAAGCTCTTTTTAAAAAGTTTGTTGAATGAACTCATGGATGATGGTTTTATCTCTAATTAAAGGAATCGATGGAGCCTAACATCTAATTGTTCTCATATCCTATGTAACCCTTGATCTCTTCAATGGTGACTGTTTCTCCAGTCTCATCTGCTACCCCTTGCTTGGCTGCAACCACACTGGCCTCTTGGCTGCTCCTCTAGCACTCTGACCTTGCTCCACCCCAGGACCTTTGCATGTCCTGCCTGGAATGCTCTTCCCCCAGGTCTCTGATCAAAGTCACTGAACAGACATTATAGTATGTACTTATTTGTTTATTGTTATCGATCTGTGATCTGCCTCCCACCCCCACCATTAGAATGTAAACTATTGGGAGCAGAGATGTGGGTTGATTCACTGTAGTATCCCAGCACCTAGAAAGGTATCTAGCGCTTGATAAATGCTTGTTGAATAAAAGGATTTCCTCCTCTATAACATGGTCTGTCCCAGACTGCTCACTGTGATCCCATTACCCCTTCTCTTATACTTCTACTTAGAGAATCCCAGACTTTTAGCCAGATAGCTGACTACCGGATTAAAAACTACATAGAGCTTCCCTCGCAGTTGAGTATGATCACTTGGCTAAATTCTGGCAAATGAGATGTAAGAGGAAATGATGTGCCCAGATTCTAGGATGTGTCTCTAAAGGGAGCTGCCATGGTCCTTCTTCCCTCCTTTCTCCAACCGACAACTTGGAACATAGATGTGATGACTCTACTTGGCTCTATCTTCAATAATGAGCACACAATTCTTAGAAGAACTGTCAACATATGATGTGATGTTTATACCACTGTAATATTCTTGCTTGACCACTTAAACCAGTGGCCCGTGAAAGTTGGTGGATTCATTTGAATAAGGTTCTAAGAAAGTTTTCAAATCTAGGCTACACTGCTAGTAGAGTGAGAGTGTTCTAGAAGCCTAATTTCCAGTGACTAGTAGAAACTCTGTGTACTTTGCTGCGCTTATCCTATTCTCCTAACTTATCAATTAGTGCAGGAAAATTCTCTCTCCTTTATTGTTTGTAAATGTGTACTAAAGTCATAACTGTGCTAATTTTTTAAATTTATTTATTTATTTATGGCTGTGTTGGGTCTTCGTTTCTGTGCAAGGGCTTTCTCTAGTTGTGGCAAGCGGGGGCAACTCTTCATCACGGTGCACAGGCCTCTCACTATCATGGCCTCTCTTGTTGCGGAGCACAGGCTCCAAACGCGCATGCTCAGTAGCTGTGGCTCACGGGCCTAGTTGCTCTGCGGCATGTAGGATCCTCCCAGACCAGGGCTCGAACCCATGTCCCCTGCATTAGCAGGCAGATTCTCAGCCACTGCGCCACCAGGGAAGCCCTAACTGTGCTAATTTTAAGAAAACCTATGCTTGGATATAATAATACAATATTAGGGGGAGTACAATCAGAAAATCAGAAACCATACTAGGCTTTTCAAATAGAGGGAACTTAATACAAGGAGTTGGGTACACAGGTGCTGAAAGATTGAGGCAACTCAGATATTAATAATTGCAGGAAGCAGCTATGACTCCTAGAGTTGAGGGGACAAAAGTGAAGAGGAGTGATACCAAAATGTTGCTTAGATTTCTGGTTAGATTGGCTGGTGCTTAGATTTCTAAGTGGGGCACTGCACCACTGCTACAAAGACCTCAGAAGGCTGGGCATGACACAGCAGGTTCTGGAAGTACTGAAAGAAGCAGGGGGGCTAGCTTGTGATGCTGGAGGGATGCTAACAGGAGCTAGAAACAGGAAGGAAATCTCTCCTCCTCCCACTTTCCCACCTCCCCCTTGAGCTCCACATGGCGACATGTCATCACGGAACAGGATGCCAGAACATAATGGAGTCTAAGGCTTCTAGTTTGCTCAGTCCCAGTCTTGCCATCAAAGAGTGGAGCATCACAGTGTGGGCTTGGGGCCAAGAAACCATAAGTGAACAACCAACAGAAACACCTCCTGCCCCATGATTGCCCAGTGGAATCATCACATCCCTCAAGGCTCAACTCAAGGTGACAGTTTGGAATTGTAATTATTGTAAATATGGGGAAGGAAGAGCTCCAAAGGAAAATGTCCAACCCACATTGTAATATTTACAATTAGGTCTCCCAGCCTTAATTTTCAGTTCTGGTATTATGATTTTTTTTTAACCTAAAGTGAAAACCAATTTATATATAAATCTTTGTTTGGACTCACATTTTTTTATGCCCCTATTAGTGATGATAATGTAAAATTATTTCAGGCTGTGAAATCAAATATGCCATTTTTGTAACACCGAATATATTCGGGGAAAATATGTCATTTCTGCTACTATATTAGCATATCAGACATAATGCTATTTCGGGTCCTACCATTTGTTTTACAAATGTGCAAACCTTTCTATAACAATCCTTTGTTTCAAAGATCATTCTGATGCAAAGATCTCGAGCATGTAAAAACCCATAATAAATCCACATTGATTCTTTCAAAAGAACTCATTTCTGTGACTAAAAAATGAAAAACAGACCGTAAATATTTGCCCAAATTGGAAAAAAAAAAAAAAGCTTGAGTGCAAGAGCCCTAAGTCCAGTTCCTTTTGCATTGATTCACCAAATGGTGCCTCTCAAAACTGTTCTTATTTTAATGCCTCAATTCCATGGAAAGAAAGTGACTTCACTCTTTAAATTGCAGATCTTATGGTTCCAGGATTCTTTGGATTTGATGAGAAATGAGATGTCTCTGGGCTTGGATCCACCCAGCTGCTCTTTGTACTTCACTTCTACAGCAGTGTAATGTGTCTAAATACATTAGTTCAAGGATTTACAGTTAGTTCCTAGACACTGAGAAGTCAGGGTAGAGAGAAAAGTTCATAAATTTTGCTCAGCATAAAAGCCTTATATAAATCATGGCATCTTTTTTTGGAAACCAGTATTAACAGCCATCCTGACAGGTATATATTTTAAAAGCCTTTTTGTCTGCTGTTACTAACTCAGGGAAATATGTATATAAAAGGAAGCAAACGCCAAAATGGTTGGGAGACAGATCAGAAGGAGTGACAGTAAAATGACAAAGCAAATGCATGTTGTCCTTCAAAATAGTCACCATGGAGGAGAATACACATATTCCAGTGATGCCGCCATTTGCAAGTGTTTAGGGGACCGTTCTGAATTTTTTTGGAGCCACTTTAAGAGACTCATAAGAAGATCAGTTTAATAGGCACTTTGACATCGGTCTTAGCAATATCTTATGAGATATGTCTTCTCAGGCAACAGAAACAAAAGCAAAAATAAACAAGTGGGACTATATCAAACTAAAAAGCTTCTTGCCCAGCAAAGGAAACTATCGACAAAAAGAAAAGACAACCTACTGAATGGGAGAAGATATTTGTAAATCACATATCCAATAAAGGGTTGATATACAAAAATATATGAAGAATTCATACAACTCAACAACAACAGCAAACTGATTAAAAAATGGGCAGAGGATCTGAATAGACATTTTTCCGAAGAAGACATGCAGATGGCCAGCAGACACATGAAAAGATGTTCAACATCACTAATTATTAGAGAAATGCAAATAAAAAACCACAGTGAGATATCACCTCACATCTGTTAGAATGGTTATCAAAAAGGCAAGAAATAACAAGTGCTGGAGGGGATGTGGAAAAAAGAGAACCTTCATACACTGTTGGAGGGAAGGTAAACTGGTGCAGCTACTATGGAAAACAGCATGGAGATTCCTGACAAAATTAAGAATAGAACAAGCATATGATCCAGCTACTCCACTTCTGAGTACTTATCTGAAGAAAACTAAAACAATAATTTGAAAAGATATAGGTACCCCTATGTTCATCAGAGCATTATTTACAATAGCCAAGATATGGAAATGACCTAAGTGCCCACTGATGGCTGCTGAATGGATAAAGAAAATGCAATATAGATTTTTTTTATTACTCAACCATAAAAAGGAATCAAATCTTGCCATTTGCAACAACATGGATGGATCTTGACCGTATTATGCTAAGTGAAATAAATCAGATGGAGAAAGATAAATACCATATGATTTCATTTGTATGAGGAATATAAAACATAAACAAACAACAGAGTAGTGGTAACGAGGGAAAGGGGGCAGGAGGAGGGTGAAATGGTTAAGGGGAGTCAATTGTATGATGACAGATGAAAAGTAGACTTTTGACGGTGTATACAAAAGCCAAAAGATAATGTGGTACACATGAAACTTATGTAATGTTATAAACCAATGTTACCTCAATTTCAAAAATCAGTTTAGCCACTTTCTTCTCAATGCTTGTTTTTTGTGACCAAAGGGTATTTACATAACTCAGTGTGTTACCAGATTTGATTCCAAGTGAGTTTTGGATGCTTCCCATTTTTAACAGCTTTCTTAAAAGTCAAACGTTATGTATCTATTGAGAATGCTCCTAAAAATGGGTTTCTTTATCAAATATTTCCAAAATAGAAGTTCCAAGGTATTTTGCATATTGGGTATAATTCAAGTATTGACTCCCAATGTTCCCAGCCTGAAAGAAAAAGTCAATGTTCAGAAAAGTGAAGGTTTAGATTCTGATATTTTGTTAAAAATTGGACACAGCATTTTATAGACAACGTACTTTAGCTGTGCCTTTAAGGGTGGAAAAAACTTCAACAATCTTCCCCAGTATTTTGCTTTCCTTAGTTAATTACAATCTTCATTTAAATGAGATGCTTTTTCAGGATGGGTTTCCCAATGATAGTGTCACATTCAGTTACACTCCAGAAGATTCATGATGAATAAAGGCTCACAAACTCAGAAAGACTTTTGTTGTTATTACATGAACACTAGAATGTAATCAGAGATTGCAGGAGAAAAATGTCTCAACAAATCAAGTAACCAAAATGAAACCAACAGGCCAGCAGAGGGAAAATGCTTCCTGAAAGTAAGTATTGGTTGGTGATGGCATATGTTCTATTCCTTTGTATTAATCTGTTCAGGCTATCATAACAAAATACAATTGACCATGTGGCTTAAACAACAGAAATTCATTTCCTTACAGTTCTGGAGGCTGGAAAGTCCAAGATCAAGGTTTCTGGTGAGAACTCTCTTCCTGGCTTGCAGAGGGCCACTTTGTCCTCACATGGCCCTTCCTCTAAGTGAAGGTGGAGAGAGTGGACCCTGGTGTCTCTTTCTCTTCTTATAAGGGCACCAGCCCTATCAGTTTAGGGCCCCACCCCATTACCTCAGTTGACCTTTATCACATCCTCACAGGCTCTATCTCCAAATATAGTCATGTGGCAGGTTAGGGTTTCAACATATGAATCTGGGATGGGAGTGGGGAGGACACGGATAATTAGTCTGTTAACACCCTTCCTTCTGAACACTGAAGTCATCTCCACGGGGTTCAAGACAGAGATTAAAATAAAGAATAGTGGACTTCCCTGGTGGCACAGTGGTTGAGAGTCCGCCTGCGGATGCAGGGGACACAGGTTCGTGCCCCAGTCTGGGAAGATCCCACATGCCGCGGAGCGGCTGGGCCCATGAGCCATGGCCGCTGAGCCTGCGCGTCCGGAGCCTGTGCTCTGCAACGGGAGAGGCCACAGCAGTGAGAGGCCCGTGTACCGGAAAAAAAAAAAAAAAAAAAAAAAAAAGAATAGTGAGGCCAAACTGTCAGGCAAAGGGATCTACTAAAAGTGATGTACAAGTTAGTGGATGAAGATCAGAACAAAACTCAGCATCTGAGAAAGGATCAGAAGACACAGATGTTGAGCAGGAAAAATGATGAGCAACTAACTTTAGCTCATTACTTGGAAAAAAGATAAAGAGAAAAAAATCTACCAGGAGTGAGAGGAGTGAGGTTTAAATATCCACCAGTGTCCTTTGTGTGAGCACTCTGATACTCTCTCAGTAAATTCCATTTCTGTTTAGACTACCCAGAGGTGATCTCTTTTTGCAACTAGGAAGCCTGACTAGCACACCACCTCTGGTCCCAATAGATGGAATGGAAGTGGAATTCTAAGCCAGAAGAATTATCGAAAATTGAGCATAACAGCAAGCATCGGGTACATAAACTGGACATGAACTTGATGTGGAACCAATTAAAACAGAAAAGCAAAAACTCCCCAAGCAGTTTTTTTTTTTCTTTTGTCCCTGAGGCTTTGTGAAGGTCATGCAGACTTTTCAGCAGTTTTTTGACAGCAGACTTAAAACACTCCCTGAATCTGAATCTCCTTGGTTAAGAAAGGCATACTTTTTTGATTTGCTTGGCTAGTTCTCAAAGCCAATTCTCTGCAGTGTCTCATAAAGGCCAAGCAACTTTAAAACGATTACAGATTGCTTCTAGAGTACAAAACTTAGCCAAGTTTTGAGAAGTAATTTATTCACAACCTGATGTGTTCCATCAAGTAGAAGCCCAGGGGTCTCTTTCATATCTAGTGTGTCAGGAACAAATGGGTTTCAGTGGATTCCAGAAAACAAAGACATTTTGGGAACAGTTTGCAGGGAACATTCAGAACTTTCTAACACCACAGGGCCTAATTTGCTAGTATATCGAATTTCAGCGATCCTAATTTTAGAGTTTTACAACACCTGCTGGTAAAGCCACCCAACCTTCTCTTACTGAACTGATGAAGTAGGTAAGAGATAATTTTTTATTGAGAGCTGTGTAATCAGGAAACGGAGGAAAAAAAGATATTGCTGTTTCTCTCAGAGATGAGTCCACACAACACAGCATGAAAAGCCTACATTTTCATACAAACTAATTAAAACTACTTGAGCCTTACCTCATTAGACTGATTTCATCTAAGCTAAACATAGGCAGAGACTCCTACTGTCAACAGATTAAAATCATACAGGATATGAGACTTGTGTAGTTGCCAGCTTAGTAGATGGGCCTCTCCTTATCCAGCAAAGATGTGTGTTTCCTGCCGAAATTGACCACTGATTAGATTAAGGGTTTAGAGGCAAAGGTAAATATAAAAAGAATTGCATTGCAGGCAGTGGGTGGATCCCAGTGGGTAACCTGAGGGTGACCACCTTGATAATAAACATAAATAACTACGGCAGAGTTCTGTTTTCACTTCCCCTTAGTCATGATTTTCCTTTCCATTTATTTTGTATAATAACAATTAAAAATCAGCAAGTACCTCACAAGGATTTCTGGATGCCAATAACGGATTGGGTATTTGATGTTGGCATTTGACATTTAGCATCATATATATGAGGTTTTGATTTGATATTTCTTCTCTCTCCCTCTCTCTCTCTGCCTTTGTCTCCACTTTCTTCATCCCTTTTTTCTAATGCCTGAAACAAAATTTGTCATTCGTGCTCATTCTAGGTAATCTGAGGAAAATCACAGTTGTCAGTCTCTGCTCTTGGTTTTGACCTTGTTCTGTGTTCTGTTCCCAGGGTAGGCGTTTGTCACAGCAGGGAGAACATAGAGAGGTTCTGGCCAGGACAAGGCTGTGTCTCAGAGTCAAGGTCTCCATGGTGCTTGTCCGAAAGCCCAGCGGTGGGGTAGGGGTACACTACAGGGCAGCAGCATCCCTGAGAACATTTGGGAGGAGAAGTGTCCTGGGACACTAATGAGGGGAGAGGAACAGGATCAGAAGCAGGAATACCTTGAGGAGGGACTGGGAACCCGAGCCAGCACCAAGGGGAGAGCTGAGCAGCCAGGGCCTGGAGAGGTGGGGAGAGGGTCAGGACGCAGAAATTATGAGAAGCCCAGGCAGAGTCCAGGTCGTTGCAAGAATTCTTGTAAGTCTAGGGAGAAAGGATGCAACGCTAAGCCCCATCAGGGACCCTAGAAGAGACTAAGAGGATCGCCACCCCCATTGTTGGGTACAGGGCAAGGCACGACTCCTCTCTCAAGCCAGTGCAGCCCAGGGCCTTGGGGAAGACTCACCAACTCTGTGCATCCAGCCTTATGGGGCTTAATGGTGGTTTGCCCTCCACAGAGTTTACACTGGGAGGGAAAGGAGGGTCTGAAACATGACAGTGTTGTAGAGAGTGTTGCCTTATAGCTTAAAGAAGCAGGAAAAAAATATATTTTCAACAAGCAAGAGCTATTGTTATATACTGACATTCCTAGAACTGGGTTTTCAGATTTCTTTGTTTGCTTTTTGTCTGTTTGCTATCTAGAACATAACTATGCCTTAAGTAGGATGATTGGTAGCAAGCAAAAGAAATCACCCCTGGCTGAGTTAGGCAGAAAGAGTAATTTATGAAAAGGATATTAAGAAGTTCATGGGATCACTAAGAGATCTGGAGAGCCAGGCCAGGAATCCCAAAGTCCCACAGCAGGACTCTTTCCCAGCTCCAAGTTAGCAGCTCCCCCAAGCAGTGGATACTGCAGATTACGTTGCCACCACTGCTGCAGTGGAATTTTTTTTTTTTATCTTTTCCTTTAATCTTTTAAAATTTCACTTGTTACAATGTACTTGAATTATAATTGTAGTTTAAAAAAGTAACAATGGAGGGCTTCCCTGGTGGCGCAGTGGTTGAGAGTCCGCCTGCCGATGCAGGGGACACGGGTTCGTGCCCTGGTCCAGGGGGATCCCGCATGCCGCGGAGCGGCTGGGCCCGTGAGCCATGGCCGCTGGGCCTGCGTGTCCGGAGCCTGTGCTCCGCAACGGGAGAGGCCACAACAGTGAGAGGCCCGTGTACCACAAAAAAAAAAAAAAAAAAAGTAACAATGGAAATTTAAAAGAAAAAAACATAATTGTGTGTTTAATTGCATTACATAGAATTATTATCCAGCAGTCATAATTCTGTTAGTACACCAGTATAGAGATTAGGGTACGGGTTAGGGTTAGGGTAAGGATTAGGTTACAGTTTAGGATACGGCTACGGGTTAGGGTTAGGGTATGTGTTAGTGCCGTGGAATCTTAATCTTGCTGCATTCAGCAATGCCTCCAGCCACCCCTATGCTGGGGACATGCTTGTGCTGCAGCTGTCCTCACCACCAACTCTCTACAGTCCCTGCTTCTGGGTGTCCACAGCTTCTGGTTCAAACCCAAGGGCAGCGTGTGAGGTTGGCAAAGCCTACATCATGTGATCATGGCCTCACAGCAAGGGAGACTGGGAACACAAGTACCTGGCAATTTTAGTTCCCATAACGGTAGGTGGGCTCTAACTTCCACAAAGACTCATACAGCAGAGAACTCATCACACTGGAGACATCGGCATGGGACTCAAGTGATGAGCAACCAAAAAGAATGGCCGGGGGAAGGGGGAGGGATAAATTGGAAGATAGGGATTGACACATACACACTACTATATATACAATAGATAACTAATAAGGACCTACTGTAGAGCACAGGGAACTCTACTCAGTACTCTGTAATGGTCTATATGGGAAAAGAATCTAAAAAAGAGTGGATATATGTATTTGTATAACAGATTCACTTTGCTATACACCTGAAACTAACACAACATTGTGAATCAATTATACCCCAATAAAAATTTTTTAAAAAAGAATGGCAGGGGCTTCCCTGGTGGCGCAGTGGTTGAGAATCTGCCTGTCAATGCAGGGACACGGGTTCAGGCCCTGGTCTAGGAAGATCCCATATGCCGCGGAGCAACTAAGCCCATGAGCCACAACTACTGAGCCTGCACATCTGGAGCCTGTGCTCCGCAACAAGGGAGGCTGCGATAATGAGAGGCCCGTGCGCCGCGATGAAGAGTGGTCCCCGCTTGCCACAACTAGAGAAAGCCCTCGCACAGAAACGAAGACCCAACAAACACAGCAAAAATAAATTAAAAAAAAAAAAAAAAAAAGAATGGCAGACATTGATTACAGGCATCTAATACAGCTATAATAGAGTGTTATGGACTGAACATTTGTGTGCCCCCCAAATTCATCTGTTGAAGCCCCAACTCCAACGTGATGCTATTTGGAGGTGGGACCTTTGAGAGGTGATTAGATCATGAGGGTGGGGCCATCATGATTGGATTAGTGTCCTGGTAAGTGGATCTTTCTTTCTCTTTGTGCCATTTAAGGACACAGCAAGAAGGCGGCTGTGTATAAGCCAGGAAGAGAGTCCTCAACAGACACCAAATCTGCTGGCACCTTGATCTTGGACTTCTCAGCCTCCAGAATGGTGAGAAGTAAATGTGTGTCATTTAAACCACCTGATCTATGGTGTTTCATTATAGAAACCAGAGCAGACTAAAACAAGTTGGAATGGAACTAGACCCTATTAAGTGATGACAACGCTGGGCCTTTCCTCTCTGACTTGCTTTGCCTCACTCCCCTAGTTTCATGGTTATCCCCCTGCCCGACTGCCTACTGGGGTTTCCCAAAGTTCATGTCCTCTGTTCTCATCTGCCGACTCCCTAGTTCCTGACCTATTGCTCCCCTCTAACCTCTGGAATCTGGCTTTGACTTGCTTTCCTGTTTGCTCAGAGCATTTCTCATTCTCAACTTCTGGCCTCTCCTGCTGTCTGTTGGTCCTGCCACTGCAAATGATTCTGACACCGCTTCTGAATGATGACTATGCAGTCCTTTGTGATAAAGTATTCTACTATATCTTAAGATAGTAGCTCTGTAAAGTCATATTATAATAAGGCCCTACAGGTAATTGAATCCCCATGGAGGAGGCTGGAGTGTATATGATTCATGCCAAAGCCTGTGTCTCCATGGATCACGTTAAGCTAGCTGTACTGTATCATTTACGAGATATTTTTGCTGACTTGTTATAATAGGCTCCCCAAGCAATCATCCCCCAGAGCATATCTGAATTTTCAATAACTGAGTTAAAATATTACTTTAAAATACTTGTCTCTTGAGTGCTCTTTTACAATAATTGCCATAAATCTGACAAGAAGTTTAGGAGAAGAGAAAGTGGCCACATCAGCAGCTCTGCAATAAAGCCCTCATCTCCCTCCTATGGCTCCTTATTGCCAGGTCTGTAGACATAGCCTTAGCTACCCTGTGGCTAAATTCTTCAACTGTGAGGTCCTCTAAAAATCCCAGTGACACACCTTATAATGCTGTTGAAAGAAATCACTCAAGAATGTTTGAAAAGCATTTTTGCAAAATAAAACGCTGAGTAGTAATCTGGAACGCATGATACCATTCAGAAGGCAAAGAGACGAAGGAGCAATAATCATATTAGGACAAATCGTGTTCTTCTTTCCACCAAGGATCAAATATGATATCTGATATACAATGCAGTAGCGTTCCATTCTGAAGAGTCACAGAGTTGAGCAAGGAGTTAGATTCCTGGGAAGCAAAAACATGGAATGAACCCAACACTGGGGAGATATTCAGCCTCAGGTTCAAACTAGTTGATAAACCATCTCTAGGGGAATTTTATGTGGTCTTCTTCACCCTCCTGCCACAAAAACTGTTCACTGTGAACTTGGGCTTCTGAGCCTCCTCATGTGTCAAGCTTTGCATGTTGCTGTCCAGTGCTCTTGGTGTGGTTCTCTACTTTCACAAGTGCTTTGCAGTCTGCAAAACACTCTCACATCCATTTTTTCCCTCTGAATCTCAGGCAGCTCAGCAGGTAAACAGAAGAGATAAAGTCACAGGACCTCAAAGCACAAGCACAGGGTCCCCCACTTTCATGGGATGTCACAGGGAGTCAGCAATGGTGGATCTGGGTCCCCTCATTCCTACTCCACTACTGTTTCTCCCATGCCTCTCTCATTTCACATTAAGCATGTTCTCTCTTCCAAGAGGTCCAGAAAAGAAACTTCCTTCCTTTGGTTTTCAAGGAGACATGGACTATTTTTACTCACTCAGCATCCCTTCTTTTCTTTGGGGGGCTATCCCTTCTCAATTTTTGCTAGTCCTGATGTCATCAAGAGATGGGCTCAGAGTCTCCACAGCTGGACCAGAGCCTCTCTTGTCACACGGCGTATCTTGAATTGGTAACTTACATTTGAAAACTAAGAGATTACAGGTTTTCCACTATTCATACAAAAGGGAGAGTTGACATGTTTCTGTCATTGAGATCCCCAAACATCCCTGGTGCTGTCCTTCTTTAGGCTAGGAATTCATATTTTGCTGAAGTTAGCCGGACTACACTGACCTAACCAATTCAACTCCATTAATGCCCTTAGTTAGCTGCCCTGGGGGAGGAAAAAGCCTTGATTTTAAGTCCTAGAAAACAAACAAATTTTAGCCTCTGGGAAACATGCAAACTCATTTTTCTTGCAGGCAGGAAGATACTTTTTAAGATTTGTCTATGTGTGCAAGCTCAGCCTAGCATCGACAGTCAAAGTTTATGCAGGTCCTACAGCATCAACACAAAAGGCCTCACAAATCTTTCAGGGAGTGGTAACACTTTTCAGACAGTCACTCGTGGATGTGCAAATAGTCATTAAATATCTTCATCGTGTTGACTAGACAGATCTAAACAGGCTTCTGAGCCTAGATTGACTAGCATCTCAGGAGATCTTAAATAACTACCTTGCCAAGCATTTTCAAAAACACATCCTGCTCTCCGAATTCCATTTGGCTCAAAGGGTTGGCATAGAGCCAGCTTCTCTTCCGTTGCTCTTGGAAATTGTCCCCTTCTTCCCAGTGACTGTCCGAAGCAAAAATGAGAACCCAAGAACACATACGTTTGTTTCCTCCAAACTCAACTCCTCACTGGGGCCATCACCTCTTCCCAGCCCTCCCTTACATCACAGCTTACTTCTAGCAAAGGAGACACTATTCATTATTTATTCTACTGCACACATTTATATTAAAGTTACCTATTCTAGAACATTAGGAGGCTCACTTTCAGCTACCAGTCAGCAGGTGAAAGAAACACCATGAGGAATGAAACAGTTGACACTCCTGTTCCATTTCCATGACTAGTACCCATGACCTTAGCCAGGTTACTTATCTTCTCTGGACTTTAGTTCTGCATTCCCAAGTTGAAGAGATTGGAAAGGATGAATGCTAAGATCCCTTCAACCACTAACATTCTGCACTGCATGTCTACATTCTCCGGAGAGCTGCCACTCTTCTTTGTGATGGCCATGCCTAGCTAGCCTGTGGAAATGAAAATCAGGCAAAACAAAGCAAGCAAAACATCCCTATCTTGAACTGTAAATTACATGCAATTATTTTGCACAATAACAGAAAAAAACAAACATTTTTTATATTAATGGTGCTGAGAAATATTAAGGCATGTGTCAACTGAAAAAAAATGCACAACCTAAAATTTGAGGTTATACTTTATTCCTCAGACTTGTTAAGGACTTAATCCCTGAAGACAGCCTCTCAGAGAGAGGTAAGGTAGGAGCCAGGATATATAGGAGTTTTTGCAACAAAGACCAGGTAATTGGAACTTCAAAAGATTACTGTTAAAGAAAAAAACAGACATCTCAAGTTAATGAATTTAGAATTTTTCTTTGTATGGGAAGATGCAAGAGTCTGGGCTCACTGAAATCATTCTTTGATATGCACCTTAACTATCTAGGGCCAGTATCCTGATTTTCTTTATTCTGAATCCTCTCAGGGTATACAGTGGAGAGGGGTAGGAAGGGGGGGTGGCTGCAGCAGCTGATGGCTTAAAGGCCGCAACATCCTTTGTTTACTGATATGGCAGGAAACATTTTTCATCCACATATGCACTGTGTATCTCTGGTAGTTTTATTCATTAGGACTAAGACAAATATTAAAGATAATAATCCAGGGACTTCCCTGGTGGCGCAGTGGTTGAGGGACAAATGTATAATGAAAGAGATTAATAAAGTTGAAAAATATAAAACAAAATGTACCCTGTAAGTTAAAGAATTATCCAAAAATGTTTTAAATTTTTTAAAAAACTAGAAAATATTTTCAACAAATATGACAGACAAATGTTAATATAGTAAATGTTCACAAAGTTCTTTTTAACACATAAAAAAGTAAACGTCCCAGTGAAAAATAGAAAAGATACAGGTATGCATAATTTACAAAAGTAGAAACCAAACGGCCTTTGATTTTTTTTGAAATCCACCCTTGGCTCACTAGTAAACAAACAAACAAACCAAACCAAACAAGACAAAAGAAAAATACCTGAGAAAAGTTTTGCTCCCAGTCTAACCATAAATTAACAGATAATTTAAGAAATGTATAGACATTGGTATTAAGGTACACTGTGGTCTAATGTTGGCTGGAGCTTAATTTGACATATTTCTGGACAGCACTTTAAAAATACATAGAAAGCACTTACAAATTTGTACATTGCTTAGGTTCAACAATTCTAATTCTATAATTTACTCTAGGAAAAAGTCATGGATTTGCATAAAACCTTATTTCTAGGGACAGTCATGTTTTTACCAGAGAAAGTTTGGTAACAAATATCTAACAATGGGAAAAACAAAACTTTGCAACTATTAAAAGTGGTGCTGTAATGGCACAAAGGTAGACAAGTAGACCAACAGAACAAAAAATAGAGTCCACAGACTCATGCAGACACAGACACATTATTTACAACAGAGGCATCTGTTCAGTGGGGGAGAGGATCACCTTGTCAATGAATGTTGTTAGAGCAGTTGAATATTTGTATGGAAAAATGAACTTTGACCTCTAGCTCAAGCCATAGACAAAAATTAGTTTCTAGGGGATCTTAGCTCTACATGTAGAGGTAAAACTATCAAGCTTTCAGAAGAAAATGTAAACAAATGGCTTCATGAGCTTGTGGTAGGTAAAACTTTCTTAAGCAGGATACCAAAAGCTTTAACCACGAAAGAAAAAGAGTTGATAAATTGAACTTTATTACAGTTAAAAACTTCTATTCATCAAAAGGCATCACTTCACGAAAATAGCATTTCACAAAAGAGGCTACCCAACAGCTGGTAAGCATATGAACGACGCTCAATATCGTTACTCATCAGGTACATACACATTAAAACCATAGTGATACCAGTAAATACCCACTAGAATGGCCAAATTGAAAAGACCAAGAATGCCCACTGTCAATGAGGATATGGAAGAAATGGACTCTCATACACCCCTGGTGGGAGTATCAATTGCTTCAAGCTTGGAAAAATAATTTGGCTACCAAAACTAAACATATACCTACCCAATGATGCATGCCTGGGTACTCAAGAGAAATGAAAACATATGGTCACAAAGAGACTTACACAAGAAAGTTCACAGCCGCTTTATTAATAATAGCTACCCAACGGAAATAACCCAAGTGTCTGTCAACAGGAGACTAGATAATTATGGTGTATTTATATAGCAAAATACCATGTAGCAACAACAAAAAGAACGAACCGTTGATAAGTGGATGAACCTTTTAATAAAATGTTGACTGAAAAGAGGCAGATCCAAAAGAGTACTTTTTACAAAATTATTCCATTTATGCAAAGTTCAAGAAGGAGCAAAAATAATCTACAGTGATAAAAGTCAAAATAGAGGTACCTGAGGGGAAATATTGAAAAGGAAGGGGCCCATGGAAACCTGTGTGCTGATGGAACATTCTACATACTGACTACTATGTAGAAGCTAATAGATGACAAATATGTAAACATTTATTGAGGTGTACGTACGCTTAAAATACATACAGTTTTCTGTATGTAAATTGTATCTTAAAAACTTTTTAAGAGAAGTTGTAAAAGAAGAATGAATGGTATGGGGACTGTGAACATTATATTAAGTAAAAACAAGTTTTATTCATTAATTTATCCATTCAACAAACATTTATTGGGCATCTACTAAATGCCAATCAGTGACCAAGGACACAGAGAATAATAGTGATTAAAATAGAAAATGTCTCTGTCTCAGGCAGCTTACATTCTAGTGTGGAGTTTGTTGAACAATAAATATATGTATGATCTCACTCATATGTGGAATCTTAAAAAGAAAATTGAACTTACAGCTACAGAAAACGATTGGTGGTTGCTAGAGATGGGGGAAGGGGAGCCAGTTGGGTGAAGGTGATCAAAAGGTGCAAATTTCCAGTTGTAAGCTAAATAAGTCCTGGGGATTATAATGAACAGCATACTGACTATAGTTAACAAAACTATATTGTATATTTGAAAGATGCTAAGAGATTAGATCTTAAAAGTTCTCATCACACACACACACACACAAATGTACCTATGTGTGGTAATGGATGTTAACTAAACACAGTAATCATTTTGCAGTGTATACATGTATCAAACCATTATGGTGTACACCCAAAACTAATACAATGTTATGCATCAGTTATATCTCAATAGAAAGATCAAAGTTTGCATAACAAACACGTTGAGTTAAAGTGCTTTACATATCAATAAAAATAGAAAAGAAAGATCTTTGGTACTGAGTGTTAGAATAGTTCACTGAATCTGAAAAAATTTCAATCTGTTCCATTCTCACCTTGTCTTGTACACACCTCATGTGCAGTTAACATTTTTTGAATGAGAGAAAGCATGATTATCACTGTATAAAGTCTATACTTTTGCAGATAATAAAGATAAATCTGTTTTCTGGCAAAATCCAAAAGTTATACAATATATTAGCTACATTACAAAGAAAATTACAAAGAAATGTTTTTTAAAATTGGTAAGTTATTATAATTATTCAATTATTTGAAATGCTCATTGCATATCTCTTTAAATTTATTTTTAAAAATGAATTAGTCCACAGCAAAAAAAAAAAAAGAGCCCATAGAATTCAGTGCATTATTGTAGTGTGTGTGCACATGTGTGTGTGTATATACCTATTTTGCCAATGAATGTTTCAAATAAGCATAGAATCAAAGACTGGAAAATTTTAACAGTGGTATCTGTTTTGGAGATTACAAGTAATTTTTATTACCTTATCGTTGCTTTTATCATTTTCTACAATGATCATATATTCCTTTCATAATCAGAACAAAAATGTCATTGACAAAACTCTGAATGTAAGCACCTTGGCTCTAGCTGTTTCTCAGCAGAGAGCAAGCCACAGTATGTTCCCTGAGAACTTGTAGCTTCTAAGTTTTGACAGCTGTGTAACACTTGGAGCAGCTACATAAGAACCTGAATGAACCTCTTTAAGGCAATTGGTGTGGAAGTTATATTAAGAAAAGAAGGAGGACAAAAAGGCGGCCAGGAAAAACTTTTTAATTGGCGTCATGAAATGGTTTCTGCAGGGTTTGCTAAGCCAGGATTTTTCATTGAACATGAGGTCAAAGTCGTTAAATCAGAGCCTGGAAAGAATATGAATTGCAGTGGAGTGTTTGTCCAACCAGCTAAATCATATCCTTGCTTCTGTCATTGACTTGTAGAATAGCCTTAGGAAAATTTATACAACTTGATTTCTCATTTATGAAACAGGAAGAATAATCTCTAGATTAGAGGTCCACTACAGTTTCCCACTTGGCAGTCACAAACCTAAACTGTATTTCTACCCGCAAAAGACCCACAGTGGGGCATGCACCCAGATCCCCAATTGACCACTGTTTATTTCTTGCTTAAATCCTTCCATGTGCCATATTATAGATCACAGAACTCTATGCTAAGGAAAAGTTATTATGTGCAAATATGTTTGAAATGGAATTTAGGTTATTTAGAAATCTGTAATCTGTGGTTAATCTGATTATTTAATATAGAACAATTAAGTGAGAAATTTATCCCAATTAATAAAGGCATTCAGCTATGTGAATCCACTTCACATTGCAAGCCCTTTCTGTCAGAGCAAGTCATGTGTTCTAGAAAAGTATACCAGATAACACTTACATTAATTGTAAGGAATGTATAGACACACATACACACATATATATATATATATATATATATATATATATATATATATATATATATATATATATATATATATACTGTAATAGTTAATTTTATGTGTCAACTTGAGTAGGTTACAGGAGGTTGAGATACTTGGTCAAACATGATTCTGAGTGTGTCTATGGTGGTGTTTCTGGATAAGATTAACATTTGAATCCATAGACTGAGTAAAGCAGATTGCCTTCCCTATGGGTGGATCTCATCCAATCAATTGAAGGCCTAATAGACCAAAAAGGCTGACTGTCCCCCAAGTAAGAAAGAATTCTTCCTGCTTCCTTCAAACTGAGAGATTGGCTTTTTTTCCTTCCTCCAGACTCGAAATGAAACATCTGCTATTCCTAAGTCTCAAGCTTACAGTTTTTGGACTGGACTATACCATCTTCAATCCTGGTTCTTAGACTTTTGGATTTAAGCAAGAACTAAGCCACTGTCTCTCCTGAGTCTCCAGCTTGCTAACTCACTCTGCAGACCTTGGGACTTGCCAGCCTCCATAAATGTGAGGGCCAGTTTCTGTATCTATCTATCTATCGATCTATCTACATATCTACATCTCTGTAGAGAGAGGGGGGAAGGGAGAATCCTGAATAATACAAGGTGAAAGACTTGTGTACTGAAACTACAAAGTGTTGCTGAAAAAATTAAAGAAGACACCATTAATTGCAAAGACATCCCATGTTCATGGATTGGAAGACTTAACAGTATTGTCAGTACTACCGAATGTGATCTACATTCAATGTAAACCCTCTCAAAATCTTAATGGTGTTTTTTGCAGAAATAGAAAAATCCATCCTAAAATTCATATGAAATTTCAACTGACACTGAATAGCCAAAACAACCATGAAAAAAAAAAAAGTTGGAGAGCTCACATTTTCTGATTTCAAGATTTATTATAAAGCTACAGTAATCAAAACAGTGTGGTTCTCTCATAAAGACAGACTATAAACCAAAGGAATAGAACAAAGAGTCCAGAAACAAACCCTCATATATGAGATCAAGTAATTTCTGATAAGCGTGTCAAAATTATTAAATGGGGAAAGGACCATCTTTTCAACAAATGGTGTTGGGGAAATGGTATATATATGCAAAAAATGAAGTTGAACCCTTACTTTACACCTTATAAAAAAACAACCCAGAATGGGTTAAAGATCTAAATGTAAAACCTAAAACTATACAACTCTTTGAAGAAAATACAGAGGGAGAGACTCATGATACTGGTTTTGGCAATGATTTCACAAACATGACACCAAAAGCATAGATAGACAAGAAAAAATAAATGAATTTGACTTCATCAAAATTAAAACCTTTGGGGGCTTCCCTGGTGGTGCAGTGGTTGAGAGTCCGCCTGCCAATGCAGGGGACCCGGGTTCGTGCCCCGGTCCAGGAAGATCCCACATGCCGCGGAGCGGCTAGGCCCGTGAGCCATGGCCGCTGAGCCTGCGCATCTGGAGCCTGTGCTCCGCTATGGGAGAGGCCACAACAGTGAGAGGCCTGCGTACTGCAAAAAATAATAATAATAATAAATAAATAAAAACCTTTTGTTCATCAAAAGACACTGTCAACAGAATGAAAAGGAAACCAACCCATGGAAAGGAAGAAGATATTTGCAAATCATATATCTGATAAGGGATTAATACCCAGAATGTGTAAAGAACTCCTACAGTACAACAACAACAAAAAAGTCCTATCAAAAAATGGGCAAGGGGGGGCTTCCCTGGTGGTGCAGTGGTTGAGAGTCCGCCTGCCGATGCAGGGGACACGGGTTCGTGCCCCGGTCCGGGAGGATCCCACATGCCGCGGAGCGGCTGGGCCCGTGAGCCATGGCCGCTGAGCCTGCGCGTCCGGAGCCTGTGCTCCGCGACGGGAGAGGCCACAACAGTGAGAGGCCCGCGTACCGAAATAAATAAATAAATAAATTGATAGATAGATAGATAGCCAGCCAAAGGGAGATCAGCTAGGTGGTTTGTGACCACCTAGAGGGGTGGGATAGGGAGGATGGGAGGGAGGGAGATGCAAGAGGGAAGAGAGATGGGAACATATATATATGTATAACTGATTCACTTTGTTATAAAGCAGAAACTAACACACCACTGTAAAGCAATTATACTCCAATAAAGATGTTAAAAAAAAAAATGGGCAAAAGAGTTGAATGAGAATTTCTCCAAAGAAGATATACAGATTGCCAATAAGATCCTGAAAACATTCTCAACATCTCTAATCACAGGGAAATAGAAATAAAAATCACAATGAGATATTAATTTGCACCCATAAAGATAACTATTATCAAAAAAATAGAACAGAAAATAACAGGTGTTGATGAGGATGTCAAGAATTGGAACACATGTGCTCCTGGTAAAAGTGTAAAATGGTACAATCCTTATGGAAAACAGTTTGGTTGTTCCTCAAGACATAAGTATAGATTTACCATGTAATCCAGAAATTTCATTCCTAGCTATACACTGAAAAGAATTCAAAGCAGGGACTTGAACTTGAACAGATTGTACATCCATGTTCATAGCAGCATTTTTCATAATAGCCAAAAGGTGGAAGAAACCCAAGTACCGTTCAGTGGGTAAACGGGTAAATAAAATGTGGTGTGTATACACAATGGAATATTATTCAACCCTTAGAAAATAATGAAATTCTTACACATGCTACAACATGAATGAACCTTGAAGACATTATGTTAAGTGAAATAAGCCACTCATAAAAGGACAAATACTTTATAATTACTCTCATGTAAGGTACCTAGAGTTGTCAAATTCATAGAGACAGAAAGTAAAATAGTGATTGCCAGTGCCTGGGGGAAGCGGAGAATAGGGCATTATTATTATTTTTTTTTTTGCGGTACATGGGCCTCTCACCGCCGCCGCCTCTCCCATTGCGGAGCACAGACAGGCTCCGGCCGCGCAGGCCCAGCGGCCGCGGCTCACGGGCCCAGCCGCTCCGCGGCATGTGGGATCCTCCCGGACCGGGGCATGAACCCGTGTCCCCTGCATTGGCAGGCGGACTCTCAACCACTGCGCCACCAGGGAAGCCCGGGCATTATTTATTGTGTGTGTAATTTCAGTTTGGGAAGATGATAAAAGTTCTGGAGGTGGATAGTGGTGATGATTGCATAATTATGTGAATATACTTGATGCCACTGAATTGAATACTTAAAAACAACTAAAATGTTAAATTTTATGATTTGTTTATTTGTCCACAATAAAAACTAATCTTGGAACAATTGCAAAAATTTTGTTAGGGGAAACTTCTGTGAGAGAGAATGGGGAGGGAACTAGAGGGATTTGAGGATCCATCAGACCAGGAAGCAAGTCTGACTCTAAGGAAAGGAGAAAGGGAAGGAAGATTGAATGAAAGCATCCTAGACCTCGGTTCAGTTTAAAGAGGTTTTGACAAGTCCTGCAGCCAATATCCACCATCACAGGAGTCCTCATTTTCTCCCAGAAACGGGCATGCTTTAGTGTCATCAGCATACGGGGTATTGGCTATCTAAGGAAGCAGCCCTAGGAAGTGTCAGTGGGTTTCAGCATGCAGCCACTGAGGCCCTTCATCGATTACACTCTATAGTCGGAGGTCAGCAAGACATACTATCATGACCACTGCTAAGACTTTGCATGATCTGCCACCACCATTGCCTCTTGACTCCTTAGCCTCCTTCCCTTTGCATCATATGCTCCAGCCACACTGGCCTTGCCAATCCTTGGAGACACTGGGCATGTTTCTGCTGGAGAACTTGTGCACATGTTACTGTGCCTAAATGCTCATCTCCTGAGTTTACATGTGGTTTGCTTCTTCACTTCCTTCAGATCTTTACCCAAACATCACTTTCCCAGTGAAGCCTGCCCTGGCTACACTATCGAAAATTTCAACACCCCTTCACCATCTGTCATACACATACACAGACTTTCTGTCTCTCCTCTCTGCTTGTTTTCTTAGCATTTGTCACTATAAAACATAATATACTCATTTATTTATATTGTTTGTTTCCTATCTCTCCTACTAGAATGTAAATTTCATGTCAATGGGAGCAGTGACTTGATTGGTTATTGTTGTTTATTCAGCAAGTAGAATAGTGCATAGAATATATTAAGCCTTCAATAAGTATAATACAACACTGAACACACAGAAGAAAAAAGATTGAAAATATTAATACATGTATTGCAGATGTGCAAATGAGTCACTACAAGAAATCCAGAAAGACATCTTCTTGGCAACATGTTGTTTGCAGTTAGTCCAAACTTCCATGTGTACTTGGAAGGAAGAGACTTCATGAAAAATCTATAATTCAAACATTTCTCAAGTTCAGAAAGGTTTTTCATGACAAAAACCAAGGAAGCTTTTAAAGAGAACAATGATAAGACAAAAGGGTCATGGTCAAGGGGCCCCCAGACCAGCATGAGTGACTCCTTTTGGCTAAGAATGGGATAATTTGTTCATCAAAAAAGTTACTGAAAGCAATTGATTTAAACACATTGAACTTATTTTTTAAATACTCATAGTTCTTAATGATAAAAAGGAGAAAAAGAGAAAGTTAAACAGGGCAACATCAAAAACAAAAACCTGACCCTTGAGACACAAGTAGGAAAACTAGGGCATAGACTTCTTATTGCAAAGATCAGCAAATAAAATACATGGATTCATCACTTATCCTAATTTCAGGATAACCAAATTCCTTTAGTTGATAAGGAAACATCTTTCTTTTCAAAAACCCACCAAGCTAATGTATGAAGAAATATAATAAGTTTTTAAATCATCATTTTGCAACCCCTAGTGAAATATTTGATTCAGTCAAACATCATCAGTGGGTGAAACAGATTAGAGGAGAATACTTCAAGAGAAGAGGAAAATAGATTAAGCCAATGGGACAAAATCACAATAATTATTTCATATACATAATGGATGTATGTGGCTTATTATTCTCTGCATTTTGCATGTGTTTGAAAATTTCATAAAATCATTAAAGAGAATGGTTTACCCTAATTAATTCTAAGGAATGAGAGTTTACTGTAAGTTACAATTAAATCTTCCACTTAACCAACTTATGCTGCAATATCCCAAAATATTAATTCATTTAAGTAGAGGAAAAAATATAGCGTTATAATATTTAACCTTAAAATATATATTCGGAAGGTATGATATCCATTAATTCAATCTAAATTTTATTGGAACCTTATTGTTAATCAATTATAGTTCTAGATGCTAGGAATGTAGTGATGAACAAGTCCCTTTTCTCTTGGAGTCTCTGTACTAGTAAGACTGAGAGAGACAAATACATGAAAATACGAATCACATAGTAAATAAGTACCTTGAAGGAGGTAAAGTAAGGAAAGAAGATAGAGGAACAGAAGGACAGCAGAAGTGGAGGATAGTTGAGATAAGGTGGACGGGAAAGAAATTTGTAAAGAGGCGATACTTGAGCTTAAATCAAAATGGTGTTAGGAGCATACCTTACGTAGATCTAGGCAGTGAAGCTGGTTGGGATGGGGGAAGAGTAAGTGTAAAATCCCTGAATTGTAAAAGAACTAGATGTATAAGAAGGACACTATAATTAAAGAGAAGGAAGAGGGGAAGGGAACAAAGCATGTGGAGCCTTGTGAGCCATGGTCAGGAATTTAGATTTTATTCTGAATATGATGAAAAACTATTGAAGAATATGAAGCAGAAGAATGATGTAGTTTGATTTTTTTTTTTTTTTTTTTTTTTGCGGTACGTGGGCCTCTCACTGTTGTGGCCTCTCCCGTTGCGGAGCACAGGCTCCGGACGCGCAGGCTCAGCGGCCATGGCCCACGGGCCCAGCCGCTCTGCGGCACGTGGGATCCTCCCGGACCGGGGCACGAACCCGCGTCCCGTGCATCGGCAGGCAGACTCCCAACCACTGCGCCACCAGGGAAGCCCTGATTTAATTTTTAAAATATATACCTTGATAGATTTAGAATTTGTACATCTGAGTTCATAGCAAGATTGGCCTAAAACTTTCTTTTCTCCTTTTCTCCTTGACAGGTTTTGGTGTCAAAGTTGTATTAGTGTAATAAAATAAAGAAGAGAACATTCCTTCCGTTTTTATTCTCCAGAACATTTTTTATAAGACTAGAATTATCTGCTCCATGAATAATTTTTAACTATTGCCTATAAAACTACCTGATCCTGATATTACTTTGTGCACAGACTTATGTTCAATTTATTTAGTAGCTATATAATCTCCTTATGTTTCCCAGTCGCTTCGTTGAATTTGGTAAGTCATATTGTTCTAAGAATGTACATTTTTTCAGTTTTAAAATATATTTACATAGCCTTACATTTCTAAGATGGAGTAAAAGGGACTAGATTTACCTCCAGACTGAAACAACTGTTGGGAAAATATATAAAACAAGGTTTTGAACACATTTGGACATCAGGCAACAAAGAACAGTGACCCCTGAGAGACAAGAGACAAAGAAGATGAGCACTGTAACTGACTAGTTTATGCCCTTGGAAGATTTCCAGGCTGCAGCACAGGGTGGGGAATCCCGGACAGACCTTGGAAGACTCCCAGAAGTTAGAAGGTAGGAGCCAGAGTCCAAGGTGGCTAGAGTTCATGGGCAGAGTACCAGAGAGGAGGGGACAGTCACAGGGGAACCCCAGCAGAGTAAAAATCAGCGTAAACATGTGAGAAAACTACCCAAGGCTGAGGACAGAATGGCCTCAAAGGATTAAAGGGAACAGTGCACAGAGCTCACTTGAGGCTCAGGATAGCGCTTGTTCCTAAGATCCAGTCAGGAAAACCTCATAATTCATGGGGCTCTAAGTAGAACACTTGGAAAAATCTTGCTTCCACAGTGGAAGATAACTAGCTCCAGATTAAACACCGCTCTGGTCCTGCCTAATAAATCTTAAAAGCAAGAACCAAAGAATCAAACTGTGTCCTTGTAACTTAACTGTGTACCAGAATAAAGCTCAAGAATTTTTATAGGAATACAAATATATCTAGCATGAAATGAGGTAAAATCACAATGTTTGCTTTCCTATCAAAATTTACTAAGGAGGCAAAGAAACAGGAAAATATGACCCATGTTGAGGAGGAAAATCAATCAACTAAACCCACACAGAATTGATACAAATGTTAGAATTAGCAGACAAGGACAGGAGAACAGCCATTATAATAGTTTTCCATATGTTCAAAAAATTAGAGGAAAGAATGCACACGTTAAGTAGAGATGCAGAAGACAATAAAAAAGATCTAAATCAATGGAGCCATAAAATGGTATTTCGTGAAGATCAACAAAAGTGATAAACCTCAAATGCAGTGATTTTCATCTGGGGGTGATCTAGCCCTCTGAGGGATACTTGGTAATGTCTGGCGATATTACACAACAAAAACTCTGGGAAAACAGTGTCTGAATTTGAAGTATTAAGATTCTGATGGTGGGTAATTTCAGATATTCAGGAGAACTGGGGTAGAGGATTGAAGTTCATTTCTAGAAGGTTCTGCTCTGCCTTTGAGCCCCATCCCCACAATATACCATATAGGCTAGTGGTCTTCAGAAATTTTTTAAATGGACTCCATGAAAGAATTTTAAAGAACTATGTACCCCCTTGTTCATTTCTAAGTTGATATCTAAATTTTCCATCATAAATTTAAATACTTGTAGAGGTTATGATTTCTGACTTACTGTAAATTTTGACATTTTAAACTAAAACCATTACATCGTTCTTAAATGTATCTGGTGGGCTCCAAATACCCTAAATATTTGATGCCCACCAACATCCATTTAAAAATATGTGAACAAGGGGCTTCCCTGGTGGCGCAATGGTTGAGAGTCCGCCTGCCGATGCAGGGGACACGGGTTCGTGCCCCGGTCCGGGAAGATCCCACATGCCGCGGAGCAGCCGGGCCCGTGAGCCATGGCCGCTGAGCCTGCGTGTCCGGAGCCTGTGCTCCGCAACGGGAGAGGCCACAGCAGTGAGAGGCCCGTGTACTGCAAAAAAAAAAAAAAAAAATGTGAACAAGCTCTTCTTTCACAGGAAAAAAAAAAAAAAAGGAGAGATAATAGAGCTATGCAGCTGCCAGCATGCGTTATCCTACAAGAGAAGGGAAGAACACTCCCTAAGGCAAGGTTATCTCCGCCTCAGTTCCAGAGAGCAAATCACTTCCTCTATTTCAGCAGGCCAGGCTGTCCCTGCCTGTGGCCCTGTGCGTGGGACTGTTGCCCAAAGCCACTGGGGCAATGTTGCCACGCCCAGTGAGCTGGGAATGTGGAACCAAGAGGGCAGAGCGTGAAGCCAAAGAGTATTATTCTTTGAGCTTTAAAGTCTTATGGAATTTGCTCTGCTAGGTTTTGGACTTCCTTAGGACATGTGGCTCCCTTTTCCTTGCTGATTTTTCCCTTTGGGAATGGGAATGTTTATCCTATGCCTGTCCCACTATTGCATTCCGGAAGCAGATAACTCGTCTGGTTTCACAGATTCATAGGTGGAATTTTGTTTCAGTGTGAATCTTATGTTGAATCTCCCTGACACTGATTTAGATGATATTTGCATGAGAATTGTGACTAAAGAGTTGATGCTGGAATGAGTTGAGACTTTTGGGATGTCAGTATAGGAGGGAATGTATTTCACATGTGAGAAGGACATAAATTTGGGGGGCCAGAGGGCAGAAGGTTACAGGCTGAATTGTATCTCTCTCAAAATTCATATGTTGGAACTCTAACTCCCAGTACCTAAGGGTGTGACGGTATTTGGAGACAGGGCCTTTAAAGAGGTGACTAAGTTACAATAAGGCCGATAGAGTGGGTCCTGATCCAATCTGACTGGTGTCCTTGTAAGAATAGGAATTTGTACACAGAGAGGCACCAGAGGGGGTGGTGTGTATACAGACAAAAGGCTATGTGAAGACACAGTAAAAGGAGGACAATCTGCAACTCAAGGAGAGAGGTTTCAGAAGAAACCAACCTGCCAACACTCTATATAAAAGCATGTTAATTCTCCCCAAAATTGATCCACGAGCTTAATGCAATTCCAACTTTTGGGAAAGCTGAAAAGCTGATTCTAAAATAGAATTTAACTCTAAACAATTAAGAAAATCCAAGAATTCTTGAAGAACAACAACATTTGATAACATACTGTTGGACTTATTATAAAGCCACATAAAATAAGCCTGTGGTATTGGTAAAAGAAAGGCATATAGACTGATGGAACAGAAGAGAGAACCCAGAAACAGACCAACATATACATGGATCCTTGGTTTATGACAGAGATGGCATTTCAGAGCAGTGGGGGAAAGATGGTGTTTCTAATAGATGGTGCTGTGTCAATTTGACATCCATAGACCTGGCTTTTACTAAATCTATCTCTACTTGTTATAGGTCTATTCAGATTTTCTATTTCCTCTTGGGTTAGTTTCAGTAGTTTGTGTCTTTCTAGGAATTTTCCTTTCATTTAGGTTAATTTGTCATGATACTTTTGTTCACAGAATTCCTTTATATTCTTTTTTATTCCTGTAAGGAACAACACTTCTTTTATTTCTGCAATTAGTAATTTGAGTCTTTTCTCTTTTTTTCTTGCTCAGGGCAGCTAAAAGATCGTCAACTTTGTTGTTCTTTTTTAAAAAAACAGCTTTTGTTTCATTGACTTTATTGCTTTTCTATTCTCTATTTCATTTATTTCCATTCTAATTTATAGTATTTCCTTTCATGTACCTATTCTGAATTTATTTTTCAAAATTTAACACATTTGGGCTTCCCTGGTGGTGCAGTGGTTGAGAGTCTGCCTGCCGATGCAGGGGATATGGGTTTGTGCCTCGGTCCGGGAAGATCCCACATGCCGCGGAGCGGCTGGGCCCATGAGCCATGGCCGCTGAGCCTGCACGTCCGGAGCCTGTGCTCCACAACGGGAGAGGCCACAACAGTGAGAGGCCCGTGTACCGCAAAAAAAAAAAAATGTAACAAATTTTAGCAATGTTTTTTAGTTTTCAGTGCACAAGTCTTTTACATCCTTTGTTAAGTTTATTCCAATATCTTGCCTCTTTTGATGCTATAGTAAATGGCATTGGTTTTTTAAATTTCCTTTTTAGGTTGGTCTTGTTAGTTTACAGAAATGCAACTGACTTTGTGTGTTGATTTTTTTATCCTGAAACTTTGTAGAAAATGTTTATTAATTGTAACAGGTTTTTTGTGGAATTTTCAGAGTTTTCTACACATATGATCATGTCACCTGCAAACAGAAATAATTTTGCTTCTTTTCCAATTTGAATGCTTTCTATTACTTGTTCTTGTCTAATTACTCTTGCTAGAGCTTTCAGTACTGTGTTTAATGGTAGTGGTGAATGAGAATTTTTGCCTTGTTCTTGATATTAGAGGAAAGCTTTTAGTCTTTCACTGTTGAGTATCATGTTATCTGTGGGCTTTGTATTATGTTGAGGTAGTTTCCTTCCATTCGTAGTTTGTTGAGCATTTTTATCATGTGTTAAATTTTGTCAGATTCTCTTTCTGCAGCAATTGATGATCGTGTGGTTTTTGTCTTTCATTCTGTGTTATCAATCAGTTACATTGATTGATTTTTCTGTGTTGAACCATCCTTGAATTTCAGGTGTAAATCCTACTTGATCATGGTGCGTGATCTTTTTAATGCACTGTTGAATTCAGTTTGCTAATGTTTTGTTGAGAATTTTTCCATCTATATTTATTATAGATATTAGCCTCTAGTTTTCTTTTCTTGTAGTATCTTTGTCTGGCTTTGGTATCAGAATAGTAACTGGCTTCATAAAATGAGTTTGGAAATGTTCCCCCTCTTTAATTCTTTGGAAGAGTTTGAGAAGAATTGGTATTAATTCTCTAAGTATTTGGTAGAATACTTCTCCAGTGAAATCATTATGTCCTGGGCTTTTCTTTGTTGAGAAGTTTTTGACTATTACTTCAGAAACAACCAGTTAAACAAGGAGACTGTTAAACTGAGGTATCTAATACCTTAGGAGCCTGAATAAGCAAACCAAAATCTAAGTTTGTATATGCCTCAAGATTAAGAAATTGAAACCTAAGGGCAACCAAATCACAAACAGCCAGCCATGCTTTTCCAAATAAGGCAAACACTGAAGCTATAGCCAGTCAACTAATTTCCTTGCTTTTCTTCTGCCTTTTGTCTATAAAAGTCTTTCCTTAGCTTTCCTAAATAAGACCCAACACAGCCAAATAAATTTAAAAAATTAAAAAAAAAAAGGACACAGGAGTAACTTGAAGAAAGTGGATGCGATGATCATCAGGATAAAAAGACTAAAATATTTTTAATGATCCATAAATAAGAAAGTTTATCTCTCTGAAAAAAATACACTAATTTTGGAAAGACTTTGAAAAACATTTTATATATTCTTCAATATGTCAGCCTGTTTTCTGAATTCTAACATAATTATTTTCACCCTAATCTAAACTGCAGTTTAAATACGTGAGTTCATAATGATTCTTTAAGAATTTGGCTACCTTTGAAGGATGGTAGGGTGTCAATTCCAGATTTTTAACACTGGTTTTTCTGAAAAACAAAACAAAGCAAAACAAAAAGAATTAGGCGTTTCTCACTACTTTCTTAAAGAAGTTGTACTGGATATTTTTCCTGAGTGCATCTCCATGAGTATTTTTACAAATCCCTCTGTCCTTTGCATTTCTTATAAACTGGCACTGTGAACTACAGGCTTGATCGTATTCAGGTTTGAAATTTTGAGTCAGATTACTTCATAATAGGAAACTCTACGTAGACCAAGGCCCAGTTCCTTCAACAAATACAATGCACAAGTAGTTATAATGATAGAGGCAAAATCTTTCCATTAAAAGTGGCTTAAGTGACATTTTTTAGAAACAGCAACACTAAACTTTATTGTTTAGGGATACACAATTGGGTGGCAAAACTGTAAAGCAAAGCATGGAAATGATTTTTATGTTACCTGGATACAGGTAAGCCTCTGTCTTCCCTCCGGAAGGATGGGGCATGTGGTGGGTTCTGGGCGGTTGGTCAAGGTTTATCCCTTGACTTGGGTGGTAGTTACAAGAATTTGCCTTATAATAATTCTGTATTATGGACAATTTTGTTTGATATGGTTTATGTATCTGTGCTATATTTTAAAATAAAAATTTAAAAAAGAAGTCAGGATAGTGATTAATTTTGGAGAGGAGGGTTTAAAGAGGGCATGAAAGTTTTGAGGACATGGTGACATTCTCGTTATGGGTCTAAGTGGTGGTTATTTGGGTTTGTGTAAAAATGTGTCAAAATAAACATCCACGATTTCTTCACTCTTCTGTATGTATATTTTACTTAAGTAGATATTTTTTAAAAGATATTTTAAAAACTAAAATGAAAAGAATAACAAGAAAGCCTTCCTTAGACACTGCTTAATTTACCCTTCATTTTTTATTTTAGGAAATGTTGCCTGTTAGAGTCATCTGTGTCATGGGAGAAATACATAATTTCATACTTGATTTAGAAGGAGTCCAGATGCTATTACATTGTTTACTTGGCGCTGTGCGGAAGTGTTGCTTAAAGACAGCCTTTCAGTGCCAGAAATTTCTTTGCAATATATCATATTAAGCACCAATGATTTGTGTTTTAAATTTTGGCTAATGCTTTTCATACCATTTGATTTCTTACCGTAAACTGTGAGAGCTATCTGCAGGGAATCTAGGCCTTTCCTGTTTCTCATTTCCTTCATTTTGGGAGATAACATCACGGTATAGAAAGAGAGGACCCAGTTACTTCCAAATCCATAGATTCATCGGGGCTGGGAAATGTCAAATCAGCACCTGAATAAATAAAACACGAGCCCATTAGTGCGAACTTTCCTGACCTGTCAGCATCATTAGGCTTTGCTGTGCACAGGGATCCAGATGGTATAAGGCCTTCAATAACGATGGCATCTCTCGAGAGAGCCCAGCAAATCCAGGCTTTGCTTTTTGAATAAGCATTCCGATGTTTACTTTCCAGGCAGGGACCTCACTTAGCTTTCAGGTTGCTGTAATTCAAACCCTGACCTCCTAGGAGTCTTTCCACCCTGCTGCGAATGGATGCACCCAGCTAGATTCTGCAGTGGAACTCAAATCCACCGACCTAACACACATCATGACCCCACAGTCAGAGAACCTTCACCAGGCCTTATCCCTGATATTGGTACTCTTAAAGGTAATCTCTGCCAGGACCCCTTTGTTTGAGAGGATCAACTCATTAAATTTACCATGTAAGCTTGGGGCTGTGAACATTAATGTTTAAAAATGTAAAGTTTCAAAACAAAAAAAAAAACATTTCTTAAACAAACAAAAAAAAAAAAAAGAAAAATTTTTAAAAAGAAATAGAATGTAAATTTTACAGGCATGGATGGACCTAGACCCAGATTCAAATCCCAGCCTTGCTACTTACTACCTGTGTAACCTTGAGCAACTTATTAAACTGTTCCAGGCCTCAGTTTATTCATCTGTAAATGGGAAACATGTCATCACCTATCACACAGATGGGAATTAAATGGTATTGTTACATATAAAACACTCAGAACCGTGATTACAGTAAGCACTCTGTTTGTTATTATTATTATCATTAGCTGTGTGAGCTTTGCACAAGTAACTTACCCTCTCTGTGCTTTAGTTTCCTTATCTAGAAAATGGAAATATTAAAAATAAGACCTACCTTATAAGGTTATTATAATAGTGTAGTCCCTTTCTAGTCCCTTTCAGTCTCTTCTGTGCAATACACAAACTCTGAGCAGGATGAAAGAAAATCATAATTTTAATAGCCCTTGAATTCATTTTTTTTAGTTGTCATGTTTTAACTTACCTTTTTTTTTTTTTTTTTTTTTTTTGCGGTACACGGGCCTCTCACTGTCGTGGCCTCTCCCGTTGCGGAGCACAGGCTCCGGACGCGCAGGCTCAGTGGCCACGGCTCACGGGCCCAGCCGCTCTGCGGCATGTGGGATCTTCCCGAACCGGGGCACGAACCTGTGTCCCCTGCATTGGCAGGCGGACTCTCAACCACTGTGCCACCAAGGAAGCCCTAACTTATCTTTTTTCTTCCAGTTTTATTGTGATATAATTGACATACAGCACTGTAGAAGTTTAAGGTATACAGTATAACAATTCGACTTACATACATCATGAAATGATTATGGCAATAAATTTAGTGAACATCCATCATATCATATAGATGCTAAATTAAAGAAATAGAAAAAAAAATTTTCTTGTGATGAGAACTCTTAAGATTTGCTCTCTTTATACCTTTCCTATACAACATACAGCAGAGTTCATTATATTTCTCATGTTCTACATTACAGTCCTAGTACATCCCTTGAATTCCTTTTAAAGGAGACCTGTCTTCCTTTAGCGGAATTCTTTAATAATATCACTTGGGTGGAAAGTGAGACTGTCAGGGCATTAATAATAGGCAAGGGGGCACAAGAAAAGCTAAACCACTTGGGAATAGGAATGAATAGAAATGCTGAAGTGCAGACAGAGCCAGGTAAAGAGAAAAGCAGAAGGGAGGTTGAGAAATGCAATGAAATGGCTGAGGGTCTTTAGAGAACCAGAAGGTCTACTATTATCATTTTATTTTTGTTACATAAACGCCACCCATCTTCCAAAAGCAAGCAGTCTATTAGCACCAACAAAAGCTTTGTGTAAGTGTGCATGCGTTTATGTGTGTGTGTATTAGTCATGGAAACGTGCTCAGTTCCACGTTTGTGAGTGGTGTAGGAGGGAGACTTCGTGCCTGAGTGTGGCCGAGACAGACTAGTTGTTCATGAGCATCCTTCATCTATTCAAGACATCTTTCCAAACAGGACTTCTGAGTTCTAGCTGAGGATATGGATATACCCAGGTATGTATATATATATATACATACATATATATATATATATATATATATATATATATATATATATATATATATACCCAGCTGAAGTGTGCATTTCCTGTTCTCTTGCAGCCAGGTGTGGACACGTGAAAAGTTCTAGCCAATAAGACTGGAGAGAGATAGTGAGCACTACCTCCTGGTCTAGATGATTACACCCCCAGCACACCATGGAAAAGACTGCATTGACGCCAGGTCCTGGGTTTTGACACAGATGCAATGACTTGTTTAGACATCGGGCTGCCTCCCTCGAGGAGGAGCTGAGTGTGCCCTGCACCAGCAGGAAGCAGGTTGTAAACGTGATGCAGACTTCAAGTGGCCAGACTCTCTGGTGTCAAGTTCATTACAAAACTAGGTTTCAGAGAGAACAGCGACAAGAGAGCTATTCTCAGAGACCAGAACCAGGGTCTGGCCTAAAAGTTACTCCACTGCCAGGGCAGGGAGCCTTCACATCTTGTCCTGCAGAAACTGATCAACGCTATGGACCACTGGGTGCTGGGTTTCCAATTCTTTTTTCTTTTCCAAATAAGGATTTTTATAGCAGCTGTCCTTGTCCTAGTCTGCCATTCCGTACTGCGTCTCCGGGAGGGACCACAGACAATGTGGGTTTTGTTTTGTACGTGTTGGGAAAGGCTGTCGCGTGCACGCAGTCTTTGGGCCCCCACCCTGCTGCCTCAGAATGGGCCTTGGGCCTGAAACACTTCCTACCAAGAGATAAAGGGCCCACACAGCCTGTGCCGGGCTTATCGCCCCGTGTGGGAATATCTTTCCTTGTTCCATGCTCAATGAGTACTCTTTTGTCTCTGCTTAAAGCGTGTGTGTCAAATGGCAGCTGGCCAACCCCACAGCTATGTCTGTCCTCTGCAGGGAAAGGACAAGATTCCTCCCACTGCAGCACCAAAAGAGTACGTATAGGCCAACTGCCCTGCGTCACTGCCAGGAACAAGCCGCTGGCCAGGGAACACTAAGGCACACAGTTGAAGCTCATCTCACTCTGTCTCCTTTCTGTGTAAGTAAAGCTTTCTTTCATCCAGTGCTGTCTTCCTTGGCCGCTTTGATACAAGATGCAATGGGAAGACGTTTGGACTTCTATTCCTGCTGGTTGGCATAGTGGTGACCTTTGCTATGCTTGCTTCAGTTGGAGTCCTCCCCTGGGATTGGTAACCGGTGCATGGTACTCCGCTCCACAGTCAGTCATCAGATCATGAGAAGCTATATCTAAACTTGATGGAGGAGGATGCATAACAACTTGATATCCTAGCTATTAAACTGGATGAGGCCTCTCACTTGAGGCGGTGTGAGTATGTTCTCTGCATTGGAAAAGAGGAGAGCATTAACGTTTAGGGATCCAGAAGGACCAACAGTGACAGAGATCTAACCATAGCCATATCCATGCCCCCCTTCTTATTTTAATTTTTATCGGAGTATAGTTGATATAGAATGTTGTGTTAGTTTCAGGAGTATAGCAAAGCGAATCAGTTATACCTAGACATATATCCGCTCTTTTTCAGATTCTGTTCTCATATAGGTCATTACAAAGTATTGAGTAGAGTTCCCTGTGCTATACAGTAGGTCCTTATTAGTTATCTGTTTTATATATATATATAGTAGTGTGTATATGTCAACCCCAAACTCCCAATTTATCCCTGCCCTCCCCTTCTACATAAGTTTGTTTTCTACATCTGTGACTCTATTTCTGCTTTGTAAACAAGTTCATGTGTACCATTTTTTTTAGATTCCACATATAAGTGATATTATATTTGTCTTTGTCTGATGTACTTCACTCAGTATGACAATCTCTGGGTCCATCCATGTTGCTGCAAATGGCATTATTTTGTTCTTTTTATGGCTGAGTAATATTCCATTGCGTGTGTGTGTGTGTGTGTGTGTGTGTATATATATATATATATATATATATATATATATATATACCATATCTTCTTTATCCATTCCTCTGTCAATGGACACTTAGGTTGTTTCCATGTCCTGGCTATTGTAAATAGTGCTGCAATGAATACTGGGGTGCATGTATCTTCTTGAATTATGGTTTTCTCCAGATATATGCCCAGGAGTGGGACTGCTGGATCATATGGTAACTCTATTTTTAGTTTTCTAAGGAACCTCCATGATGTTTTCCATAGTGGCTGTACCAATTTACATTCCCATCAACAGTGCAAGAGGGTTCCCTTTTCTCCACACCTTCTCCAGCATTTATTGTTTGTAGATTTTTTGATCATGGCCATTCTGACTGGTTTGAGGTGATACCTCATTATAGTTTTGATTTTCATTTCTCTGATAATTAGTGACGTTGTACATCTTTTCATGTGCCTATTGACCATCTGTATGTCTTCTTTGGAGAAATGGCTATTTAGATCTTCTGCCCATTTTTTGATTGGGTTGTTTGTTTTTTTGATATTGAACTGCATGAGCTGTTTATCTATTTTGGAGATTAATCCCTTGTCAGTCACTTCGTTTGCAAATATTTTCTCCCATTCTGTAGGTTGTCTTTTCGTTTTGTTTATGGTTTCCTTTGCTGTGCAAAAGCTTTTAAGTTTAATTAGGTCCCATTTCTTTATTTTTGTTTTTATTTACATCCATGCCTCCCTTCTTCCATAATGACAGCCATTACTGGACTCATGTCAGCCACCAAAAGCTACACTTCTCAGCCTCCCTTGCAGCAAAGGGGGTCCATGAGATGTGAGCAGGATTGATACGTGCCACTTCCAGATCATTTTTCAGAAGAGTTAGGTATGCACTTCCATGGCTGTTCTTGCCCCCTTCCCAAGAATGCTTGGATGATGATAAGAACTTCAGACACTGACCAGACCTAGACTCTGTATCTGTAGACAAGTGCTCTTCTCTATCTGTGGTGGAGGACAATCTCTCATGGAAGAATACTTTTGAAATATACTATAAAATTAAATCTCTAGAAAACATGAAATGAATGAAAAACGGAGACAATGTCCAAATGTTTTACTATTTGACTCCATAATATTGATAACAAAATTATATTTCAAAAAATGTAATAATAAACAACACAGACATGTTATAAAACTAGGCACATTAGGGCCTCCCTGGTGGCGCAGTGGTTGAGAGTCCGCCTGCCGATGCAGGGGATACGGGTTCGTGCCCCGGTCTGGGAGGATCCCATATGCCGTGGAGCGGCTGGGCCCGTGAGCCATGGCCGTTGAGCCTGCGCGTCCGGAGCCTGTGCTCCGCAACGGGAGAGGCCGCAACAGTGAGAGGCCCGCATACCGCAAAAAGAAAAAAAAAAAAAAAAAAAAAAAAAAAAAAAACTAGGCACATTAAACATAACAAAAGACATGCAACACTTCTTCACTGAAAAGAATAGAATATTGCTCTAAGAAATTAAAGAAGACCTAAATAAATGATGCAATATAATATGTTTTTGGATTGGAAAACTCAGTATTATTAATTCTCCCCATGTTGATTTATAGATTCAATGCAATTCTGATCAAAATTCCTGCAGGCACTTTGGGTGAAATTGACAAGCTAATTGTAAAATTTGTAATGGAAATTCCTATGGACCTAGAACAGCAAAAGTCATTTTTAAAAAGAGTGAAGTTGGGGCTTCCCTGGTGGCGCAGTGTCTGAGAGTCTGCCTGCCGATGCAGGGGACACGGGTTCGTGCCCCGGTCCGGGAAGATCCCACATGCCGCAGAGCGGCTGGGCCCGTGAGCCATGGCCGCTGAGCCTGCGCGTCCGGAGCCTGTGCTCCGCAACGGGAGAGGCCACAGCAGTGAGAGGCCCGCGTACCGCAAAAAAAAACAAAAAAAAAAAACTGTATTTCATTGGGCTAATAATGTTAAACTATGAATTTAAAACAGGCTTGGCGGCTGGGCCTGGGGCCTCATAGCTGACGTGGTGTTTGTGATTTAGGGCACAGCCAACCTGGGGCCCTACTTCGAGGGCCTCCACGAGCACTACCTGCTCCTGGCCATCAAGTATTTTAATGGTGGTCCTGCTGCCGAGACGGACTTCGGGGGAGACTGGGGGGGGACCCAGCACAGCCTCGTGGTGTTCAACACAGTGGACTGCGCTCCTGAGTCCTACGTACAATGTCACGCTCCCACCTGCAGCGCCTATGGGTTTGTCATCTGGCTCGATGGCATGAAGTTCATGGTGGGGGGGGCGGGGCTAGAGCTGCAGCCTCGTCACTGAAGGCGTCAGCAGGGCCCTGCAGCTGTTCGACGACTTCAAGAAGAAGCCAGAGCAGATTGGCCAGACACACCGACTCTGCCTCCTCATCTGTAACTCGCCCCCCTACCTGCTGCCTGCTGTCGAGAGCACCACATACTCCGGGTGCACGACGGAGACCCTCGTGCAGAAGGCTGGGGAGTGAGGAGTCTACTTCTCCATCGTGTTGCCCTGGAAACTCCCTGCCCTGCAGCTTCTGTTCGAGAAGGCAGCTCCTCCCGCCAGGCTGGAGCCACTGCAGCCACCAAGAGACGTGAGCCAGGAC
This sequence comes from Mesoplodon bidens, assembly GCF_964165515.1. NCBI lineage: Eukaryota > Metazoa > Chordata > Mammalia > Artiodactyla > Ziphiidae > Mesoplodon > Mesoplodon bidens. Next base: position 106,188,647 of record NC_138162.1, read on the forward strand.
CCGAGGCACAGGGTGCTGGTGCGGGGGCTTGTGCTGCCCGTCGGGGATGGCTCGGCCCCAGGCCCCCTCCAGCCAAAGCCGCCCGTGCCCCTGCCTCTAGATCCTCCCTCGGGCGCCCCGCTCTTGGCAGCCCCCCAGCAGCCTCTGCCCCCTGTCCTCCTGCAGTACCAGGTCCCCTGAGTGCAGCTCAGGTGGCTGCCCAGAGCGCCGTGGAGGCCACCAAGAACCAGAAGGCTGGGCTGGGCCCTGGCTGCGCCCATCAACCCTCTTCAGCAAGCCGCTCCAGGAGTGGGTCCCCCCCTACAGCCAGGCCCGGGCCCCCCGGTGCCCCATAAGCCACCTCCCCCCTTTCCAGCCCAGCCTGGTCTCCACTGTGGCCCCTGGCCCAGGGCACTGTTCAGGGTGGGCACTGTTCTCTGGCCCAGCTCGGGGCCCTGGCCCTCAGCGGGCAGCAGTCAGTCTCCAACAAACTACTGGCCTGGAGCGGGGTCCTCGAGTGGCAGGAGAAGCCCAAACCTGCCTCTGTGGTGCCAACGCCAAGCTGAGTTGGTCACTGCCTTCTCAGGTCTACCTGAATCACGGCAAGAACCTGAAAAGAGGACGGTGCTGATCACGCAGCTCATGCCCCAGCAGCTGCTGAGCACCCTGCACCCTTTGTTCTGGAGCTCAGGGATGGTCCATTTCCACTTCACCAACAAGGACCTGGACTCCCTCCGAGGTCTCTACCACATCCTGGGCAACGGCTTCGCTGGCTGTGTGCACTTCCCCATGCGGCCGTCTGCAAGGTGCGTGTGCTCATGCTCCCGTACTCATTCAAAAAGGTCTTCATGGGCCTTATCCCCTAAGACCAGAGACATTTTGTGAGTGGCATCCGGCAGGTCATCACCAACCACAAGCAACTCCAGCAGCAGAAGCTTGAGCAGCAGCTCCGGCCGCCGCAGCCCCAGCCTCAGGGGACCGTGGGAGCCTCTGCAGCCACGGGGCAGCCCCAGCCCAGGGGTGCTGCCCAGGCGCCCCACAAGGCCCTCCTGCAGCGGCCCTGGCCCGCCCCCTCCCGGACCCACCCATCGGCCCCAGAACCCCGGGGCCGACCCCCAACTGCAGAGCCTCCTCTTCAACCCGCCACCGCCCTAGACTGGGGTCCCCCCGCCTCAGGCCTCTCTCCACCACCTCCAGCCACTAGGGGCCCCTGCACTGCTGTCCCCACCGCACCAGGGGCCTATCCAGTCCTGGCCTGTGCAGCTTCCCCCCAGGGCTCCACTGTCAGGTCAGAGGCTGCTCAGCAGGCTTCCCTGGGGCCCGGTCCCCCAGCCAGGCCTGCAGCCCAGCGTCATGGAGGATGACGTCCTCATGGACCTCATCTGAACCCCCGACACCCAAGAAAGTTCCTTTTAACACACACACACACACACACACACACACAGAGGCTTGGTTAAGAAATAAAATATGAATTATTTAAATAATATTATAACTATCAATAATTACTAATGTTTTGAAAAGTTTTTAAATCATGACATTTTCTCAGACTGAAATTAAAATATCACACACTGTAACGGTCCTACTGCCCATGACTAGTACGCCGAAGATGTCACATGACCTTCAGCACACCTGTGTTCTCAACATCCATACTGCAATATACTCTGTTGAGTGAGGCCATCATGCACTTGCAGGTGACAGCAAGGTCAAATTTCTATGAAAGCTTCTAAAAGCTTGCACAGTTTCAGAACCTACCTCATCATGGACCACAGTGTGCGGACCACACATGGAGTAGCAACTCTATTTCTGGGGCTTTTGTTGAAATGGCTCAGCCTGTATCCCAATACTACCGTTTTTGAATACTTTATATTTCCTCATCTGATTTGAAATGTCATCTTATCATAAACCAAGTTCTGATATATAGTTGGTCTTTTTCTAGGTCTCATATTTTATTCCATTAGTCTTCACTAGCATCACATAGTTTTAATTACTGGAATATTTCCTTCTGAAAAGTTTCATAATCTTCTTCTTATAGGGCTATTCATTTCTTATTTAATTCATATTATCCCTGGATATTTGAGAAGGTGCTAACAAATACTGAAAGCGTGAATGAATATGTCATCAAGGTCCATCTCAAGCCTGAACTGAGACAATCATAGAATTTGGACTGGAGGATGCAGGGTCCCTGGAAGAAATGTGTCATGTCAGAGTCCAAAGAGTCTCTTAGGATACACTCATCATAAGGAAAAAAGAGAGGTGTGTAAGTTTGGGTCTGTGATGAAACCTTATCATCAAAGGGAAGGAGTACATTAAAATGTCTAAGTCCTAAAGAAAGAGAATGTAGTGAGTAAAAATGAAAACGTCTGCTTATGTATATTAGACCTCTGGGAGAAGCAGATTCTCAACTGTATATATGTAAATAAGAAAGCAAGAGCCAGGGGAATTAAGTTCCCACATCCTGCAAGCTGCTTGGTGTGGCCAAAAAAAAAAAAGCAAGAGCCAGGATATTTTTGAAATTAAAAAAAATGAACATTGAATTGTCCTACTAAATATTGCAACATATTATTGAAATCACAAAAATTAACATATTTTGGTATTGAGACATGAATGAATAAACAGAACAGAATAGAAAGTCCAGAGATTAACCAAAATATATATGGGAATTTAGTATGTGATAAAGGTAAATCTCATATCAGTAAATGGTATTCAGACAACTAAGAAGAGATTTGGAAAGGGAAAAGTTGTACAAAAAGCTCACACTGTACACCAGATTAAATTCCAAATGGATCAAATATTTACATGTAAAAAAATAAAAATATAAAAGAAAACACGGGTAAATTCATTTAAAACTTTAGAGCAGGGAAGATTTTTTTCCTAAGGAAAACTCAAAATACAGAAGCCATAAAAGAAAAGATTGATAAATTGACTACATAAATATTTTATTTTTTCATGTTTTTTTGCGGTATGTGGGCCTCTCACTGTTATGGTCTCCTGTTGTGGAGCACAGGCTCCGGACGCACAGGCTCAGCGGCTGTGGCTCACAGGCCTAGCCGCTCCACGGCATGTGGGATCCTCCCAGACTGGGGCACAAACCCATGTCCCCTGCATCGGTAGGCGGACTCTCAACCACTGTGCCACCAGGGAAGCCCTACATAAATATTTTAAACTCTTCAATTAAAAATATAAAAATCAAAGTCAAAAGAAAAATGGGCATTTGGGGGAAAAAATAGAAACTTTTTCCACAGGAAAAGACGGTAAAAGAACATAGAATTCAGTAAGTAAAAGCTAATAGCCCAATAGAAAAATGGACATAATTAGATAGTTTATAGAGATATGAGTGGCTCTTAACCCATAAAAATATGTTTAATCTCACTTATAATAAAGAAAATATGAATTTAAACTATATTGAATGCCATGTTCAACCTATGACTAACAAAAATCCATGTTTGACAGCACATTCTTTTGGCAAGAATGTGGGAAACCAGTATGTTCACAAATTGCTGGTGGAAATGCAAACAGATTCAACTCTCATGATCACCAATCAGAAATATCACAATTATAAATGTATTCACCCTTTGCCTCAGCACTTCCACTTCTGGAAATTTACCCTACAGATATAACTACATTCTTTTTTTTTTTTTTCAGCTGCGTGGCTTGTGGGATCTTAGTTTCCTGCCCAGGGATCAAACCCCGCCCGGAGTGAAAGCTCCAAATCCTAACCACTGGACTGCCAGGGAACTCCCGACACTCTTATGAAATTACATACGTACAAAATGATTCATTGCAAGATTGTCTGTAATAGCAAAAGACTGAAAATAACTCAAGTGTCTATCAGTAGAGTATGGTAAATAACTTATGGTAACTTCTAATGGAATATTGTGTGGCATTTTTCACAAAAGTTGCTATGTACTGCTTCAGAAAATCTCTGATATGTCAAGTGAAAAAAAAAAGCAAGGTGCATGTATTAGTTCACTGGGGTTACCATGCCAAAGTACCACAATCTAGGTAGCTTATAACAACAGAAATTTATTGTCTGAAAGTTTTGGAGGCTAGAAGTCCAAAATCAAGATGGCAGAACCATGCTCCTTCTAAAGCCCCAAGGGGAGGATCCTTCCTTGCCTCTTCTAACTTCTGTTGGTGGCCAGCATCCTTGGCTTTCCTTGGCTTGCAGCTGCTTCATTTCAGTCTCTGCCTCTGTTATCACATGACCTTCTCTCTATGTGTCTGTGTTCAAATTTCCCTCTTTCTATAAGGACACCAGTCATATTGGATTAGGGTCCACCCTAATGACCTCATCTTAACTTGATTACATCTTCCAACACCCTATGTCCAAATAAGTTCCCATTCATAGGTACTGGAGGTTAGGGCTTCAACATATCTTTTGAGGGGACACAATTCACCCTGTAATAGTGCAGAATAGTATTTGTATGCTGCCTTTTGTGTAAGAAAAGGAGATAAAAATACGTTATTAGTATTGATAGAGAATCTGTAGAAGAATACATAAGAAAATAATATGAGTTTTTATCCTGGGAGGGGAATAGGACAGATGTAGGCAAGGATGGGAGGCAAATTAAAACATGCACCAATTTTGAGTATTCATTGGGGAAAAAAAGATTCCCTTAACCTTGTTGCTTGGAATCCTTTCCTTCAAGGGGTCCAGGTTCAAGGATGTAGGACTGCCTTTCCTTTCCTATAGGTCCAATCACCCTATTTCATTCTTCAGTGATTAATACCTTCATAATCATTATATTGGAATTGCTATTAATGTTCAATGTTAGAATTAATCTACAGACAAAGCATAAGGAAGACTTAATTATAATTTCAGAAAAATAATCCTTGACAACGAAAACTAATGATATCACTGACAAACCCAGCATAAAGGAGTAGGAGGGAAAATGGAGGAAAACATAGGTACAGCCACTTTTGCATCTTCTATACGGGCAATAAGTAAACAGTGTTAAAAATCAAAGTCAGGGGCTTCCCTGGTGGCGCAGTGGTTAAGAATCCGCCTGCCAATGCAGGGGACACGGGTTCGAGCCCTGGTCCGGGAAGATCCCACATGCCGCGGAGCAAGTAAGCCTGTGTGCCACAGCTACTTAAGGCCAAGCACCTAGAGCCATTGCTCCACAACAAGAGAAGCCACCGCAGTGAGAAGCCCACACGCCGTGCAACAACGAAGACCCAATGCAACCAAAAATAAATAAATTTTAAAAATAAATAAAAGTCAAAGTCAATTAATATATAACTAAATTGGAGGGGTGAGGGAGTGTTGAGAGGCAAGAGAAGGGAGGTGAGAGTGTTAAATTCAGGGAGTCAATAGACCTTTTTAAAGTTGATAAATCAAAAAATAGAAATATATAAGCATGTTATTTAGAGTTCAGTAGCAAACAAGCAGATGAAATAATAATAGGAACAGTTAAAATGATCTGGGGGGTTATTTTACTTTTTATTTTTACTATTTTTTTTTATTATGTGTCTTATGTAGAACAATGATCCTCAAAATGTTCATTTCCTAGTACTTGGAACCTGTGAGTGGTGACCTTAGTGGCAAAAGTGACTTTGCAGATATGATTAAGTTAAGGCTGTTGAGATGGGGCGATTATCCTCCTTAATCAGGAAAAGCACAACGTAATCACAAGGGTCCTTATAAGAGCGAGGCAGAGGGTAAGAGGAAGAGAGGAGCTATGACGATGGAAGCACAGGTTGAAGTGATACACTTTGAAGATGGGGGAAGGGGCCAGGAGCCAAGGAGTGCAGGTGGCTTCTAGAAGCTGGGGAATGCAGGGAAAAGGATTCTCCCCTACAGCTCCAGAAGGAACACAGTTTTCCCAATACCTTGATTTAACCCTTAAGACTCATTTTGAACTTCTGACCTGCAGAACTGGAAGATAATAGAGATGTGTTGTCTTAAGCCACTAAAATTTGCAGTTATTTGTTGCAGCATCAACAGGAAATGAATACACGATGCGTGTATTACTTGTACAGTAAGTCCCCTACATACGAACCTTCAAGTTGCGAACTTGCATTCACATGTCCAATCACGTGAGTTAGTTTACGTGTTTGGCGTACATTGTCACGTGTGTGCATCCTCTACGACTGGTTGTGCTTTTGTGTACTTTACAGTACTGTATAGAGTGCAGTAGTACTGTATCTTTATTTCAAGCTAGATCTGCAAGAGGACGACTTCACTGAACTCCTTGCTGTGTAACATGAGGAGCTTACTGATGAAGACCTGATGGAATTGGAGGCGCAAAGAAAGGACAAAGAGAGACAAGAGGAAGAAGTAACCAAAGAACTGAAGAGATTGCCAACGCAGGAACTGGCAAGGGGATTTTCTTTATTTGAGGAGGCGCTGCTGGTTTTTAAGGCACAGGACTTAGAATGTGTACCACAAACAGAATGGTCCGCGAAGGTAGCAGCAGCCGTGCAGAATGCACTCCAGTGCTACTGTGTCATCTATGATGAGAAGAAAAGAGCTACTACCCAGACATCACTAGATCGTTTTTTCAAGAGGGTAGGTAGAATTGAATCCAGCAAGGAGCCAGAGGCTGTTCCATCCACGTCAAGCGTGAGTGACATTGCAGCCTGCCCTCCATCTCCTGTTGCTGACCATCCTTCAGCTCTACCATCTCCTACCTCCTCTCCTTCCTCCAGTCAGTAACTCTTCTCTCCTGTTCACTCCATGCCAGCCCCTGGATGCCAGCTGTTGTTCTGTACTACTGTACTTTCCAAGGTACTGCACTGTAAGATTAAATATGTTTTCTTTATTTTTTCTGTGTGCTTTTCTATGTATTATTTGTGTGAAGAGTATTATAAACCAATTACAGTATGGTACTATATAGCTGATTGTGTTAGTTGGGTACCTAGGCTAACTTTGTTGGACTTACAAACAAACTGGACTTACAAACGTGCTCTCAGAACGGAACTCGTTTGTATGTAGGGGACTTACTGTACTACCTTTTTTTTTTTCTGGTACGCGGGCCTCTCACTGCTGTGGCCTCTCCTGTTGCGGAGCACAGGCTCCGGACGCACAGGCTCAGTGGCCATGGCTTACGGGCCAGCTGCTCCGCGGCATGTGGGATCTTCCTGGACCGGGGCACGAACCCGTGTCCCCTGCATCGGCAGGCGGACTCTCAACCACTGCGCCACCAGGGAAGCCCCTTACTGTACTACTTTTAAAAATTAAAAGAAATGGAAACAGTCACATATAAGGCTGTCAGTGGAGAAAATGTGAGAAATGGAATCAAGCCCCACCCTTTTTCCCTTTGGGGAAGGTAGGGAAGGCCATGTTCTCATTTTGTATGTATTAGTTTGGGAAGTTTAGCTAGGCCAGGAAAACTGTGGAAGATCCATTTTCATGGAAGCCCAAGTACTGGATTATCAGACACTGTTGTGCCCCGAAACACTCAACCTGGAAGAAGCTTTCTGCCATCCTACCCATCTGCAGCTGAACCAGAAGGCTAGCATGGAGAACAAGCCTAGGGCCATGCATAAGGACAAAGCTAGGCCTTGTTAGAGGGTGATGGAGGGATGCCCCCACCTGCCCTGCTCATGGCCATTTGTTTGGAAGTCAGTGTGGCCACCGGTCAGAAGGTTTGGTACGAGATCACAGGACAGTGCCTAGGAGAGATGGGGCATAGGCTGTTTCAACCAGGCAGGTAGGAGGCCTCCTTTTACTAGGGTTCCACTCCACTCTACCATTCCTCTGGGTGGTCTTCCCCCCACCCCCAATGCCAGGACTTCACCCTTTAGAAGAAGTACCTAACAGGATGACTTCAAAGCACATCTCTAACTTACACTGATACGGTGATTTGGAAAGCACCACAATTCTTGGTCTTAAGGCTGCTCATTCAGAAAGGTACTTCTCACTCCCAACCCCCATTTTTTTTTGCACAATTTTTTTTTTTTTTGGTGGCCTTGCCGCATGGCTTATGGGATCTTAGTTCCCCGACCAGGGATTGAACCCAGGCCCTTGGCAGGGAAATTGCAGAGTCCTAAACACTGGAGCATCAGGGAAGTCCCACCAACCCCAGTTTTTATCACAATGGTGTGTAAGATTTAAAACTCCCAGAGATGGCCTTGGTCATCCTAGTTCAGGAAATCCTGTTGGCAGAACTCAAGTGAAATAAGATCTTTCTCCCCCTGAAGAACAGGAAAAGAAGGTGGTGACAGGGCAGGTGACAAGCCCAACTGGCAACTTTGAAATGTGGTTGGAGTGGGGGCCAGGGACTTAAAGTGTGCATTACAGCTGCATTTTGAAAATTTCTCCATCAAAACACTTAACACCACTTGAAAGGATCTGCATTTCTCCGAGGCCCTTAAGTGTTGATGCTTTTCCTGCACCTGCTTAGTCACTCCTGAAACCGACACTCTTGTTTCCAGCTAATGGAATTGTTCTATTAAAAACTGGAATGAGTAGACTTTGCACTGCTTTAGTTCATGGAAGAAATATTCATTCTTAGGAGTAAACAAAATCCCACTTGGTAAGTAAGTACCGGGACAAGAATAACGTTTAGTCGAAGTGACACGTACAGGAAAGAAAAGTACTCAATCTAGGGACGAGAAGTTCTCCTTTAAGGAATTGTTAATGTATGGTTGATCCAGGGTATATGACAGCAAGATGAAAGGATGCTGAGAGGTCATTATAAATCCATGATTGAGCCCCTTCCTCCAGTGAAGAAATTGACATTGAGTAAAGCTCAGTGACTGGCCCAAGGCCTATTAGATAGTAAGTAGCAGAGCCAGGAACTGAAAGCAGGTGTCCTGACTCCAAGCCCAGTGCTTCCTCCTTTACCAAGCTGCCAACCTGTTAGAAACCTTGTGCGCGCCTGTCGTCTTACTCGTGTATCCTGTGATTCATCCTGGAAGTAGTCTATGTCACTTCTGCTCACGTTTATTAGCCAAAGCAAATCACATATCAACGAGGCAGGGTGGATGGATGGCCCTCCTCCTGGGAGAGCAGTGAATAAAAACGGAAACAATAATACAGTCTGTACCACTACCTTCCTCAGTCCCTTTAACCCAGCAGCGGTAGCAGCTGTTGATAATCTCTAGTTTAGCTCATTGTCCTTCCTCTGTTGGGCTCTTCCGTTCCCTGTGTAACCAGTACCTGGGATTGGCAGCTCTGTTTCAATATTCAAGTGATTTCTGCTTCTTAGTTAAGCCAGCTGTCTCTACCACATTAACTATGAACCCTTTCTATGCCTTAGGATGTGCTAGGCACAGATCACCATGTGTGGTGTGGATTTTTTTTTTTTTTTTTTTTGCGGTACGCGGGCCTCTCACTGCTGTGGCCTCTCCCGTTGCGGAGCACAGGCTCCGGATGCGCAGGCTCAGCGGCTATGGCTCACGGGCCCAGCCGCTCCGTGGCATGTGGGATCTTCCCAGACCAGGGCACGAACCCGTGTCCCCTGCATCGGCAGGTGGACTCTCAACCACTGCGCCACCAGGGAAGCCCGATGTGGATTTTTTAAAGTAGTACTATGTGCAAAAATACTAAGTGAGTAATAATTATGATCACGATCAGCCTGAATCAGTTGGGAGCTGGTTCCATTCTGAGTGACAGAAAATCCAAAGCAACAGTGACGTAAACAAGAAAGAACTTTACTTCACTTGTCCATAAACCATGCCTCAAAGGGTCTGATTTGATATCTCCATAATCATCAGGACCCCAGGATCATTGCTTGGCTTCTCCTTCATGCTACCAGATGGACTGAAGCAATGACAAAAGTGTTTTGGAACTCGGCAGTTCAAATGGCTGTCTCCTGCAATCCCTTCCCCCAGTTGCTTTGAGAAAGGTTAATTGCCTGTATTAACTTGTTTGCTTAAAAAATGTGTAGGTTGATAGGGGCTTCCCTGGTGGCGCAGCGGTTGAGAGTCTGCCTGCCGATGCAGGGGACACGGGTTCGTGCCCCGGTCCGGGAGGATCCCACATGCCACGGAGCGGCTGGGCCCGTGAGCCATGGCCGCTGAGCCTGCGCGTCCGGAGCCTGTGCTCCGCAACGGGAGAGGCAGCAATGGTGAGAGGCCCGCGTACCATAAAAAAACAAAACAAACAAACAAAAAAATGTGTAGGTTGATAAAATTTCAATTGGCCAGAACTCAACACCTAACCATAGCTAGCCACAATGGAGGCTGAGAAATATTCATCTTTATTCTAGGCTGCTACGTGTCCAGCTAAAAATTGGAAGTTCTATTATTAAAGGATTATGGAGAATGAATACCCAGGGAAAGTAGCAATCTCTGCCACACCCACAGACGTTTTCACTCGTTGATAAATCTTTTTTTTTTTTTTTTTTTTGCTGTACGCGGGCCTCTCACTATTGTGGCCTCTCCCGTTGCAGAGCACAGGCTCTGGACGTGCAGGCTCAGCAGCCATGGCTCACGGGCCCAGCCGCTCCGCGGCATGTGGGATCTTCCCAGACCGGGGCACGAACCCGTGTCCCCTGCATCGGCAGGCGGACTCTCAACCACTGCGCCACCAGGGAAGCCCCGTTGATAAATCTTGAGTAACTATTTCTGTATTCAAAGTAACCGTAAACCCCAAGAAGGACGCAGGCATTTTTTTCCATTATGGAGAAAAGAGAATTTACTTTCCAGAACTCTGAAGTGGATCTGATAAAGAAACTTGCTCTCCTCAGAGTTAGAAAGAGAAAATAAGCAGCTAATAGACAACAGGTTGAAACAGAAATTGGCAAGAAATGCTATTATACTGATATTAAAACAAACGTAGTCAATGTTTATATAACACTTTTTGACATTGTTACAATCGCGCTCATTAAATCCTCACCAAAAAATTGTAGTTTGTATTACCATCCTCATTTGACAAGAGAGCTGAAATTTAAAGAATTTCAATGATTTACCCAAGTTTAAAAGCAATGGACTAAAATTAGTGTCCTTAAGGTCTAGACCTCAGAATCTATGCTCTTTCTTCCCCTCCAGCATGCCTCCTTTCGTGGAATTGGACAAAGCACATATGTCTCCAGGCTGGAAGTCGATGGTGATGACTCACAATGAGAGATATATATACAAGGACACTGGAGATCTGAGCTACGTAACATAGTTGGATCATTGAAGAAAAGACCTAGCCCTTTGTTAGAAGATTGCCTTTCTATAAACCAAAGAGGGCATGATGAAAGGTAACAGTATTTTTTCTAAGTGAGATTTACAGGCAGTGAAGCATGGAAGCGTAGAATTCTCCCACATGCTCTGTTTCCTGAGACATTTAGCTTCTGACCATCCTTCTGCCTCGGTTTCCATCAACACTCCCTAGACTGCTGGGACACAGAAAGACAAACACTGTGTGATTCCACTCTTAGGACATATGTAAAGTAGTCAAAACCACAGAAACAGAAAGTAGAAAGGTGGTTACCAAGGGCTGGAGGGAGGAGGGAGGAGTAATTTGTTTTAATGGGTATACAGTTTCAGTTTTGCAAGAAGAGAAAGTTCAAGAGATCTGTTGCATAACAGCCTAAATAAACTTCATGAGACTGAACTGGACTTTTTAAATGATTAAGATGGTAAATTTCATGTGTGTGTGTTTTTTTAACTGAGATACAGTTGATGTTCAATGTTATAATAGTTTCAGTTGTACAACATAGTGATTCAAAATTTTTTAGATTATACTCCATTTAAAGTTATTATAAAATATTGGCTGTATTCTCTGTGCTGCACAATACATCCTTGTAGCTTATTTCTTTCATACAGAAGTTTGTAGGTCTTAATCGCTTACCCCCATCTTGCCCTTCCCCCTGCTTTCCTCTCCCCACTGGTAACCACTAGTTTGTCCTCTATATCTGTGGGTCTGTACATTTTATGTGTTTTTACACACACACACACACACACACACACACACGTAAGAAGCAAAATTCTCCAGGTGAAAAGTAAGATGCTGGCCCAGGAATCAGTTACACAGCTTTGAGATGCCAATCTAAATTGTAACTAGGTAACTAAGCCATAGCTTTTGGGTACACCACGCTTGATCAGATTGGAACTGAGCTACTGAGGTTTTCCACTCTTTATGGGTGGATTGAATTAAAGGCTGCCAGTGCCAAATCTTCAGAGGAGAGGAGGTGGGTTGAGGCAGATCCTTGGTTACTCACAGTACATAGCTAGCTCAGTCCTTCTCACACAAAGACAGTGGATAAATCTTTATTCAATTCTTTACAGCTGAATTTTGTGACAAATTGTATTCCAAAGTGGCTCTAGTAGTACCAGAGACACTGATTTAGAGTTTGAATATTGTTTCAGGTAAAGTGGAAATGGATAAAAGCAATATTTCTAGTTAATATATTTTTAGATAATGTGATTTTAAATGTGTGAGTTAAAATGCAATAAATACTAATGAAGTTACTTACAAAACAGAAACAGACTCACAGACATAGAAAACAAACTTATGATTACCTAATGGGAAAGGAGAGGGGAAGGGATAAATTAGATAAACAACAAGGTCCTACTGTACAGCACAGGGCACTATATTCAGTATCTTGTAATAAACTCTAACGGAAAAGAAAAAATGTAATAAATATTAGAAATAGATGTTTTACTATTTTATCTGTTTTGAAAAGTTTATATATTGAGAATTATAGGGGAGTTTTTTTTTTTTTTTTTAAGGAGAACCCTAATAGTATCTGGCTTCAGAGATGTTCTCCTAAGAAACAAAACACACTGTCACGGAGTCCCCAGCGCTTGCCTTTAATCAGCCTGGACTCTGTATCACTCCAGCTGTCTGTGCTGCTTGTGGGTATGTGCTAGGACTGGATCTCCAACTTCCACTCTTCCAGTAACTGGCTCCTGGGTACAGTCTTCTGATTTTGCTTCTTTCCTCTCACTGAATTTGCTACCCTGCTGGTGTCTCCCTCCACTTTTCCCCTCTGCTTACTGGACTCCACCTACTGCTATACTTTTCCATTTGCTTCATCCCTCTCTGCTTTATGTTTTTAAAACTTGGACACAAAATACATTATATTTAGCTACAAACTCTGGGATTTGTTAGAAGATAGTGCTAAGTGTTCTTAGCATCTGCATACAATAACCAAAGAAGGTTTGATAATAATAAGCCGTATATACAGAATAAGGACCAAAAGCCATGCTTGTCCTCCTGATAGAAGTACAATGGTTGTGGAATCCTCAGTCTAAGGGGCTCCTTTCAGGGAAAATCTGACCCATCTTCCTATAGCTAAACTGTGGTACTCTGAAAATGTACAAGTTATTAGTGTCAGACAGCAAATTTGCACAAAGGCATACAAAGGTCTGAAATTTGATAGCATTTTTCATGAAAGTGGAAAAGACCCTCTTCTTTGCTCTTATCATGTTTTATAATAATTCATTTCTCTGTATGAACCCTTTTGAAGTTGGTAAACCAAGGCTGAAGTGATGGAAACATATTCTGAAAGATCTCCCAAAAGGGAGCTCCCGATACAAAGCAACATAGGATAAAAAGGCAGAATAACGACCTTAAGGTTAGCTTCTGATCAGATAGTCTAAGTTCTAACTTTGGCTCTGCCACTCACCACGTACCTGACCTTGGATAAGTTACTTACTGACTCTCAAGCTCTATTTTGTTCACCTATATACATGGGGATAAAAATACTACTTACCTGGTAGAGTTACTACAGCAAGTAAATGAGAGGGTCTATGTAAATCTCTTATCACAGTTATTCTTAGAGCTTAGTAAGATTTGGGTAACTGGTAATATTGAAAGCAACATAAAACCCCTGTTCCTGCCATGAGAGAGGAGGTTTTTAAAAAATTCTGAATATTCAGAACAGATCAGCTATTGGGTAGCTGCAATTTATACTTAAAACAGCAGGTGGCACTAGTACCATATTTATCTGGGACTACATGTCCCCTGGTTTTTGGTTTTTTTTTTTTAAGCATTCATTTTCAGCTTTCTTTTCCAGAAATAGGAGCATTTCCCCCTTGATCTTTTAATTTTTGTTATCCCTCTATGGTTTGTAGGCTATTCAGTAGCATAGCAAAGTAAATTATTTCTCTGTTTAGTTTTTTTTTTGGTTTTGTTTTGTCTTGTGCATTTTTTTTGGCTGCGTTGGGTCTTCACGGCAGTGCACAGGCTTCTCTTACTGCGGTGGCTTCTCTTGTTGCGGAGCACAGGCTCTATGTGCACGGGCTCAGTAGTCGTGGCGCACAGGCTTAGTTGCTCTGCAGCATGTGGGGTCTTCCCAGACCAGGGCTCGAACTTATGTCCCCTGCACTGGCAAGTGGATTCTTAACCACTGTGCCACCAGGGAAGCCCTAGTATTTTTAATGCAGACACAAATTGCCGTGGGCTGATTTCATGAAATTTTTAAAATTTATTTTGAAGTTTTGCCCTCTTTCTAATTCGCTCTCTAAGTTTGACTATTGTTTCCTATGGGCATGGAAATAAGAATATTTTACATCTGTGGTCTCCTTTAATCCTAAGAAAAGTTCAAGCCCCCCTTTCCAGAATACCATAGGATATGCATTTATTAGAAGAAGTGTTTGAAGAAAAGACTTTGAGCGTGGCAAAAGGAAACGTACCAACGATTCTGAAATCATTTTTAAATTGCTTGATGGATACGCTCATGGGTCATTCAGCAGCAATGATCATTATAGTTTCCAGTTCAGTTTGCATTGCTGTCACAATATCTTGGTGTATGTAATTTCCTATGCTGCTGCTATTGCAACTAACGGCAGGTCATTCTCTAGCCCAGCTAGGAAGCCACAGGTCTGACTTCATTTGGTTGCATCAGGCTTGAACTGTGACATGGCCCCGGGCTCCCTTGCATTACAGAGTTTAGAGACCCTCTAAGAGCTAACTCAGTCCCTCACAGCAAGATGCTCTCTCAGAGCCAACTGAAGGCAAACACAGGCTCTGTGCAAAACAGATTCGTGCAACCACACCCCGGAGTCTCGTTTGCAACCATAATTCTGTGGTCAGAGCACAAATGGTGGTATTAAGAAAGATCGACCACGAGGGCGGAGCTTCATCTCACACCGGGCTGGGAGGTGAGCTCTGAGGGTCCTGCTAATGCCTTTTAGGGGAACAGTGACACCAGCTTTGGGGGAGGAATTCACAGTGACGTCCTGCAGCCCACTGAAAGGCTCATTCCCTCCAAGAGCGTACACTAGTGACAAAATAACAGCAATTGGGTTGACCTATTTAAGCTTCTCTGTAACAAGTGAAATCACTTTAAACCTAAACTCTCTTCTGTGTTTAAAGACAGATAAGTTTAAGGAGAAAACTAAACTTTGTAGAAACTGAAATGTCACGTGTGTTATATAGTCAAGTAGTAAATTTCATGAAATGGCCCTCATTTTTTTTTTTTTTTTTTTTGCCCATGAGGTCCCCTCCCATGGACATCAAAACAAGCGAGAAGAGTTATGATAAAATTCAGGTTTATTTGAAAATATTCATTGTTGATTCTGTTAGCCAGTTACGCTACTAGCAAATAAGGACAATTTGGCGTCCTCAGTTTCTGTCTCACATTTCCCTGCGTTGGACAGAGCAGTCCTGAATACTGATCTAATGATAGTGTTAGACGACTTCATTTCTTATTTCTGGTGAATGGGACTACGTGACAATTTGTGCTTCAGTGTGTTGCAAGCTGCTGGTTTCCAATATATATTCTTTATCAAATTAAGGATGTATATCCTATTCTTAGTTGACTAAGAGTTTGGATCAAGAATGAATGTTAATTGTATCAAATACTTTTGCACATCTATCCAGATGATCATTTGGTTTTTCCCTGAGACCTTTTTTTTCTTCTTCTTTTTTTTTTTTTTTTTAGAGACGGGGTCTCGCTATGTTGCCCAGGCTGGAGTGCAGTGGCTATTCACAGGCGCGATCCCACTACTGATCAGCACGGGAGTTTTGACCTGCTCTGTTTCCGACTGGGCCAGTTCACCCCTCCTTAGGCAACCTGGTGGTCCCCTGCTCCCGGGAGGTCACCATATTGATGCCGAACTTAGTGCGGACACCCGATCGGCATAGCGCACTACAGCCCAGAGCTCCTGGGCTCAAGCGATCCTCCTGCCTCAGCCTCCCGAGTAGCTGGGACTACAGGCGTGGGCCACCGCGCCCGGCTGAGACCTTTTTTTAATTCTTATTGGAGTATAGTTGATTTACACTGTTGTGTTAGTTTCAGGTGTACAGCAAAGTGAATTGGTTTTATATGTACATATATCTATTCTTTTTCAGATTCTTTCGGGGACTTCCCTGGTGGTCCAGTGGTAAAGAATCTGCCTTCTAATGCAGGGGACGTGGGTTCAATTCCCGGTCGGGGAACTAAGATCCCACATGCCGTGGGGCAACTAAGCCCACGTGCCACAACTACTGAGCTCACACGCCTCCAGGAGAGAGCCCACGCGCCCTGGAGCCCGTGTGCCAAACTAGAGAGAGAAAACCTTCACGCCACAGCTAGAGAGAAGCCCACGCAGCACAACCATAAGCTCGCATGCCTCAAAAGATAAATAAATAAATAGAAGAAAATAAATAAATAAATAGATTCTTTTCCCATATAGGCCATTACAGAGTATTGAGTAGAGTTCCCTGTGCTATACAGTAGGTCCTTATTAGTTATCTATTCAATATACAGTAGTGTGTATATGTCAATTCCAATCTCCCAATTTATCCCTCCCCACCATGAGACCTTTTGATGACATAAATTCTGTTGCTAAATTTCCCACTACTGAACCATGCTTCCACTTTTAGAATAAAACTTAAGTCATTCTGCATTGTTCTTTTCATTGAGCGCATAATGAGATTCACTAATATTTTATTTTGCATCTCTATTTATAGCTGTTTTTGTACAAATATAAGTTTGCATTTATATTTTTTCTTCTACATTTTAACGAGTTTTTCTTCCAGGGTTGTGTTTTTTCATAAAAGAAATTAGGAAGCATTACATCTTTTTCTATGGAATAGTTAATATTACATTCAACTGATCTTTTCTTTTAATATACAGAAGTATATGCCTTTATATCTGGAGCTGGCACATTTTTTTAGATGTAATATTTGGACCATATTTTCCATGCCTTCTATGCTGTTTGGTCAGCTCAGATTTTCTACTTCTTGGCTCAATTTCGTTCACCTACATTTTCCTAGTGAATTCTGTCTTTCATTGTGACTCTTACAGTTTATTAATTAAGAACTATACAGCATAGTCTCTTATAAATTTGCTTTTCTACATCTGTGGTCCTGTATCCTTTTGTATTCCTAACTGTGTGTACAGTATTTACATTTTTCTTTTACTCTTGACTAGATTCACTCCAGATCTATTCATTTTATCAGTATACTTCTACTTCAAATGGCTTACAGAACGTTAAGTAAGATATATGGCCATTTAAATTTTCCTGTTGTTCACATTCTAGGTAAACAAGACTTTCCTATCTTCAAATAATACACCATTCCGAAGAATTCTAACATTTGTACCCAGACCATGAATTACAACGACAATTTTAAAAATAGGAAGTCAAGTGAGGTCTTTTTGGCAAATTACAGGAGAAATCAAAACACAATTCCGGACTTCCCTGGAGGTGCAGTGGTTAAGAATCCGCCTGCCAATGCAGGGGACACGGGTTCGATCCCTGGTCCGGAAGATCCCACATGCCGCGGAGCAACTAAACCCATGCGCCACAACTACTGAGCCACAACTACTGAGCCCACGTGCCACAACTACTGAAGCCCGTGTGCCTAGAGCCCGTGCTCTGCAACGAGAGAAGCCACTGCAATGAGAAGCCTGCGCACTGTAACGAAGCGTAGCCCCCGCTCACCACAACTAGAGAAAGCCCGCATGCAGCAACGAAAACCCAACGCAGCCAAAAATAAAATAAATAAAATAAATAAATTTACTTTAAAAAAAAAAACACAATTCCCAGGGCCAGGCTCTCTCTTGGCACTTGAAGTGTGGGCCAAGCCCAAAGTTAATAAGGACAGACTTTAACAGTCAGATCATTTCTAAATGGAGTTTGCCTCCAGAGAGAACATAAGTGAATTTATTTCTCCTCCTAAGAGACTTTTTGCGTATGTGGTCTGAGTCGTTGTGAGAAACAAACCCTGAGGCATCATTTTATGGAGGGAAGGGCTTGTTTAAATAAGAACAGTATGCCACAGTAACATGACTAAGAAACTATGTAAGTAAGGAACCCCAGGGCGCTGTCCTCCTGATCCAGCTGGGCCAGGTGATTGCTGCAAAGTATTTAAAGATAACTTGTTATTGTGAAAGAAGTGATTTCAGGAATATTGCCCAAATATGCAAAAGAATCCTGAGATGAAGCCATACCCTGTGATTGAAGGCTCTACAAGAAAAACTACTTCCATGATGTTGCCTACAAGTTAACATTAAAGGTTTGTTGTTAAGCTATCATTCATGGGCTTTGCAAGCACGGATTTGCTTGATTCAAAGAATAACTTTGAAAATATCCAAATTTAAAATCTTACCATCCAAACGAACAATCCCTAAAACCTTGAGTCACGTTCATTGTGGCAGTAACAACTCTATGCTAAATGCAGATTCTCCCAAGAGGATAAAAAGATTTGACATTCTAAAACATGAATTCTGAGGCCAAGGACCAGTAGAAGACAGCAAATAGCTGTCCCAATCTCAATGAGCTAATGAACATAAAAGCAGTTTAAAATACTACCCATGTGTATATCTGCAGGAAATGAAAACTGGATAGCGAAGAGATATGTGCACTCCACATACTGATTGATACACCATAGCCAAAGTTTGGAAATTACCTAAGTGTCCATCAACAGATGGATAGATAAAGAAAATGTGGTATATGTAGACAATGGAATATTATTCAGCCATGAGAAAGAAGGAAATCCTGCCGTTTCTGACTACATGGATGGGCCTTGAGGGCATTATGCTAAGTGAAATATGTCAGACAGAGAAGGACAGACACTATATGATCTCACTCATATGTGGAATCGTAAAAAAAAAAAATGAACTCACGGAAACAGAGTAGAACAGTGCTTGCCAGGAGTTGGGGGATGTGGGAAATGGGGAAAAGTTGGTCAAAGGGCACAAGCTTCCAGTTATAAGATGAATAAGTTCTGGAGATCTAATGTACAACATAGTGACTACAGGTAACAATACTGTATTATATGTGTTATATACTTGAAAGTTGCTGAGAGTAAACCTTAAATGTTTTTACCACACACACACACACACACACACACACAAATGGTAATCACGTGAAGTGCTGGAGGTGTTAATCTTATTGTGAGACTCATTTCACAATGTATATGTGCGTCGAATCATCACATTTTACACCTTATATGTACAATTACATGTCAATTATATCTCAGTAAGCTGAAAAAAAAGATTACCTATCTCGTGCTGGTTCTATAGTTTCAACACTCTCACTTCCCTGACAAGACCCCCTTCAAGTATTTCTGGAAAACCCCAGAATGTATCTCAGTCCTTACAATACTCTGGCCAGTTTTCTTTTATTTTCTCCTCTGACCTTTGCCAGGTGGTGTCACCAGTATCTACAAGGCCTTGCAAATCTTTTCACACGTTTCACATGTCTTTCTAGCACCATGACTTCAGCCATGCGGCACTGTCATTTCCAGTAGGACAGCTATGAGAACGCCTCCCTCCACTTCCCCCCCCCCAGCTTAATTGAGGTATAATTAACACATAACATCGTATAAGCTTAAGGTATACAACATGTTGATTCAATACTTACATACTGCGAAATGATTACCACCACAGCTATAGCTAACACCTTCATCGCATCACATAATTAATTACCATACGCTTTTCTACCTAGGATAGGTGAAAACATTTAAGATCTACTCTCTTAGCGACTTTCAAGTATATAATATAGCATTGTTAACTACAGTCATCATGCCCGTACCTGAGATCTTCAGAACTTACTCATTTTCTAGCTGCAAATTTGTAACCTATGACTAACATCTCCTCATTCCCCCACCCACCTCTCACTTACCCCCCATCCCACCAGCTCCTGGCAACCACCATTCTACTCTCTTGTTTCTATGAGTTCGTAGACCATACAGTATTTATCTTTCTGGCTGACTTACTTTACTTAGCATGGTGCCCTCAAGGTCCTCAATGTTTTTGCAAATGGCAGGATTTCCTCCTTTCTCATGGATGAATAATATTCCATTGTATGTATATACCACATCTTTATCCATTCATCCCTCGATGGACACTTAGGTCATTTTCACATCTTGGCTACTGTGAATATGCTGCAATGAACCTGCCTCCCTCCCCTCTTAAGAAGTCTGCTTGCTCAATGGGTACCAAAGCAGTTGTTTATGTGCTACTGTCTTACAGAGATTTAGTTTTTTTTATTTTGTATTCATAGTTTCCATCATTTAGAATAGAGTTCAGAGGGGCTAGGCCAGTAGACAGTTCCCCAAAACAGATACTCAACTGTTCTCAGAAGTGCCCCATCCTCTGATTTCTAAGGCAACCGTTGCTACTTGGAGTTCTTCTCTCCCAATGACTTCTCTTCCAGAAGCTTCTCTCAAATCTTCATGTAACAGACTTCTGGTGGGTAAGTCCCACATCAGTGCCTCCTTCATTCCCGGCTCCTTCCCATGGAGGCCCCCTCCCTGACACCTCTCCCCCCACCACACCCCACCCTCCCACCTTCCCATGGACTTCGAAGGGTGGCAGTCATAGTGTAGAGCAGGGGTTGGCAAACTCTGGCCCTCAAGCCAAATCCAGCTGACGACCACCTGTTTTTGTACAGCCTGCAAGAATGTTTCTTACATTGTTAAATAATTGGAAAAAATCAAGAGCGGCATGATATTTCATAACATATGAAAATTACATGAAATTCAAATGCCGAGTCTACAAATAAAATTTTATTGACACACAGCCACACTTTTTTTTTTTTTTTTTTTTTTTGCGGTATGCGGGCCTCTCACTGCTGTGGCCTCTCCCGTTGCGGAGCACAGGCTCCGGACGCGCAGGCTCAGCAGCCATGGCCCACAGGCCCAGCCGCTCCGTGGCATGTGGGATCTTCCCGGACTGGGGCACGAACCCGTGTGCCCTGCATCGGGAGGCGGACTCTCAACCACTGTACCACCAGGGAAGCCCCACAGTCATTTTTTTATGTATTGTCTATGGCCGCTTTTCTGCTACAATTGCAGAGCGGAGTGCTGGTAATAGAAACCGTAAGGCCTGCGAAGTCTAAAGTACATGTATGGGTCCTTTACAATAAAAGTTCACTGACCCTTGGTTTAGACCATGGACCCTGGAGCCAGTCTGCCTGGGGTTTGAATGTAGTTCTGCCACTAACTATGTAGGCAATACCCTAATGTGTCGTGAGCCACAATTTTCACATTTGTAAGGTGGGGATGGCAACAGTTCTATTTACCTCATTAGGTTGTGTGGGGATTAAACAAGTTGAACTAGAATAGTACCAGGCACAGGTCATACATGTTAATTACTGTTGTTACACTACAGCTGGTGACCGTGGAAAATCTGTTTGGTACTAAATAAAAATTCTGGATCAAACATTTGCTTCTTAACTGACCTCAAAGAAAAATCTGCTGAATATGAGAGTCACCTAAACAATATAAGAATAGTGTCCCTCTTACAAAGGGGCTGCAGAATGAAACTTCTCTCCTGTCCCAAATAAAAGTCAAATTTCGGCATTTAACTTCCTGCTTTTCTATAATACATAGTCCAGGGAATCTCAGCAACCAAGTTGTTTTCTTTTGTTTATTTTGTTCTGAAGAAGGTTGAATAAAATGTTCTTTTTTTCCCCCATTTTTCTCTACAGTCATTTTCCATGTAATATATAATTTTATGTAGTTACAATCATATTATGGTATATACAGTTGAATTATTTTTACTTAAGCTTACATCTTAATTTTTCCATTTTGCTTCTTAGTTTTCATCGTCTCTTGTTTTAAACAGTTTTATGGAGATAATTTTTCAACATATATATATATATATATGTTTTTCAAGATATATATGAATATAGTTTTTTTTTTAAGTCAAGTAGTTTTCATTTTTTCTTCCCTATTGATCAACCCAGTTTTCATTAAACTAATGACTTCAAATTGCTCTGTCATCAGCTTCTCCCAAAGGGGGGCTTGGAGCACATTTAGATATTTGCAGCAAAGAGCATTCTAGAAACAAAGCTAAAAGCTTTCTGCTACGAAAGTGCTCACCAAGCATCAGGCTCACAGTGATGGGGATGAGGATGTGAATAGCTTTAGACCCTGACCATCATCTCCCCATTCATCAGAGAAACTGGACCTCCAAAGCCACAGAGCAGAGCCAAGGACAGACCCAGAGACGCTCACCAGAGCATTTGGGAACAGAATAGATAGTGATGTGAGTCTGAATATGAAAAAGGTGTTTCTGGGGCTGTAGAGACCTGTTCCTTTGTCCAGTTTAGCTCATGGGTCCCAAATTACAATGCATCACCCCATCCCTGGCTTTCCCCGTCCCAAAGCGTTTGCCCTTAGAAGATTGCAAAGTGGTGTTTCGAGTCAAATATATGCCCCCCCTTTTTTTTATAGTTCTAGTAACTACACTCACTCATATGTAGGATCAAAGAATGAGCCTCCTCTGTCTAGAAAAAAAAAAAAGATTTTAACAGAGTCCATAGCTTCTTTGAGAGAAGCAATTAAGTCAGCCAGATTTGGCAAAACAAACCTGGTAATCAAAGGAGAAAGCCAGGCTCTTTTTTTTTTTTTTAAAAACTTATTTATTTATTTTTGGCTGCTTTGGGTCTTCGTTGCTGCGCGCGGGCTTTCTGTGAGCGTGGGCTACTACTCTTCGTTGTGGTGCGCTGGCTTCTCACTGCGGTGGCTTCTCTTGTTGCAGAGCACGGGCTCTAGGTGTGCGGGCTTCAGTAGTTGTGGCTTGCAGGCTCTAGAGCGCAGGCTCAGTAGTTGTGGCGCAGGGGCTTAGTTGCTCCGCGGCACGTAGGGATCCTTCTGGACCAGGGATCGAACCTGTGTCCCCTGCACTGGCAGGCAGATTCCTATCCACTGAGCCACCAGGGAAGCCCTGGAAGCCAGGCTCTTGACAGTTGTCTGCACATCCATCTATTCTCTTAGGCACTGTCAGGGAGAGTCACAATATTCATGTCAAACTAGTCTCCAAATTCATTCATCCTCATTTCTTTCTCCAAGGCACCTTCTAACGGAGCATGGTAGCACTTGGGAGTGCTTAAGTGTATTTGTGTGGGTTTTGGAGTCTGAACATCCCTGCTTGTGGAATACGCTTAATGTTTCTGCTGAAAAGATATCAGAGGAAAAAGTAAAGGATATTTCTGGGAATCCTGCTGTTATTCCACCTACCCATCTAGTTGACTCTCTAATTTTAAGCCACATTTTAATAAAAGACTTTGAATAGCTCTGCTTTTATGATTTAAATGGACTTTCAAATTGGGATTTAACCATCTGATATAACAAAGTGGGTGGACTTCAGTCTTTAGAGGAAAAATAATAAACATCCTGAAAGCTGTAACTAAAAATTTCCATTTTTCTCCAATCTTTTTATTGCAATTATTGTCAC
The DNA here is from genome assembly GCF_964165515.1 of Mesoplodon bidens. Lineage (NCBI taxonomy): Eukaryota > Metazoa > Chordata > Mammalia > Artiodactyla > Ziphiidae > Mesoplodon > Mesoplodon bidens. The sequence continues at coordinate 106,212,121 of NC_138162.1, forward strand.
ACTTGAAATATCCAGCATCCAAATTCAAACCTCAAGTTTTGCAAAAAGCCTCCAATTCAAGGTGGTGGGGTAGGGGCAGGGGTGGGGTGGAGTGTGTGTGTTTTGTGGGGGAGGGGGGAGGCAGCTGAAATCATTTTGGTAGAAATCCAGCTCTACTGAATGAGCATTAACACTCTGACAGGTATTAAATTTAAAATACACCAGTGGTTACAGAACATCGGTCATCCAATTTTCTCAGACACAGGTGACTGAAGTAACTTTGTGATGCCCCTATTCCACAGCGCAAAATACTTAAGCTCCAAAAGGTCCACCTGGAGTTGAGGAAGGTGTGAAGTGAGTCCTAAGGAAATATCAAAGGAAAACTTCAATCCAGGACAACTTGGATATAAAAGGTGAAGACAGGCAGATATCACAGATGACCAAGAAAATGGCAGCTCTATTTAGTAGTTGTATAACCGGCCTTCCCAGGACAGACCCCTCCCCCAGGTCCCCTGCTATACTTCCTCTCTGAAGTACCCAGATAATTGTGTCTGATGCACATTTCCTGAGTTGTTTTACAGATGCTAAAACCCACACCGCATGGAGGAAGTTAACTACTTGATGACCAAGAGCACGTAGCCCCCAGGCCTACTGGCGCCTAAGGATAGATTAGATAATGTTAACCCCTGTGACACCGCCCTTTTAACTCACCATCAATCAACCAATCAGAGAATTGTGCACGAGCTGATCACACACCCTGGGATGCCCCTCCCTCATTTGGCCTTTTCAAAATGTTTTGATGCAACCCATGGGGCATTTAGGTGTTTTGAGCACCAGCTGTCCTGAACTTCTTGCTTGGTGCCCTGCAATAAATGCTGCACTTTCCTTCACCACGACCCGGTTTCAGTAGATTGCTTTACTGCACATGGGCGAACAGACCCAGGATCACCCATTCCTATCTTCTTAGGGTGATCCTTGACCCATCTGGTATCTCACACAAGGATCAAGATCCAGAGTTTCTAGGGCCTGAAGCCTATACAGTGAGGTTCTTAAATTATACAAACAGATCAATAGATGATAGATAGATCCACCAAACTTTTGAAAAACATGCTGATGAGAGTACACTGAGGGGTACAGAAGCCTCCGTAAATCCCCTTCTGCCCACACTACCCTCCAGTTGTTTCTCCCTTCAGTCTATGTCAAGAACCTCTTTTCCATCTGCACCCCTAACATCCTGGACCCAACTACCTTCATTGTTTGCCTGAACTACTGAAATAGCCTTCCAACCACCTGATCTTCCTGCGTCTTCCGTTGTGTCTTTACAGTCTATTCATCCCGCAGCAGGCAAATTAGATTATGTCCTTGCTTGGTTCAACATCCCCCAAACGTTTTTCATAGCAATATATAAAGTCCTCACTATGCCTTCCAGGGTCCTGCTTTACTGGCTCACCCTACGTCTCTTGGAACAAGTTTCCTCCCATACTCTGCCCCTTACTAACACCTCTTGACACCCAGGAATCCTTGCTGTTCCTCCCTGGTTTTGGAACCAGCCAAACATGCCCCCTGGCTTTTGCATTTGCTGTTCTTGATGTCTGAATACTTTCCTCTGAAATCCTCACTTCCTGCAGGTCTACACTTCAAGGTCACTTTAGCAGAGATGCCTTCCCAGACCACTTGATATAAAACTGCAGTGCACGGCCCCCTCCAACACACACATCTGATCCTCCTTGCTTTGGATTTTTCTATACAGGCTTAGCCTCATTTGGCATAATTTGTTCATTGTCTTACTCTCCTAGACGGTAAGCTCTATGCGGGCAGGGATTTTTCTTTATTCACTGCTGTGCCTCCATTCTTAGAACAATGCTTGACACCTAGTAGGCACTTAATAAATATTTATGGAAAGAAAAAGAAATTACCTAACCTGGGGAGTTAGGTTAATCATGATGTGATTGGCAGAGGAAAATAAATTTGGGGGAGAGATGGTGGAATTCCTTCTGGCTGTTAAGTCTCAAGTGACTGATTTCTTAAATTATCATCGCACTTGGTGAATTAAATACCAATTTGGTGATGGAGAAGAAAGGAAGCCCTAGGAGTTACCCACCATGAACAAGACCTTGAAAAAAAAAATTCAGATCTGACTTTGCAAAAAGTTAACAAAGTTAAATGCACTAAGTCTTCAATGAAGTTTCACTCTGTTTTATTACACGTTGATTTCATCTTCCTTTCCTTTCCTGTTCCGAATAGACAAACTACAAGGACAAAACAGTGTCTTTCAACAGGCAGTTTCTCAGACGGTGAACATAAATCAGCTGGTAATTTACTCTGAGGTTTTACTTCCAGGGGTGAGGTAGCAAGGGGCCCCACTCCCGCCTGGGATTCAGATCCAATCTTCATCCTTGAGGTCTCTCCAGGAGGAACTGAGTTCCAGGAGGAGAGTTTTCAGAGGACGCCAACAGTTTAGGGCAGTTCAAATGAGCAGTCCCTGCGTTTGACTCTTTGTCCCAGCAATACAGCTAGTGAACGAGAGAGGCTTGGATGTGCTCTTTGGGCTGCTAGGCTGTTCGAAAAGGTCTTTGTGGAGGGCTTTTCCCTTGAGCATGAGGGTCTGAATTTCTTCAGCTGGGTCTGAACATCTTCAGCTGGGGAAGAGTCTGGGTGTTTCGAGAACACAGGATTTCCAAGTCAGGGATCTCTACATAATTTTCCCACAGAGGCTCCCCTCGGAAATTATTTGATACTTCTGAGGAGCCCGGCTCCCTTGCATGTGAGTTCTCTTTTTACCAGAAGACAAATGTTCCTGCTTTGAAGGCTATAAACGGTGGCCACAGGAGATCATGTCTGCCCTGGAGTCCGGCTTCCGGCTCTCGTGGTGTCAGCGAAAGCTCTAGGGGGTGAACGCAGTAGTCAACTGCTCATTCATTCAACAAATATTTATTGAGCGCCCGCTGAGTGCCAGGCACTGCGGGTGCCCCGGGGGCGAGAAACAACTCATCCCAGATCCTAGTTCCTTATTCACTCCTCCTAGTTCCCCCAGATGCTCCGGCGCGCGCGGTGGGAGCGGACCCCGCATCCTCGGCCGCCCCGCCTGGGGGTGCCCGGCGCCTCCAGCGCAGCCCTCCGGACACCCGCGGCGGGGAGCCCGCCCCCCGGGATCCAAGGGGTTTAGTCTGGGTGGGGAAGGCGGGGAAAAAAGCAAAACACCAGAAGGAAAAAACTGTACCCCAGTCTGTGCTGGGGAACTGCTCCCGGGAAGTGCGCAAGGCGGAGCCGGCCCCGGCCGGGGAGAGCGCGGAGTCCGGGGCGGGCCGGCGGGAGAGGCCGGGCGCCCGCGGGTCGGGGCGCGGAGGCGGCCTCGGCGGGCGGAGGGCGCGGCCGGCGGGAGGGGCCGGGGCGGCGCCGGGAGGGGCGCGCACGGCGGCGCGGCCGCCGGGCCCAGCAGGTGATCGCGGCCCGGGGCTGGAGCCGGAGCGGATCGCGGGCAGCACCGCGAGGAGACGGCGCGCGGGGCCGGGCGAAGTTTGGCGGAACATGGCGGAAGAGTCCGGGGCGCGCAGGAGCGCGGCGCGGTGGCAGCCGGAGCCCTGGGAGCTGTAGCCGCCGCCGCCGCTGCCGCTGCCGCGGGGCGAGGTCGCCGCCATGGCCCGCTGGATCCCGACCAAGAGGCAGAAGTACGGAGTTGGTGAGTGTTCGCCCCACCCCGCCCCCGACCCGGCCGCCGCCAAGTTCGCGGGAGCGGCCCTGCCCCGCGCAAAGTTGGGCGGCGGACGCCGGGCCATTCGGTGCCCGCCTGCCCGGGACCCGGCTCCGTCTCCCGCTGCCCGCGGGGGCGCCGAGAGGGTTCGGCTCCAGCTGCAGCCGTCCCACCGAGCGGGCGGTGGGAGTCGGAGCCCTCTCCGGGAGCCCCGTGCGGGAAGTCATCCTGGGTTTGGGGAATCCGGGTGGCTAAAAGTGCAGTTGGGCCCCGGGACAGGCAGTCCTGCCCCCGAGCCCAAAGCTGCAGCGCTTTGCAGCGTAGAAACGTGCAAAGTGAGGGCGTTCGCCTGTGGTTCCTTTGGGGCACCCAGCTCTGGTGCTCGCCCCCCTCCTCACTGTCCGTGTGGCTTCATTGAGTACTTTGTAACCAGCCGAGGCCGGCAGAACGCGAAGTCGGCTGGCTGCCCCAGTGCTTTCTGCCCTCCCTCTTCGTAGGTTCTCTCTGAAACCTAAAGAGAAGAGTTGGGGGTAGGAAGCCGCCGTCCCCTCGTTCCTCCCAGGCACTGGGATCCCGATAGCAGTTGTAAACTGATCGGGAAATTCAAGTTGTGGTGTGGAGGTGATGGAAGCGACGGGAAGTGTGTGGCGTGGGGACGGGGGTGACTGGCCCCCGGGGCTGGTTGTGCGGACAGTCATCCCCTACCGGAGCGTGTATGGAGAGGATTTCAGACTGCCTTCTGAACTCCGACCCCGTCGTGGGATAAGATCGAGGACATTTTATTAAGAAAACTGTGGCAGGTCCCATGCTAGGCACTTGGCATTCGTAACAGCGGTGCTGGAGGGCCCCCAGGATGTGTGGGGAATTGCTTTTGTATTAGTTTCGATCCGAAACAGTGGATGAGCGGGTTTTGACCCAGGTGAAAACCCTTGGTCCTACTTTTTATCAAGGGGTGAGGTTGCTGAGGTCTTGTGGGAAGACTGCCACTTAGCGGGGCGATTACAGTGGTATTAGGCTTGGGTGCGATTCCCTAGTATAAACACAGTTGTGTGTGTTGAGAATTTTATCACTTCCTGTCAGGGTCATTCATTGGGCCTTTTTGGAAGTTAGTCTTCGACTTCACTCCCATTCCGCCCCCATTTTTTTTTCCTCACCTCAGCGGTTACTGGGGAGCGGTCCCTGAACCTGTTCTATGCTTTCTGAGGACTATGTCTGTTTCAGAGATGCTGTATCTTAACATCTCTAGGGGCTTTTCACCTCTGTAGTCAGTTACAAAAAACAAACCAACCTTCTCACATTGATTACTTTTAGATTGTGATCCTTTATGTATATATGTATATGTGTGTGTATATATAATAACATGCATGTAATTCCTTGTTTTCCCTCTGTTGCAAAAACTCTTTCCTTTAAATTTCTTTTAGAATCCTTGCACTCTAACTCAGAAATGGGTGCGTGTTGTTACTTCTGCTCCAGACCATCCCCCTCATGAATTGGTCATGAAATTTCAGACAGGGGCTCCGCATCAGGTGCCAGTAGTTGTGGAAATGAGATGGAGTCAGTTTCTTTATTTGTGAGTGTTATTGGGTACTAACTCCTAAATTAAAGTAGATTCAGCAATACCTAATCAATAATTACTACTCACAAAAAAGTTATCAATTCTAACTTCGTTTAACAGGAGAAACGCTTTCCAAAACTATTATGACTTCGGTGTAGTTAATGCAAACATATCCGAAAAATGTGGGTCTTATTGCCATAGTCATAGGAACAAGGCTGGTATTTTCTCTTTTTAATTTCTCTTTTTTTTTTTTTCCTGTTCTAGAGTCTGTTATTTATCATCAGACAAGAAAAGTGAATTGCATTTCCAAAGCATAGGTGGTAGCAAAATTGCCCCAGGATATAATTTGGGAAATTTATTTCACTAGACACAGTAGGTTCTGATTAATCTGGATTTGACACAAGGGCCCACTGTTAGGACAGATGAGCTGATGAGATCAATGTCATTGTTTATTCCTAAAACACATGGTTGTTCATATTACCTCCCTGCTTGGAAGCCTTCCTTGACCTACAGGGTAAAGTCTAAACTGAGCCCAGTTTTCAAGGTTCTGAGAATCCAGTTCAGTAATATCTTGACAAACCATATCTCTCACGGCTTCTTTCATCAACCCTCCGGCGCAGACACTGCGCTTCTCCCTGTTGTGCAATATACCATGGAGAGTCCCTCCTTTGGGACTTTGCTCCCCTGTTCAGAGTGCCCTCCCACCTCTGCATCCCACAATCCGGCCTTTCACCCAGGCCTCAAAGCCCTACCCACTGCCTCCTTCAGATCTGCTGTTCCCCGGACCTCATAACCTTCACGCCTCTTCCTCACCATTCCTACATTTTATTACTTATCCTTTGGTTCAGTGAATCAGGAGGTTATGGTTTTGTATTCCTGTGACTCGAGAGGGATACCACTATGGAACATGCATCCAGTAACTGGTTGTCCTTGGCGTTGGGGTGGCGTTCTAAAGCGCCAACCTAATTTCTATGATGCTTTAGTGCAGTTTTCCCCATTAGGTTTCAGCAACTCATTCACTCCAATATGACTTTTATTTTGTTCTGTTAGATGGATGGAGCGGGAACCTTCAGTCTGTCTTTATCTTTGCAAGTAAAAAAAAAAAAGAGATGTGCTGCTGAGAAAACAGGCATGGAGTAGGCAGACTTGCTTAAATACGATTGGGAAAACTGGCTTGTTGGACTTCTGATGGGGGGGGATTATTGTCCTTTCTGAGGGTCTGTTGGACAGATTTCGTTTCTGGGTGAAGGAAACCATGTGATGGCCGTTTTGAAGCCTTTTAATGACTCACAGCTACTCTGGGTGAGGGTAGTGTTTGATCTCAGTTTGAATTGTGCTCGGTGAAGCTAGCTGTCTCTACTTATCTTGCTGCCACTATGCTAGATTTTTCTACAGGGACTGAAAGGCAACCTCTCTGGGCTTTCTTAGTTCTTCAACTGTTGACTCAACCTCTAGCCTCAGGTGGGCTTAAATGACCTATTGTCGGTTATCGGGTAAGAGGACCACAGACTTGGTCCTTTCAACTTCTGGGCCATTAGTGCCCTGATGTGAAGTGCTGAGGGCTGCCCCACAGCCATGGAAAACTCTTCTTTCTCCCTTCATTTTTTTTTCTTGTTTTCTTTTCCTTTATTCTTTCTTTCATTTTGTGTGTATTAAGATATGAAGGTCGAAAACTTTTATTTAGATGTTAAGCAAGCATTAGTGATACATTTATCGAAACATTTCTTAAGTCTGTTCCCAAACAAGCTATTTCTATTAAGAACAGACCCAGATTATGTTGATGATGGAGCCTTTGCAAAATCATTCATTAGTGTTTGGTGGCATTTGTCCTATATGTTTTTATATTGTGATAAAAGGTAGTTTGGGGGCATATTTGCTTCACTGTTAGCTTTTCGACTATTTCGCTGTGCTAGGCCCAGTTAGTCTAAGAGCATTTAACTTTGTAGATTCTCAACTGTTAGTGTAAAAACCAAAACCGGATTCTTGTAGTGCTTTGTTAATGTGCTGAGGTGTGCTGTGGGTCCCCATTCAGTTCTTCCTCACCACGGGCACCGTGTTCCATAGACTCTAGCTGGAGGGGTGGAATTTGGTCTCAGAGAGTGATTAGTTCAGTTCCCTTTTAAAGAGAGGAACTTGATGCCTAAAGAGGTAAAGTGAATTGCTTACCATAAGTTGTTCTTACTTTTTTGGTTACATGAATGCCTTGGGCCAATCAGGTTAAATAAACCCTTAAGGTGGCCCCCTTTCTCAGAACAGTGTTCTTAATTGCATAAAGTCAAATACGAAGGACTGAAAATTGAAGCCACCTGTATTGAACTACAGCTGTCAAGATAGTTTTCAAAAATTTGTGATATTGTAATATATGTGCTTCTTTATGAATGCATAATAACTCCCATACTTCTGAATTAGTGATGAGCATGTACAATTTTTCAAGATATCTGTAGTAACCATAGTATAGGAAAACGCCTGTGATTTCTTTAAAAAGTTTTTAAATTTTTTATTGGAGTACAGTTGATTTACAATATTGAGTTAGTTTCAGGTGCACAGCAAAGTGAATCAGCTATACCTATACATATATCCATTCTTTTTCAGATTCTTGTCCCATATAGATTATTACAGAATACTGAATAGAGTTCCCTGTGCTATACAGTAGGTCCTTGTTAGTTATCTATTTTATATATAGTAGTGTGTATTTGTTAATCCCAGTCTCCTAATATATCACTTCCCCCTCAACGTTTCCCTTTTGATAGCCATAAGTTTGATTTCAAGATCTGTGAGTCTGTTTTTGTTTTGTAAACAAGTTCATTTGTATCATTTTTTATTAGATTCCACATATAAGTGATATCATATGATATTTGTCTTTGTCTGACCTCACTTAGTATGATAATCTCTGTGTCCATCCATGTTGCTGCAAATGGCATTATTTCATTCTTTTTTATGGCTAATATCCCATTGTGTATATATACTACATCTTCTTTATCCATTCCTCTGTTGATGGACATTTAGGTTGCTTCCATGTCTTGGCTGTTGTAAATAGTGCTGCAATGAACATTGGGGTGCATGTATCCTTTCAAATTACTGTTTTCTCCAGATATATGCCCAAGAGTGGGATTGCTGAATCATAGGGTAGTTCTATATTTAGTTTTTAAAGGAACCTCCATACTCTTCTCCATAATGTTTGTACCGGTTTACATTCCCACCAACAGTGTAGGAGAGTTTAATTTATTTTTTCATTGAAGTCTAGTTGATTTACAGTGGTGTTAGTTTCAGGTGTATAGCAAAGTTATACGTATTTATAGCTTTTCTTTTTCAGATTCTTTTCCATTACAGCTTATTACAAGATACTGAATAGAGTTCCCTGTGCTCTACAGTAGGCCCTTGTCGGTTATCTATTTTATATATGACACCTGTGATTTCAATTGAAGCAGCATCAGCAGTACACCTGTGGTTTGTTGCCTCTGGTCATCATTGAAGTAAATGCTGAGTGTCAGAAAACAGAGGTGTAGCCTTTTTCCCTTTTCAAGTCCATGGATCCTCTGAATTTGAACACAGATTAAGAATCCTTGGCTATGAAGATGACACAGCTAGTTACAGAACCAGCTAGTAACATGACCAAGCTAGATATTATGCAATTGTAATGAATTGAAGAAGTCCTTGCCCTAATACATTCATGTTCTAACAACATTGAGGCTGAGAATACAAGGAATAGAGAATTAATATTTATTAGGCATTTACCTCATGAAAGGCACTGTTCTGAGCCCTTTATTTCAGTCTGTCCCAGGTACCTGTGGGGCTCTTGGAGACACTTTCGGGTGGCCCATGAGGTTAAAACGTTTTTGGTAATAATACTAAGATGTTATTGGCCTGTCTTTACTCTGTTCTGGTGTGAGTATACAGTATAGTTTCCCAGAGGCTACATTAGTGTGATACTGGGACAGATTGAATGCAGGAGCAGGTATGAGGATCCAAAGCCTTTTGTGAAGCCAGACATCAAAGAGATTTACAAATATGCAAAGCAGTGCTGCTCTTCTAAGTGTTTTTGTTTGGAAAAGTAGTTTGATCTAAAGTGTGTATATATATATATATATATATATATATATATATATATATATTACTAGCATGTATTGGGGTTTATTATGGTTACTTTAATTAACGAATAAGTATTTTTAAAATTTCTCAGATTGAATTTCTATTATGATAAATAGTGATAGATATAACCCACATAAGCAAAAACTCTTTGGAATTCTCAACAACTTTTCAGAGTGTTAAAGGGGTTCTGAGGCTCAAAACTTTCAACACTGCTGCTTTACACATTATTTCATTAAATTATTGTGATAATGCTGTAATTCTCATATATTGTCTCCTTTCCAGATAAGAAAACTAAGGTTCATACGGGATAAATTTTTCATCCATATGCATATAATCTCACTCCTAAGCCAAAATTCAACTCCATATGTGTTTTCCAAACTTCAGTTCATCTGTCATCTTGATCTCTGCCATGTCCAGTGTTGACCTGAAACAAATAGACTGCCAGTTAGTTCTCCAGCAAAAAATGGATTTATTCAGAATCAGCAAAGAATTGCAATTCAGGGTTTGCAGCCCTCAGTGCGTCTGCAAGCCACATGCAAATCCCTGCAACCAGGAGAGGAGAACTCTTTTATAGAGGGGAAAAGGAAGTTGGGAGGGCTGTAGTAAACAAAGAGTCCATTGGAGGAATTGAGTGTTTGGAGTATAGTGGCTTTTCATTGGCTGAGTTGTGACAGGCTGCCACTGGCTGAGCTCTTGCCAGGCAAGTAGGGGAAGTCTTTCTTCCTGTTGGGCTCTGCTATCCTGTAGGGTGCCGCGGCTTCCACTTCTGTCCTCCTGACTCTATTTTAACTGACGTTTCTGTTTCTGTGTTAATTTTTACACCAGGTACCCTTGTGTAGCTGCTTCATGCTTATTGCCTTACCCATTTGCCTTCTCTGTTATTTTTTTGTTACTTCGTAAGTATTAGAGCTTAATTTCTTTATTTTTTTTAAGATAAAAATAAATATAAGTAAAAGTTCTGATACTTTATTCTTGAGTCCCAAAGGACTATCTTATATACTCACCTCTGGAGACTTACTTTTGAACGAACCATCTCTTTCTTCCCCATTGAATTTATTATTGTTTTAATTTTTATTTTATATTGGAGTACAGTTGATTTACCATGTTGTGTTAGTTTCAGGTGTACAGCAAAGTGATTCAGTTATACATATACATATATCCTTTCTTTTAAGGTTATTTTCCCATATAGGTTGTTACAGAATGTTGAGCACAGTTCTCTGTGGTATGCAGTAGGTCCTTGTTGATTATCTATTTTATATAAAGTAGTGTGTATATGTTAATCCCAAAGTCCTAATTTATCCATCCCCCACTACCTTTCCTCTTTGGTTACCATAAGTTTGTTTTCTAAGTCTGTGAGTCTGTTTTGAAAATAAGTTCATTTGTATCATTTTTTTTAGGTTCCACATATAAGTGGAATTTGTTATTTTTTGCTTACTATTTTCTTTATGTTGCCTGTTATTTTGTTTTTACTTAAAACTGATTGAAAAAGAAAACCTTACATTCCTACCATTAAAAGAGAACCAGCATCACTTGCTCCAGAAAGTGGCAACCTTAAAAATAAAGGCAACAAAAATAAAACAGCAGTATGTTGGATTCTGGCTCCATGCTGTTGGCCATCAAACCATTTTCTCCATTAAAGAGGGAGGAGGCTGGTGCCCAACTGAAACTTTCTCTTCGATATACTGTAGATTCTCGTTATTTGTGGTAGTTAATGTTCTCTAAAGTCCCCAAGAACACTGACTTGGCTAATATTTTACCATTGCTCCTAGGGGTAATACAAGGTCAGGTTCCTGTGAGCCTCTGGTCACATTTTCATCCGTTGATCAACATATAACCATATGTCATGTGTGTTTCTGTTTAAGGTTTAAAGACCTTAAACAGAAGGTTTACATCACTGATTCACTAACATTGAACTCAACGGCCCACAACACTATATGTAAACTCAAGCCTGAAGGAAGCTTATCTAACACATGCATTTTCTCTATAAGGTAAATCACAGCCTTTTTGGGCTTGGGAACACAACACAGCACTTCAGCATTATGCTTGGGGGCCATTTAAATAGCAAGAAAGCACAGAATAAGAAAAACATGGCACTAAAGTTAAGACCATGCAAAGGACTCTGGTTTACAGTATGAGCACTGAAACAAAAAGGCAGTGTCCCCTTGTCCAACCTCAGATGGGAACTTGCATGTCACGTTTTGCCCCTCGGCACACGACTGGGAATGACCTCGAAAGCACCAGGAGTGTTGATTTGGGGGTTAAGTAAATTTTAGTGAGTGGGAGAATTCACAAATACCATAGAATCTGCGAATAATGAGGATCAACCTGTAGTTAGGTAAAAAAGAATTAAAAATGGAATAACATTCCTGTATTATTCAGGTGTCTGTTGGAATATCCCTCCTTAGAGCTTTCTGAGGACCCCAGCTAAAGACACTACTGTCTTTGCCCAAACCTCTCAGTGTCTCTGCTTTTCCCTAGTTGTCCTATTTGTTTATTTGTTTGTGTTTACTGTCTCTCTCCCACACTGGAATATAGAGTTATGAGGACAGGAACTTCATCCTTTTCATTAGTGTTCCCCCCTGCTCCCAGGATGGCACCTGGCACGTGGTCAGCACTCAGTAAATAAATGATGAAGGAATAAATGAATGCCGTTATCTACCTAAATTTGTCTTGTGTGCTGGAAGAGGAAATTTTTCCCCACGTTATGGAATATTTTGCCCTATGTGCACTTGCAATGAGATACAGTCAAAAGCAGTAAGAAGGATTTCCCTGGTGGTGCAGTGGTGAAGAATCCGCCTGCCAATGCAGGGAACACGGGTTCGATCCCTGGTCCGGGAGGATCCCACAGGCTGCAGAGCAACTAAGCCCGTGCGCCACAACTACTGAGCCTGGGCTCTAGAGCCTGCGAGCCACAACTACTGAAGCCTGTGCGCTTAGAGCCCGTGCTCCGCCAACAAGTAAAAGCCACTGCAATGAGAAGCCCGTGCACCGCAACAAAGAGTAGCCCCTGCTCACCACAACGAAGACCGTGCACCGCAACAAAGACCCAACACAGCCCTAAATAAATAAATAAATAAATAAATTTAAAAAATGCAATAAGAAAAGGAACATTTAAAGAATAGATAAAAGAGATTTAATAGCTGTTTAAGCAAAGGATTATGTGAGCATCGTGGGGTGGGAAAGGAATGGAAATCCTAAATAATGCATTCTTGGGAAGGGAACAGTGGTAATTTGCTGCTGTTCCTTTTTATTTCTTCATCATTTGTGGAGGCTTCCTGAAGGAAGATGTGTTGTAGGATTGGCTAAATGGAAAGAAAAGGCTTGACCACGGTGGTGAATAGGGTTTAGGAGGTTCTGACTCATTGGATTAGTGCGTTGAGCACGAGTTGGAAAGGAACAGTGCAATTTAATGGAAGAAACAAGGCATTTAAATTCATCCGTTACTTCCCATTACCCAAAAGGAGTTGAGATGCCTTACGGTAAGCACATCTATACTGTACGCAGGGTAATTAAACAAAAAATATGAGATCACAAGTAACGTGGAGAAGAAAAGTAATTTAGAGTACTGGCAAGGGGCTTTGAAGCAAAGGTAGTAGTTACTCAAAATTTAGTCTGTCCAGATTTACAGAAGGCTTTTTGTAGTGGTCCTGTCTGCCCTCATGTTAGCTGAAACTTAATTCGTGCTTCCTCCTCATCTAAGTTTTCAGAAACAAACCAGTGGGGTTTGAGGATAAGGAATCAAATCTCATTACAATGATTTTTTTCCATAAAGGAAAAATTTTCCGACTTCTAGTTTTTTCTCCAGCAATACCCAATATAATAACACAATAACTTTATACATATAAAATATTTTAGTACTGTCAAAAGAATAAGAAGAGGAATATGGGTCAAAATCTCATAACTCATTTCAGTTCTTCAAAATGAGTTGTAATAGAATAGAATTATAATAGAATTTGACCCCTATGTATGGGCCACGAACTTGAGTATGGTCACATAGTTTGTTTTTCACTAAATATTTAAAAGGAGGGAAAAATAGTTTTCTCCCTCATCAAACAGGTAAAATCACCTATGAAATGTCCGCTGTGTGTGGACATTAAAGGCTATGATAAATCCTTTGGGAGTCCTTTGACCTTGGTTTATAAGTATTAGCTTCCAGCATACCTCAGGAATAATAGGGTTTTAGTTTTAAGCTTAAAAAAGTGCTTTTGAGATCAGGCTAAGAAATGCTTTTGAGGCAGAGATTTGGGTGAGCAAAAGCAGAGGATGCTTGTGTTAAATTTAATTTTTCCAAGGGATGTCCAGGTCACGTCTTCTCAGAGCCTGGGCTGGCCGTCAGCTCACTCAAACGATTGTCTGAACTGCTGGCAGCCAGTTCCTAAGCAAGAGACAAAAAGTGATCTTTGTCTTTTAACAAACCTCCGTGCCATTGCGTCCACTTTTCTGGGTTGTGCCATTTTCTCTTACATTTCCATGCTCCCCATGGGACTAGAAGACCCCCAAGACGCCCTCTAAGAATCTTAGTTGTCTACGTTTTGTCTATTTTTTTTTTTTTTTTTTTTTTTTTTGCGGTACGCGGGCCTCTCACTGTTGTGGCCTCTCCCGTTGCGGAGCACAGGCTCCGGACGCGCAGGCTCAGCGGCCATGGCTCACGGGCCCAGCCGCTCCGCGGCATGTGGGATCTTCCCGGACTGGGGCACGAGCCCGTGTCCCCTGCATCGGCAGGCGGACTCTCAACCACTGCGCCACCAGGGAAACCCCTACTTTTTGTCCTTTAAAACAACTTGATACTGTATAGCTCAGGGAACCATACTCAATATCTTGTAATAGCCTATAATGGAAGAGAATGTAAAAAAAGGATATATATATGTATAACTGAATCAGTTTACTGTACAGCTGAAACTAACACAACATTGTAAATCAACTGTATTTCAATAAAAAAAAAAAAAAAAAAAAAAAACTCAAGGGAAGGAAACTGCAGCAGAGATTGACTCCCTCCTGCAAATAGCTCTTTGCTGACTCACCCAAGGTGAATGCATCCCCCTGACTGGTTTGTTACCTGTGTACCTGTGGCAGGATGCGTTGTCTTTTATTTGTACTTTCTGTGAGCCTGGAACCAGAGGGCTCTCACTCCCCAGCCTTCCTGCCAGAGACCAGTTATAAGAATAAGTCATAGAAATCTAACTTCTTTGCCCTTTTGTGTCTAGAATCATAAAAGATTAAGAGCTAGATTCTATATGTATCACCTCTTGGCTAACACTTTATTTTATTGGAAAAATATGCCCCAGAGGCATAAAATGACTTCAGCAAAATCCCAGAGCTAGTAGCAAATGTCTTGCTTGTCTTAACTTGTCTTCTAGCTGCTTCCTTTTTCTTCATAACTCTGGAGAAAGCAAGTTTCTTTATCATGTCTACTTACGGTTCTGAAGAGTAAGTCCTCGCCACACAGGAGGAAGGCTGTGTTATCCCTGGGTTTTTTCCAGGTGGAGGTTTTGTTATAAATATGATCCAGCTATTAAATCATCTCCCCCCGTTTTTTCTGAGATATAATTGACATATAACATTCTGTTTGTTTCAGGTGTACAATATCATTATTTGATATTTGTTTATATTGTGAAATGATCACACAGTAACTCTGGTTAGCATCAATCACCCCACAGAGTTACAAATGACTTTCTTTTTTTTTGATGAGAACTTTAAAAATCTACTCTCTTAGTAGCTTTCAAATATACAGTACAGTATTATGAACTGTAGTCAGCATGCTGTACATCACATTCCCAGGACTTATTTATCGTATAACTGGAAGTTTGTACCTTTTGACCACATTCACCAATCTCTCCTCCCCCAACCCCGCGTCCACCTGGCAACCACCAGTCTGTTCTCTGTATTTATGTTGTTGTTGTTTTTAGATTCCACATACGGGTAATATTATAGAGTATTTGTCTTTCACTCTCTGACTTATTTCACTAAGCACAGCGACCTCAAGGTCCACTGATGTCATTGCAAATGGCAGGATTTCCTTGGTTTTTATGGGTATTCCGTATTTTGGGGTTAATGTTTTTGATTCCTTCAGGTAAATGCCCAGAAGCGGAATTGCTCGATCATATGGTAGTTCTGTTTTTTCTTTTTCTTTTTTTTTTTTTTTGCGGTATGCGGGCCTCTCACTGTTGGGGCCTCTCCCGTTGCGGAGCACAGGCTCTGGACGCGCAGGCTCAGCAGCCATGGCTCACGGGCCCAGCCGCTCCGCGGCCTGTGGGATCTTCCTGGACCGGGGCACGAACCCGTGTCCCCTGCATCGGCAGGCGGACTCTCAACCACTGCACCAGCAGGGAAGCCCGATAGCTCTATTTTTGATTTTTCTGAGAAACCTCCATACTGTTCTCCGTAGTGGCTGCACCAATTTACCTTCCCACCAGCAGTGCACAGGGGCTCTCTTTTCTCCACACCCTCGCCAACGATTGTTATCTCTTGTCTTTTTGACGGGCCATTCTGACAGGTGTGAAGTGATATCTCATTTGTGGTTTTGATTTGCATTTCCCTGATGACTAGTGATGTTGAGCATCTCTTCATGTATCTTTTGGCCATCTGTATGTCTTCTTTGAAAAAATGTCTATTCAGATTCTCTGCCCACTTTTCGATTGGATTGTTTGGGTTTTTTTTGTTTTTGATATTGAATTGTATGAGTTCTCTACCTATTTTGGACATTAACCCCTTAGCAGATGTATGATTTATGAATATTTTCTTCCTTTCGGTTGGTTGCCTTTTCATTTTGTTGATGGTTTCTTTTGCCTAGCGCCTTACCCTTTTGAAGCGTTCTGGGGAGGGAGTGTGTTCAGAGGTTTGAGGCTGCAAAGTGGAAGTCATGCCGTGCATTCTATGGTGGTCACAGTATCTCAGGCTGGCGGCGGGCCCCATGTCTTTGGTCCTCAGCACTGTGGTGTTGACATGTCAGTCACAAAATCAATAAATAGCGGGACATTCTCATGATGTTACAGGCATGTTTGAGACCAAGTGTTACTGTGGTTTACAAGGTGCTGATGGGCGAAGGGAGGATTGTGTATTGATCATAAGGGATTATAATTATAGTGCTGACCTGGAAGTGAAAGCCCATTGGCGTTCTTTTAGACTTGTGTTTTTTTGTTTTTTTGTTTTTTCTTTACACAGTCCTCTTACTGTTGTGGCCTCTCCCGTTGCGGAGCATAGGCTCCGGACGCGCAGGCTCAGCGGCCATGGCTCACGGGCCCAGCCGCTCCGTGGCATGTGGGATCTTCCCGGACCAGGGCACGAACCTATGTCCCCTGCATCGGCAGGCGGACTCTCAACCACTGCGTCACCACGGAAGCCCTAGACTTGTGTTTCGCACAAAATGGTGATGCTTTATTCTGAACACTTGACCTGGGAGCAGGTTGGGTAGGGCTCCTTGGCCTGACTGCCCTGAGCTTTGAGCTTCCTTCAGACCAGGTGCAGGTAGCGGGTGCCCTTGCTCTTTACTGTGTTAAGCAGAGGAGCCTGCGCCTCAGAGCGTGACAGCATGATTCACTTTGGTTCGTTTCCATTTCTTAGGTCCTGAGGCACAGTGTCTGTGAATTACATGGTTATATACATATTTTTCAGTCAGTGGATACTAGAAGCATAGTTAAACATTTATTGGTTTTTTAAATAAATTTATTTGTTTATTTTATTTATTTATTTGGCTGCGTTGGGTCTTTGTTGCTGTGCCTGGGCTTTCTCTAGTTGCGGCGAGCCAGGGCTACTCTTTGTTACAGTGTGTGGGCTTCTCATTGTGGTGGCTTCTCTTGTTGAGGAGCACGGGCTCTAGGCGCACGGGCTTCAGTAGTTGTGGCACATGGACTAAGTAGTTGTGGCGCGCAGGCTCAGTAGCTGTGGCTCACGGGCTTAGCTGCTCTGCGGCAGGTGGGATGTGGGATCTTGCCGGACCAGGGATCAAACCCGTGTCCCCTGCATTGGCAGGCGGATTCTTAACCACTGCGCCACCAGGGAAGCCCACATTTATTGTTTTTTTAAAAGGGATTCTAAGGCTCAAAGATGTTGGGAACTTTGGTATAATTGAAGTTCTAATGTGCCGGGTCTTTTTTAAAAAAATTATTTATTTATTTGTTTATTTATGGCTGCACTGGGTCTTTGTTGCTGTGTGTGGGCTTTCTTTAGTTGCGGTGAGTGGGGGGGCCACTCTTCATTGCGGTGTGCGGGCTTCAGTAGTTGTGGCACACGGGCCCAGCAGTTGCGGCTCGCGGGCTCCAGAGCGCAGGCTCAAAAGCTATGGCACACGGGCTCAGTTGCTCCGTGGCATGTGGGATCTTCCGAGACCAGGGCTCGAACCTGTGTCCCCTGCCCTGGCAGGAGGATTCCCAACCACTGCGCCACCAGGGAAGCCCCTGTACTGGGTCTTATAATAATACTGTGTGCGCAGTTCACCGTGATCTGAAAATCCAATTAAAATTGGTACAACCTCTGTCAAATATTGATTTAAAAATGCACACACCTTTTGATTTAGCGACTCCATTTCTATGAGTTTGTCCTACAGATATACTAACACATGTGAGCAATGGTATACGGACAGGATTATTCATGACAGCATTCTTTATAGTAAAGACAGCTTAAATGGGAATCAGTTGGGCATGGGTTGTTACTTGCGAAACATGCATACAATGGAACAACGTACAGCCATTAAAAAGAATCACACTCAGTGACAGAGTGTCTGCTAAAGATGACAGTGGCATGCAGTGACTAAAGGCTGATCTCTTCAAAAAGTGGTGCTTAGTTGGTTATCTATATTGAAAAAATGTACTGGACTTCTACTTAATGCCATATAAAGAATTGATTCCAAACGTCTGAAAGGTAAAACAGTGAAAGCTTTCAGAAAAAAAAAAGCGTAAGAGAACATCTTGACCTTGGAGTAGGCAGAGATTTCTTAAAGGGACACAAAAAACACTAACTTTAAAAGAAAAACAAATTATCCTGAGTCATATTAAAATTAAGAACTTCTATTCACTGAAAAACACCCTTAAGAAGAGATTAAAAAGACAACCCACAGAGTAGAAAGAAGACAGTCCCAATACACATATCTAACCTATTGTGAATATGTGAAGAAATATTAATCAATAAGAGAAAACAATAACCCAATAGAAAAATGGGAAAAAGACTTGAATAGGCATTTCACAAAAAATGATAATCCAAAGTCCAATAAATATTTGGAAAGGTGTTGATCTCCATTTGTCTTCACAGAGATGCAAATCAAACATAGTGCTGGACAACTACAACCCCACCAGAAGGGCTAAATTGGGGGGAAAAAAACCCCACAAAAACCCAGAAATTCCAACTGTTGGCAGGATGTGTGGCAATAGGGAGCCTCACGCGCTGGTGGGAGTGTAAACTGATGCAACCACTTTGTTTTGTTTTTTTTCTTATAAATTTATTTTGTTTTTGGCTGCGTTGGGTCTTCATTGCTGTGCGCAGGCTTTTCTCTGGTTGCGGCGAGCGGGGGCTACTCATTGTTGCGGTGCGCGGGCTTCTCACTGCGGTGGCTTCTCTTGTGGAGCACGGGCTCTAGGCATGCGGGCTTCAGTAGTTGTGGCACGTGGGCTCAGTAGTTGTGGCTCACAGGCTCTAGAGCGCAGGTTCAGTAGTTGTGGTGCACGGACTTAGTTGTTCCGTGGCATGTGGGATCTTCCCAGACCAGGGCTGGAACCCCTGTCCCCTGCATTGGCAGATTCCTAACCACTGTGCCACCAGGGAAGCCCCCTTCCTGTATTCTTTTTTTTTTTTTTTTTTTTTTTTGCGATACGTGGGCCTCTTACTGCTGT
This sequence comes from Mesoplodon bidens, assembly GCF_964165515.1. NCBI lineage: Eukaryota > Metazoa > Chordata > Mammalia > Artiodactyla > Ziphiidae > Mesoplodon > Mesoplodon bidens. The sequence continues at coordinate 106,231,256 of NC_138162.1, forward strand.
GGCCTCTCCTGCCGCAGAGCACAGGCTCTGGACGCGCAGGCCCAGCGGCCATGGCTCATGGGCCGAGCCGCTCCGCAGCACGTGGGATCCTCCCGGACCGGGGCAAGAACCCGCGTCCCCTGCATCGGCAGGCGGACCCCCAACCACTGTGCCACCAGGGAAGCCCCCTTCCTGTATTCTTCATGACCATCCGTAATTGAATACACTTTGCTTTCTACAATTCAGTTAATTACTTACGACACATTCTTTCTCTCTGCTTATCATCAAAACCAAATCCAAGATTTTGCTTCAGTTAAGGGCAAAATGGAATTTTCATGTTTATACCAGTCTCTTCTCTTTATAATCCTAAAATTTAAAACTCGTGGAATCACATCTCATTTTGATTTGCTGGTTGTTTTTAGGATCTAAATGGCTATTTTATGGTGGGTAAAATCTCAGGCTTTGACTCCTCTATCTGTTTGAAGACAATAAAATATGATGCCACAGTCCTATTTTGTTAAGGTAATGGACATCCTGGTGCGGACACAAGACTTGATCGTATGTTATATAAAATGAAGTATTTCACTAATGAAACAGAACATGTGTGTGTGTATGTGTGTGTGTATGTATAATTTCTGTAGTCTAACAGCATCACTAATATGACATGCCTTAAAAAAAGTAAATCGTGTTTTGAGTTACTGAAGAAGATTGAGATGCAGATGTTGATTTGCTCAGGGACACAGGGTAAGTTGACATCAGAACCAAGGTTACTGTTTATAGTCCTGCAGACCATAGTTTGTGCCCTGTGGCCAAGCCATGCTTAAAATTAGAATCATCAAGGTAGAGGCAAAAGCCGTTTGCTACAGAGTGAAGTTTTGGAGAGCAGCTTCTAGTGGTTTGGAATTTCGAAGTCCAAGCCTACTAACTTTTATTACTCTTTGCGTTTGTGAAATCATAGAAGGCTCTCAGCCAAGTGAGAAGGTAGGAGTAAGATTAGCACACTTCCTGGTGCAGTGGGCAGTACGTAATCATTATCTGAAAGTTCCCTAGGCGGGAGCCTGCCCAACAGTAGGCTGGCCTGGCACTCAGGTGCCCTTGTTTGCAGAGCAGGCTTGGTTCCTAAGTAGGGAAGGTTGGTTTGCGCTGAGCCCATCCTCAAAGGTCTAGACTAGATTCTAGTATTTCCAATTTCAAAGCCCCTAAGGCTGGACCTGGCCTGGGCTTGCAAGAATCTCCATGGAACATGTTTGAATTCCTAGGGGTCTCTGGGTGATGGGACTTTTGTCTCTGTTCCTATCCTTTTTTTTTTTTTTTGGATATTTATTTTTACTATTATTTTTCTTTGGCCATGCCACACAGCTTGCGGGATCTTAGTTCCCCGACCAGGGACTGAACCCGGGCCACAGTAGTGAAAGCACTGAGTCTTCATCCTGGACTGCCAGAGAGTTCCCTCCTGTACTTTTAGGTAGCACTCTCTTACTGGCTTAGAATAGTCTGGGATCCTAAGAGGTATAAATAAATAATAAATTCACACTAACTAACTGGACTCATTAACATGGATGTTCTGACTCAGGCCAACTGGAATTTGAATATGCACTCCCTATGACTTTTCTCTGAGCACATGTTATGTTCCAGGGGCCCATGGGGTGGTTATTATATAAGATAAGGAATCTATAGAAGATCCATGGAGTGGACAGGGCTTCAGACCGGCTGGTTGCCTTCGCTTTGGCCTGACAGAGTGCCACAATATACGTCATCTGCAGCCTCGTGAACTCAGAGACATTTGTGACCAGTAGCCCTAGGCCAGCCATTTGTGGTCCTACCACACAGATGATCATAGAATCTGAAAAAGGAATCCAATGAAGACAGAATCCTGAATGACTATCTTGTGGGCCCGTAGCCTTCCTTAAAGAAGACTGGTAGCTACTTCAGTTGAAGAGTTGTCTGAATTAGAATACTCTGGAATCAGTTTCCTTTATCTTTTCTTTTTAAAGCATTTAGATAATGATTTAGAGACCTCATGTACTATTTTAAAAAATATTTATTTATTTATTTGGCTAGGCTGGGTCTTAGTTGTGGCACGAGGGATCTTCGTTGTGGCACGTGGGAGCTTTTGTAGTTGTGGCATGTGGGATCTTTTGTAGTTGTGGCATGCAGACTCTTAGTTGTGGCATGCAGGATCTTCGTTGCGGCATGTGGGATCTAGTTCCCGGACCCAGGGATGCAACCTGGGCCCCCCTGCATTGGGGGCACGGAGTCTTACCCACTGGACCACCAGGAAAGTCCCTGGAATCATTTTTCAAGAACCTTGCATGCCCTGAGAGAGGCTGGTTCCTGCTTCATCTTTTGCAACGTGAGGATTGTCACTCAAGCTTGTTTTCAAACTACTTGATAGCTTCAGGGAGGTCTCTTTGTAAGCTCACAAATTCAGAAATGCTTTTGAGCCTGTAGAAGAATTCTTTTCATGTTTGAGCTCTGATCTAAGCCAAGAGCCTTGGAAATTTTGAATCTGTCTCTTATTTCCTTTCCTGAATTAGATATGCGCCTGCTCACTCCGTTCAGATGTGACAACATGGCTTCTTTCAGAAGCAAATGGCCCCTCCTTGAAGGACACCATAATCCCATCACCTTTCTCTCTGGACATTTCGATTCTGATCTAAAGCTGATTTTATTTATTTACTTTTAATTAATTAATTAATTTATGGCTAGACCAGGTCTTCGTTGCAGCATGCGGGATCTTTAGTTGCGGCATGCGGGATCTTTAGTTGCGGCATGCGGGATCTTTAGTTGCGGCATGCGGGATCTTTAGTTGCGGCATGCATGCGGGATCTAGTTCCCTGACCAGGGATCAAACCCGGTTCCCCTGCATTGGGAGCATGGAGTCTTACGCCTTGGACCACCAGGGAAGTCCCTAAAGCTGATTTTAGACCAGGAAAACAGCCCCTCATTTGTTACTCAAAGGACTGAATTTTTAAGGATCAAATCAGAGTGTGTTAGGGAAGACATCTGGACAGGTGAACTTTTGCTTTCATTTGTTTTCTTTGTTCCCCTCTTTACTTCTAGATGGATTTCTTTTAGATCCCAGGGGGCAAAATTCCACGTTGAGGAGGCTTTAGCTACCAGTTATAAAGTCTTAGGAAAGTACAGCATTTCTGTGGTCCTATCTTCCTAAAACCACTCCTATCAAGAAAAGACAGGGCTTCCCTGGTGGCGCAGTGGTTGAGGGTCCGCCTGCCGATGCAGGGGACACGGCTTCGTGCCCCGGTCCGGGAAGATCCCACATGCCGCGGAGTGGCTGGGCCCGTGAGCCATGGCCGCTGAGCCTGCGCGTCCGGAGCCTGTGCTCCGCAACGGGAGAGGCCACAACAGTGAGAATCCCGCGTAACGCAAAAAAAAAAAAAAAAAAAAAAAAAAAAAGACAGATGGAGGAAATATAGATGATATCTAAAACGAAACATGTGTTCTGCCATAATATGTCTTTATCTTCTTGCTTTTATCAGCAGCCTTGAGTGGCAGGGTTTTATACTTGGGGAAGATTAGAGAGCTTGTTTTCTTGCTGAAGTGGTCACCCTACCATGTTCTTTTGTCTGCCTTAGTTCTGAATTTTTTTTTTAAACTAGTTTTCACACCATGTGTTTGGATTAAGCTTCAGGAATTATCCATTTCACAAAAGCCACTTGTTTTTTATATTCTAGGACATTAGGGTTTGGAGGGATGATGGGTGGAATGAAGTGAACCGAGAGGTACTGAAACCAGGATTAGGAAGCTGGGTTTGTGTTTCAGTGTCTGTTACAGACACAGTCAAGTGACTTGCCTCTCTTTAGCTTAGTTTTTCCATCTGCAAACTAGAGGTAATATTTTCTTTTCTTTTTTTAAAAAATTTATTTATTTCTTGGCCGTGCCGTGCCGTGCGGCTTGTGGGATCTTAGTTCCCCAACCAGGGATCGAACCTGTGCCCCCTGCAGTGGAAGCATGGAGTCGTAACCACTAGACTGCCAGGGAAAACCTGAGATAATATTTTCTACCTTCCAAATTCTCAGAGTGTGAAGAATTTTCAATTTTTGAATACTTCTGCACATTAAGCCTTGCTGGTAAGGCCACATTGACAGACCCCAGAATGCCAAGATACAAAGTTGACACGCCATTGAACTTTCTGCCTGAAGACTTACTCAGGAGGTTTTGTCCAGAAAAAGTTTTGGGGCAAAGAAGCCCATTTCTTCCTGGTCTTTTTCTTCACATGCCAGTTGTAATCTGATCGTTTTCCTTCTGACTTCTTGGCAGCTTTTATATACTCTTCAGGCTGTTACGTGATCCATGACATGACGAACTAATGTTCTCCACTTGACGGTGAACTTGTGATCTTTTTCATCTGGTTCCTAGTTCTGAGATTTTTCCCCCTAATGCTCCCAGTCATTTTTCCCAAAGGCTTAAAGGGAGATGGGGGTTGAATGTGGTTTGAAGTGTGACTCTGATGTTGTCAGGTCAAAGTCTAATCCCCATGTTTAATCCCTGACTTTTCCCTTCTCTTACAGGAGTTTGGATCTAGCGAACATAATTCACAGAACATAATTCACATACATGCCAGATCCACGCCTTCAGCCACCTGCCAGACTTGAATCCTCTTGTTGCCGATTCGGTTGTCAGGGCTCAGATCTGTTGGGGGAACTCGTGGGTTAGCAGGCCTGGAATTTTAAGTGGCAGACTTGTGGAAAGAAGTGTTCTGTATTCGTTCACCATGTGCTGACCAGGTAGCTAAGTGAGGAGATGGTATATGGTTGGCTCTTGGAAGGATCCAGAGAAACGGACATAGATCCCCTTTTTGGGAAGTTTAAAATGAATTAAAGGACTTAAAGTATGAAGCCAGAAATAACTTTAGTGAAAGGCTGAACATGAAAAGGGGTGCAGAGAAGTACACTTTGGGCTCCAGGAGTTCAGGGAAGCAGAGGTTGTTCTAATAGATGGAAATGGGTAGGCTTCAGGGAAGAAGTTGAACTTGACAGAGGTGGGCATTGCCATTTGGGAAGGCTGCCATGTGATGTAGCATGAGCGCTGGCTGCGAGGCAGGTCCTTGTAGCAGGTGGAGGATGAGGAAGCCGTCCATTCCGGCTGCAGCGAAGGCTGGCTGAAGAGAAGAGGGAAGTGACGTGGATTATGCCAGAATGTTGGGAAGCCTTGTTTACCTTGATTTAGTTTTTCTTCCTCTTTAACCATTTAATGCTGCAGAGGTGCGCTGGCAAGTGAGCTCTCTAGGAAAACCAATAAAATCCGCAATTTTTGTGGCATTTGCCAATATCTGCGGTGTAAATACTCCCACTGTGGCCAATTTCCAGTTACCGGTGAATGAGCAAAGAGCTCTCAGAATTCTTGAAAATGTAACATTTGGCTCTCACATGCCAGTCCAAGCACACTGTTGACCAGCCTGGTTTAGTGCCTGTGTGACAGTCATTCCGGTACCAGTCCGGGCACAGCCCCTGCAGAAGACCTGGGGAAGGCCGAGGTAGTCAAGTTTTACTCAGTGTCCAACTCCCCCGGCCACGCCGAGGTAGTCAAGTTTTACTCAGTGTCCAACTCCCCCGGCCACGCTGATCGGTGCCTGGGTGCGCCCACTGCCCCGGGGAGGCTGTTTCATAGTCTGGATGATGACGTAGATCTTGGCCCAAAGAAATAAGTAGACACAATCAGATTCCCTGTGGTGGGAATTCAAATGAAGGAATCCCAGGAAATGTTTTGCCCCAGAGGCGAAAGCTAAAAGGATGTCATTTGAGAGAGTTGGATCCATGGCAGACTGAAGTCACATGGCAGCCAAAGTTATGAATGAAAAAACCATATGGAAACTGAGGAAGCTGATGGATAGGAGGAAACAGGTGTGGAAGGAAACCCTCCAGCAGGCTGGAGGGTGGAGGCAGGGGGCCATCCAGGCCCTGGAGCTGTCCTTGCTCTCAGCAGCTTTCCAACTCCAGGTCTAAAACAGACCTTTTCCAGGGGGTAACTTGAGAGGGTCTCTGTTCCTTGCAGTGCAGTGACCTAACTGGAAAAGTTTCTATGGCACCTCAAAGTACCTTGCAGGGCTTTCGTGAATACAGCAAATCTCTCCAGAGTAGCGGACAGATCATGTGCTTCTGACTGAGCTTACAGTACGCCCTTGCCCTTTATTTCTTTGCACGCCCTCCCTCTCTGCCAAATGGCTTGTGGATTTTTTTTTTTTTCATTCCAGCAGGGCTGGTTTAGAAGCCACGATGTTGAAAGAATAGCCAGTGGGACATGTGAGGGGGGTGATATTTCATTGGCACTCACCATTATAGAAAATCATGAGAAAATTGGAGCCATTAGCAGTAGGGAAGGAAAAGGAGTTCTTTCTTTGCTGAGGGCGTCTGGTGAGTGAGGGTATGTGACCATGCCCTGTACTGCCTTGCATGAAATGCCATTTGAAAGAGGCTTAGGGCAGTTTTGAGCCGTCTGATGTCCTCACTACACGCAAATTTGTGAATAATGAAATTGTTAGGAAGGGGAAGGCATGCTTCAGTGTTTTTGCCCAGAGGCTTAGTCGTGAGCGTAGCTACTCTTGAGAGGCCAGTGGTCCAGAATGGCAGTCTGGCGTGGTGAGGGACAGGTCCTCTCTTTCTATGGGAGCATCTCATGGGGGGCTGGGGGCAGAGGGAGGGGGACCGCTTGGGAATCAACAAACGTGGATTCTTCTTAGAACTCTGTCACTAACCGGCTGTTTGACCTTATGTAAGTTGCTTCTTTGAGGGTGCCTCCGTTTCCTCTTACATAATGAAAGATTTTGCCTAGAGAATTTTAACTTTTCGTTTGGGAAAGCAGGCTTCTTTGAAACTCCATTGAGAGCTGTGGATCCTTTCCACAGAAAATTGTGCTTATGCACGCGGACAAAATTTCACAGTTTTAGGGAGTTTATACATCTTCAAGGACTCCTGGACTCCAGATTAAGAAGAGCTCTTGCATTGGATGATGTCCGAGCTTTTTTCCTATCTGTAAAAATGCCTTTTTCTAAGACTTTGGATCCCGGAAGGGACCCGGAAAGTCAGCTACGCTCCTCCTTTCTGTCACGAGAGACAAGACTTCCCTGAAACACTTCAGACAGAAAAAGAGTTAAACAGCAGGGGAAGCTTGTCTGTTTTCCTCGAAGAATCCATAACCTTGACATGTGTGTTCTAAGGGAAAGAAACACACAGTACATTTAAAGTATATGTAATATAATGTCAGTTAGTGTTAAGGGCCATGAGAATTTTGGTAAAGGACTGTGATACCATAAAGAATGGTGGGGGGCCAGGGTGAGTACTCTAGTTTAGTGAGGGCAGTCAGAGGCCACTTCTCTCAGGAGGTGACATTTGGGAAGAGATCTGAATACAGGTAGAAAGGAGGACTTCCCTGGTGGTCCAGTGGTTAAGACTCCATGCTCCCAACACAGGGGGCCCCGGGTTCGATCCCTGGTTGGGGAAGATCCCGCATGACATGTGGCATGGCCAAAAAAAAAACAAAAGGAAAGGAGCCAGTACCCAGGGCCAGTGTGGCTGGAGCTGAATGAGCAAAGGGGGCCAGGAGGGAGTGGTAGGGGCTAGGTCGGGGGGCTTGGCAGAGTTCGGGTGTGGGTAGTTCTGTGTCCACTTGGAAAACAACTGGAAATATCTTGAACGACATCTCGTAATAATGGGTTATTCATTAAGCCGTCCATTCATTGGATGCATTTTGTTCATTACCCACAAAGTGCAAGGCCGTGAGCTGTTGAATAAGACAGTGGTCCTCAGACCTGGTGTGTGTCAGTAGCACCTGGACAGCTTTCTGAAGATAAAGGTTCCGGAGCACCAAGACCAGACTCAAGGGAGTGAAGCCCAGGCCCCTGCTGTGTTTTGTTTCAAAAACTTCTCAGGTGATTCTGATAAGCAGTTGTTGGCTCTGCCTGGGGAATAAGTACCATTGGGAAAAGGTAGCCCCATTTTCAGTGGGGCAGAGGGGATAGGATGATGCCTGAACTGCTCCATGCTCGTGGGAGAATATATGTCTCATAAGAGAAGCACAGGACTAAGGAGGGTTTCAGAAGAGGAAATGAATACTTTGCTTTGGAGGGGACGGGGGGCCCAAGGAACAACCAAGCCAGTTTCTTCACTCATGAAATGGGGATGGAATCAGTGGGTTGTAAGGACAAAGTGAGTTAGTGCCTGAGAACTTTCCAAACAGAGTCTGGCACATAGTAAGTGCTCAATAAATGTCACCAGTTATTGGAGTTGGGTCTTAAAGAATGGTTAGAATCTCTGAAATATGAAATGCTGTCTATGAAGTTTGTCATCGAATAAAGATTTTATAAATAGAGCTTCCATGTAAGGAACACTCGAATAGCCAGCTATTACAAAAGAGGGGGGGAAATAATCTGGCTGTTAGCTTGATGGATAGTCCCAGTAAACAAGGGGATCAAGATTTTCCAAATCTAAATCTATCTGCATAACCTTGTACAGGAAACCTTTTGTTCCTGAACATTGATTGGGGTTTAATCTGATACATTTGAACCTTCTTCACTGTATTCACTTACTGTTTGATTTATTGGATGAACCAGCGTTTAAGGACCAACCATGGGCTAAGCATTGTGCTCCACGCAGCAGCCAAGTGCTCCGTGCCCGAGGTCCGGAGGAGCTTACATCATAGTAGGGGAAACAAGAAGTACACATAAAAGTCATATTAAGTTGAGTCTTCATTCCATAGGTACCACCTAGGAAGGGGACTGGATACTTGTCTGCCCTTACAACATCTGGATCCCATTTCAGTTGGAAAAGGAAATATCCAGATGTGTCATGTGACTGTCACCCATTCATCCAAAGTAGTGTCTAAATCGTTTTGCTTTTGTCTATGCCTGCACGTGAGAGAGAGCATTGAAACCCGCTTTGTGCTGGACTGGAGGAAAACCTAGGAAAAAGAAGGCTCTGGAAGGCCAGTGTGATCTCCAGCACTGTCATCTAGATGGGGCTGAGAGAATGCTACGCCCTCTTCAACCATCGCATGTAAACAAATGCTCAGGAAAGAGGTTAAGCATTAGGGCTTGGCTCTGTTTAATTGACCCCTGGATTGTGACTGCCAAAAGCAAATAAGGATTAATCTGCTGTTTGGAGAGTATTCCCTGGTGGTTCAAAGGATAATGTCTTGATTCCAAGAAAAAGGCACGGTTGATTCTTAGCCTGAGCTTTGTAGATTGCCCACAGTGGACGTGGATGGGGGAGTTTGTTTGCAAAGGCCCCCTGGCTGGGCCTTGGTGGAGTGGTGGGATGTATGGGTTGGAATGAAAGCTGGAAAGTTGAACCCCAGGCTCAGTGGGAGTCTAATCAAGAGAGAAGTTTCCTGTGGATCGGGCCAGACCCAAGAGGCGGGGGAGGCCTCTCTATTTCTGGCCTGAAATGAGCCGGCAATATGGAAAAGGGGGAGGTGGGTGTTCCAGCAACTTCCCTGGGGTAACTCCCGTTCAGCGCTCAGCTCACCTAGACCCAGCTGTTCGTTTCACACAAAAGTCGGGAGCTGCCTGGAAAACAACGCATCAATGTAGCAAAACAAAGCCGATAATCTCTAGGTTGTTTGTCCCCCTTCTGGCTGGGAAAACTGAGTGTAGCTTCTCCTTTGTGTCCTGAGTGTGTTGTGTTCTTTACCGAAGGTTTTCGAGAGGTGAGAAGCTGGAGCCCTGGGGGTCAGAGCTCATTTCTAGTCTAGTTTGGGTTTTCCTTGCGCTCCATCAGGGCTTAATTAGAGCATCCTTTTGAGTAGCCTTCCAGGAGGAATAAACTTTCTTTGTGAAAACCTTCCCACACCCCAAGGAGAAGGAAGCACACAAATTAAATGCACATCCAGAATTACAGGCATTCTAAGCCTGACATCGTAAACACATTTACTCTTGAAAATGAGTGCAGTGAAACTGGGAGATGGTACGCTTCTGACTGTGGCAAAGAGGCCCTATAAGATGTTTAGAGAGGGTGGAGGCTGATGCTGGGATGAGCAGAGCTGCTCCCAGGTCCTGTTTGCTCCGCCACCTGCCCGTCTGCTTTTAGAGAACGAATTCTTCGCTTCACTTTGCTTGTTCCTCTTTTGATTTTAACCTTGAGTGCTTGGTTCCTGATCCTGTTGAATTTGGTGTACAGGCGGGTGTAGAAGGATGAGTGAGACCCCAGCGGTGGCCTGTGAGTGGGAAGTGGCTTGGGGGTCAGTAATCCAGGGGGCGTGACGGGGCAGATGTTTCTGAGCACCTCTGATAAAGGGGAAGTGGCGTTTTCACACCTGAACCTACACTTCCGTCTGATCCAATAATTCCTGATTTCAGTCTCATCTTCGTCTCTTCAACCCCCATAGGCAGGACATTCATGGTCAGTGTCTCTAACTTTGCACACTGATTCTCTCTGCAGGAGTGTCTGAGGGTCCGAGAAGAGCCTTCCCTACAGTCTGTCAGCCGCCGCTCCCCTCCCCCCGACCCACCCCACCTACACGGTTGGTCTCAGGGCTCCTTAGCTCAGGTGGCTCTCTGGTCCCTTAGAGCCCGTTGTGAGCGCCAGCCCCTCGCCCCTGTTTTCTTAGTGGAAGCAGGTCCTATCAGTTCAGTGGACGTTGGTCGGTTGCTCTCTTGCCAGCTGTGTATGTGTGAAGGGGACAGAGATGAATGGGACGTTGGGTTATGGCACAGGGAGAGGCCCCATCTGTCGCAGGCCGCCCAGCTGAGTGGATGACACGTCACAGAGGACCAGAATGGGCTGCCTTGAATCAGTGTCCAAACCCCAGCTTGGTTTCTATCCCCCACTGGCCAACCCCAGATTACCTCTAACCAGCAGCAAGCTGGTGACTCGAAGGACAGAACTCACATGATTCTGGCTGGATGTATTTATTTCTCCTGTGCATCAGCCAGTGAGTCCTGGAAAGAAAGGACGTGATCTGCGAGTGGGAATTTGGGGAAACGTGTGAGCCATTGAGCTGGGGAAATCCTGGAGTCTGTTTCCGAGAGGGAGTCATCCTCTCCACCGTGGGGATATGGTTCTTTAGACCAGGGAGCGCCCTCACAATGGTTCAGCTGGACTCATTGTGTCTGTCTGAAAAGCGTGGGGGAATTGGGTGGTGAGTTTGATTTCAGCTTTAAAAACATGGATAAGCTAGAGTGACTGGCAGCCAACGTATACTGTGGGAACAGGGCACCTTTGAACAAAACAAGAGTCACTGTGTATGGGGTGGGGAGGTTTCTCTTTTCCCGTGTCCTGGATCCACAGACATTGAGGAGAGGGAGGTGAAATTTCAGTTCTCTGAGTGCAGGAATTGCTTCTTCCAGGCCCTCCTCCAGCATCCAGCCCATTATCTGGTCCCGGGTAGGGTCTCCACGGCCACTTGTAGGATGTGTTATGGTAGTAATTCATTTTGAGGGAGGAATAGTGCAAAGATAGGGGAGAAAGGAATTGTTCCTCCCAAGCAGGAGAGCAATTTGCAAGCTACTCAGTCTCTTGGACTTTATGTTATTTCTATTTCTGGCAAGCGATGTTTCTGACTACATCAGAAACATCCAGTGTGTAACACTGGAACACAGGCTTTTTTTTTTTAAAAACCATAAATAGGACCATTTATTAAAGGGCCGTTTATTAAAGCAATGTCATCCTATTGTTAAAGAATTTACAACGATGCAAAGTGACAACTATTAACTTTGATATCACTTCCCCCAGTTTGGATAGCATAAAAGCTTATTATAATTTCTATATTGTTACTAAAAATAACATCTCAGATTTTTCTTAATCTTTTCAAACCCCGCACACGCGCGCACGCACACACACACACATATACACTTTCATATAATAATTGAGAGGGGATTTGTCAAAGTCTTTTGTGTTTAAAACAACTAATTAGATGATCTCTGGACTCCTAAATCATGGGCATCTTTAAAAGGAGCAATCGAAGTTAAATAGTTATTTGGGTCACCATCAATTTTCTGAATTTAGTACTCATGGGGCTAGTCCTGATCTGTGGGATTATTTTATTTGAGAGTTTTGGGTTCTTATTTCTGTGCCAGCTGATTTCAGCATCGAATATGCCAGATGCCGGGCATAAAGTTCTAGTGCCTTTAGTTCCAGTGACCCAGTTCACAGAAATCAAGCTTGGATGCTTGGTGGGGTGGGAATAGTGGTTCAAGGTCGGCTGTGAGGGAATGTTATTGTCCAAGCCAACAAGAAGGGGACCATGTCTGTGATTTCAGAGAGAGAATTTTAGGTGATGCAGTACATGGTATGAATGTAACAGTGAATCAGATAGTAAGGAAATGATTCCTTTTGAATTGTCTTTCAATACCTCTGGTTTCACCACATAGAAAGTCTCAGGTGTAGTGTTCGTAACACCTGTAACATTTGTGGTCTCAATCTTGCTGGCTACTGTAGCTGCTATGACTCTGATACGTGTACCACCTCGCCTTCTGCCAGGTTATTTTTCTTTTTTTTTTTCTTCTCTTTTCTGTGCTGTAGTCTTCATGCTGGAGAATTTCCCCCAAATGTTTACTGATCCCTTGACTACTTGTTCATATAGGAGAATGAGAAACTCTGAGCTCTCTTTTTTTAAAAAAAAAAACAACAAAAAACGTTGAATGCTTTTATCTGTAGAATTTTCTCTGGGCAGTTGAGATTCTCCCAGAAAAGATTTTCTAATTTCAAACGTAGGCAGAACATACCTGGCCACCAGGGCTCTAAGACATCAGTGGGAGGAGGGGCCTGGGGTCATCAACTCAACTTAATATGTAAACCCATTTGTCCTGTTTCATGCCGCCATCTCTCTCTGTTCTGTGGTGTCCCTGAGTTGGGAACATCTCTCATTCAGTTTTTACAGAGGATAGACTTCCTGTGTCCTGTGGGGGTGGAGAAGGGATTGTTCTCTGAAAGTGTGGAGGGGGTGGGGATGTCATTCATTTTATCCAGCCTCTCAAATTTCCTGGTCCTGACAGCCTGTTTCTCCAGTCTGTCCATAATTGGGGTCAATCTATCTATTGTAGATCCCATTATTTCTACAGGTTTTCCCCCCAAAACCTCTGCTGTTGTTACGTATTTATTAGCTTGTTTACTGTTTCTCCAACTACAACTAAACTTTATCTTTGAATTCTTTTGTCTATTTCTGTTTCCCAAAGAATATTTCCAATAAGTGGAATTACTGGATCAAAGAAGAGTATTTAAAGTATTTGAAGCTTTTCAAAAGCTTTAGCTGTATTCCGCCAAATCTTAAATTCCAGTTTCACAATTAATCATCATCATCATCATATCTATCACCACCATCTTTGTATTCATCACTGTCACCATGACCACCATCAACATATCCATCACCATCACCATGACCACCATCAACATATCCGTCACCATCACCGTGACTACCATCAACATATCTATCACGGTCACCATGACCACCATCATCATATCCATCAACCATCCCATCCATCACCATCCCCATCATATCTACCACCATCATCATCGTCACTAAATGAGCACTTGCAGGGACTATTTTAAGCACTTTACACTCTTATGTCATTTAATCTTCACAGCAATCCTGTGCAAAAGGCACAGTTACTAGCCAGTTTGGCAGAGAAGAAAAGGGAGGCTTAGAGAAGGTTAATACCTGCCCAGGGTTCCAGAGCTGGTAGGTGGTAGAGCTGGGACTCATATTCAGACCCATCTGACTGCATAGTTATGCTGATCCTATCAGCCCACCATCCCCAGGGCTGCCCTGTGCTTCTTATCAGGGCTCATTTTCAGGGCATTTGGGAGTAAAGAAATGTGCTCAGAGTCTTACCTTCCCTCTCTCCTTCATCCCTCCAGGTTAGCAAGGAGTGTTGGCTTTTGCTAGGGGTCTTTGCTGTCCCTGGGGACACTGTATTTTCTCTCAACAAAAAACTGCGAATTGGTGTTCTCAGTTTCTTTATACAGCTCCATTCTGCATTGTGGTGTAGGAAGAATATCTCCAAGGCTCTGGCATGTGGAAAGGGCTTTGGCTTGGTTGCTAGGATGGATGCAGATTTTTCTTTCTTCTGATCATTTCCACCATTATTTCAGAGGGGATCTGAGAGGCAGACCGTACCCCTGAGAGCCTTTACCTTATCGTGTAGGAATAGTTCCCAAACCCCATCTTTAAAATAAATGGAAATATAATTCAGTTGGTCATATCATGTTCACTTCTGGATGAGTGGATATGATAGCTCTGAATCTCACCTTGACTCAGATGGTCCTTTATTTTCTCAAATATAAATAAAAGAATGATATGCCCTGTCTCTAGCTGTTTCACAGACGTTCCATGAGAATAAGAAAGAGGATCTCTGTAAATTCGGTTTTTTCCCCCTCTAATCAGATAGGATGAAGACCAGGAATCATAATTATAGCCACATTACCACACCAAGGTGGAAATCATTAGAAAGCATTTCTTTCCATCTGACCTCTCTTTGTTTCACCTGTTCCTACCTTTCAGCAGAGGCTCCTGGTGAACCCTGGGATGCTTTTGCTTATTTTTAGCAAGTACATAGCCTAGTCAGCTAAAAAAGACTCTTGGGCCATCAGTATTTCCTTTACTATAAGCAGACTTTCCCATCTGCAGGAAGCATGAAACATTGGAGGAAGTTTACCAAAGTGTCTTATACACTTGGAACCACTGACAACCACTTGCCCTGCAGACAACACACCATGTAACCCCATCCACTGATTCCCTCTTACCCACTGGAGCACTGCTCACTCAGACTCCTGCGCTGGGGCCTTAGCTCTGGTCAACTGAGTGTTTCCATTGAAAGGCCTGGAACTGTGTGCTGACTCACCCATCCTTCTAGGGCTCTGCAGTTTACTCAGGGACCACAATTTGGAATAAGCATTTTCAGTTTTAGTCGATTAAACAAAGCACATGTGCTGGAATGTTTTATGATTGAAGAAATGAATAAGTGAAGGACTCTTAGTATACCCAACAACAAAGCATACAAAATGAAATCAGAATGAGTGATAAGAATGGATTGCAATTATTGTCAAGAAGTAATATCTTGGGGCTTCCCTGGTGGCACAGTGATTGAGAGTCTGCCTGCCGATGCAGGGGACATGGGTTCGTGCCCCGGTCCGGGAAGATCCCACATGCCGCGGAGAGGCTGGGCCCGTGAGCCATGGCCGCTGAGCCTGCGCATCGGGAGCCTGTGCTCCGCAACGGGAGAGGCCGCAACAGTGAGAGGCCTGCATACCGCAAAAAAAAAAAAAAAAAAGAAAAGAAGTAATATCTTGGCCTGCTTGGGCTGCTGTAACGAAATATCATAGACTGGGTGGCTTAAACAGTGGTCATTTATTTCTTACAGTTCTGGAAGCTAGAAAGTCTGAGATCAGGATACTGGCATGGTTGGGTTCTGGTCAGGGCCCTCTCCCTGGCTTGTAGATGGCTGCCTTTTGCTGTGTCTGGTTTCTTCCTCATCTTATAAGGGCACTAATCCCATCATGGGGGCCCCAGTTCCTCATGACCTCATCTAACCCTAATTAGCTCCCAAAGGCCCACCTCCAAATACCATCACATTGACATTTAGGGCTTCAATATATGAATTTTGGGAGGGACACACTCATTCCATTACCAATACCTTCTTTTTAAAAAAATGTTATAAGTGCATATTTATATATTAAGATGGATCTAGGCCCTTTTCAGTAGATGATTATTTAAATTTGTCAAAATCCTTCTGATAATTAAATTTCTGTTAATTAGGGAGACCCTGTCCCTTGTGGACAAAGCATGGACTTTTAGCGCCTGTCACAACTAAGACTCCTTGTACAAGAAAGTTTCCCTGACCATTCTACCAAAATATGACCCCATCCTCCTGACCTAGCATTACTTTGTACTACACTTATCACCTTCCAACTTCTTCTTGTTTTATTTGCTGCTGTATCTCCAGCAACTCGATCAAGACCAAGTTGCATTCAGTTAAGGTTTGTTAAATGAATGAATTAAGGCCTTTTTACCTTTAGCATTTTTTATGCTTCCTACATTTATATAATATCCTTGAGTTCTTAGTATTTTTAATAATATTTATAAAAGAACAAATAACTCTTTTTCACCCTATGGCAAATGTTATGGATATTTTTATATCTGTAAGAAAAAGACCAAGAAATGGGTTACTCTGAACCTCACTCCCTTGCAGTTGGAAAAGGTACAAATGAACTTAAAACAAATCTTTCTTCAACTCGGAGAGAGAAACTTGAACTTAAAATAGGTTGAGAGAAGATGGGCAAGAGCTTGCAAGGGTCAGCTTGAGGCTCCTCAGCAATGGGGGACAGAGCTTCATCTTTTTTCCCTATAATTCATTAGATATAAAAACAATCAGAAAGGCAATCTATGTGTTTTCTAACAATACGTATAATAGAGATGTATGAAGAAATAGTAACTGGTTTCCCTGCCCCCGTTTCTATCTGGGCCACCCTGGCATCCCTCTTAGGTGACAATGTTAAGAAGGTAGCCTGACCTGTAATTTAACAGCAAAAAGCTGCCAAATAACCCAATTAACAAATGATGGGCAAAGGACTTAAATAGACATTTCTCCAAATAAGTTATACAAATGGCCAATAAGCATATGAAAAGATGCCCAACACCACAAATCATTAGAGAAATGCAAATCAAAACCACAATGAGGGCTTCCCTGGTGGCGCAGTGGTTAAGAATCCATCTGCCAATGCAGGGGACACGGTTTCTATCCCTGGTCTGAGAAGAGCCCACATACCGCGGAGCAACTAAGCCCGTGCACCACAACTACTGAGCCTGCACTCTAGAGCCTGTAAGCCACAACTACTGAGCCCATGCAACACCACTACTGAAGCCTGCATGCCTAGAGCCCGTGCTCCTCAACAAGAGAAGCCACCGCAATGAGAAGCCCGCGCACTGCAACGAAGAGTAGCCCCTGCTCGCCGCAACTAGAGAAAGCCCCCGCACAGCAACAGAGACCCAATGCAGCCAAAATAAATAAATTTAAAAACAAAAACAACAACAACAAAAAACCACAATGAGATATCACCTCACAAGCATTAGGATGGCTGCTATCAAAAGAACAGAAAGAAGGTTGGAGAAAATGTGGAAAAATTGGAACCCTTGTACCCTGTTGATGGGGATGTAAAATGATGCAGCAGCTTTAGAAAACAGTATGGTATTTCCTCAAAAATTAAAAAGAGAATTACCATATGATCCAGCAACCCCGCTTCTGGGTATGTACCCAAAATAATTGAAAGCAGAGTCTCAAGTAGACATTTGTACACCCGTGTTCATAGCCCCACTGTTTACAATAGCCGCGAGGTGGAGGCAACCCCAGTGCTCATCAGTGGATGGATGGATAAACAAAATGTGGTCTATCCATACAATGAATTATTGTTCAGCCTTTAAAAAGAAGGAAATTCTGACATACCTACAACATGGATGAACCTAAGGACATCATGCTGAGTGAAATAAACCAATTACAGAAAGACAGATACTGTGTGATTCTCTTTACATGAGGTACCTAAGAGTAGTCAAATTCATAGCAACAAAAAGTAGAATGTTGGTTACCAGGGCTGGTGGGGAGGGGGAAACAGGGAGTTATTGTTTTTTTTTTTTTTTTTTTTTTTTTTTTTCTTTTTGCGGTATGCGGGCCTCTCACTGTTGTGGCCTCTCCCGTTGCGGAGCACAGGCTCCGGACGCGCAGGCCCAGAGGCCATGGCTCACGGGCCCAGCCGCAGCGCGGCATATGGGATCCTCCCAGACCGGGGCACGAACCCGTATCCCCTGCATCGGCAGGCGGACTCTCAACCACTGCGCCACCAGGGAGGCCCGGAGTTATTGTTTAATGGTACGAAGTTTCAGTTTTTCAAGATGAAAGAATTCTGGAGATAGTTGCACAACAATGGGAATATACTTAGCATAACTGAACTGTACACTTAAAATGATTTAAATGGTAAATTTTAAGTTATATGTATTTTACCACAGTTAAAACAAAATTTAAGGAAAACAAAAAAAAAGAAGGTACTCTATCATGCACACCTGTCTTGGTGCTCATATAAGCCAAAAGCATACAGGACACTTCTTGCTTCCTGTTTGCTTAAAAAAAAAAAAAGGTGAGGGGATCATATTACATACATTACTCAGCAACTTGTTTTCCTGTTTAACCCATTTAAGGGCATATTAGGGATAGCTTTCCAGGTCAGTGAGCACTGATCTGACTCATGTGTCTTTCAAAGATGACTAATTATCCCTAGGATGTGTGTACTGGGATTTATTTAATGTTTCCTTTTTCTGAGCTTTTGGGTTATTTCCAGTGTGGTTGCCACTACAGGAGAGGCTGTAATAAACAACTTTATTTGTATTTCCTTATATACTGCTGAATTATTTCCACTGACTTCCAAAAATAATTGCGAAGTCAAGAGTATCATCTGACTATTTTCCTGAATGTTTAAAGCACTTCACATTCACACAGTACTTTAGGAGATGTCAGCTAGTTGACCTCCCTGCTGGTATCACACTTTGCAATCTGCTGGTGGATAATGATTTGCTATTATTTTTCAAGCTTGTAGTTGTGAAGTTGAGTATCTTTTTAAAATGTTCTAGCTCTTTGCTTTTTTTTTTTTTTGGTATATGAGACAAAGATAGGAAGTCTAATTTTGTTTTCTTTCAGGTGAATAGCCAACTATGCCAGCACTGTTTATTAAATCATTTTCCCTAAAGTAAAATGCCATTATCATGGGTATTTGGATATTTCTCTAGACTATTTGATTCCACTGATTTATTTTTTCCATTTCTGTATCAGTGCTAATTTTTTTGAGTGTATAGACATTTTATCGTTGTTTTCCAGTTTTATTAAGAAATAGTTGACATAAGTGTATAAATGGAAGGCATACAATTTAATGTGTCAAAAGAAAAATCCCTTACCATTTTCCCTTTTCAAAATTTTCTTGTTCATTCTCAGATATTTTTCCATCCTTATGAACTTTTAAATCATTTTTTCAGTTATTTTCAGTAAGTCCAATTGAGATTCTGATCATCTATATCTTTTACATATAATGTGGTTTGTGTATGTATTTGTATACCCCCAAAATTTTAATGATTAAGGAAACTATACTCATAATTTTCAACAAAACAATAAAGTAATAAATAATGCTTTCTCTAATCTCCTGAATGTGTTAACAGTTTAAACCTCCAGACATTTTTCTGTACTTTTGAACACATATTTAATTATTTATTTAACAAAAATGGAACATAATATACACAGATGTTACAGCATACTTTTTTTTCCATTTAGGAAAAATTATGGACATTTTATCAGTAACCCTGTTTCAATACCCATACATACACACACTTCATTTTTCCTATAGGCTCCATACTATCTCATAGTACAGATATATTATAATTTATCTGCATAATTTTTTCTGGTAGATATATTGATTGCTTTTTCCTCCTCCATTTTTATGAATGTATTAGTTTGCTAGGACTGCCATAATAAAGTACCAAAGACTGAGTGGCTTAAACAACAGAAATTTATTTCCCTATGGTTCTGAGGCTTGAAGTTTGAGTTCTGGAATCTGGAAGTTTGTCAGAGGGCTTGGTTCCTTGTGAGGGCTGTGAAGGAAAGACTTGTTCCAATCTTTTCTCCTTGGCTTGTAGATGGCTGTCTTCTCCCTGTGTCTTCACATCATCTTCACTGTGTGTGTGTCTGTGTCCACAGTTTCTCTTCTTAAAAGGATACCAGTTATATTAGCAGGATTAGGGCCCACTGGTCTATGAGCTCATTTTAACTTAACCGGTTCTGCAAAGACCTTATGTCCAAATATGGTCAAATTCAGAGGTTCTGGGGCTGAGAACTTAAACATAAGAATTTGGGGAGACACGATTCAAGAGTTAACAGTGAACCACAGTGATCATTCCTGCACATTTATCTTTGTACATTTAAGTCAGTATATCGTAGAATAAATTCCTATACATGGGATTGCTACGTCAGAGTTTACAAACATTTCCAAAATTCATGCATAAAAAGAGTTGTGAAGTGTTCTATGTTTTTCTTTCTTTATGTAGGACTGGTAATGTTTCTTTCTTTTTTTTTTTTTTTTTTTTGTTTTATTTTTTTTTACTTTATTTATTTATTTATTTATTTATTTATTTGCTGTGTTAGATCTTCGTTTCTGTGCGAGGGCTTTCTCTAGTTGTGGCAAGCGGGGGCCACTCTTCATCGCGGTGCGCGGGCCTCTCACTATCGTGGCCTCTCTTGCTGCGGAGCACAGGCTCCAGACGCGCAGGCTCAGTAGTCATGGCTCACGGGACTAGTTGCTCCGCGGCATGTGGGATCTTCCCAGACCAGGGCTCGAACCCGTGTCCCCTGCATTGGCAGGCAGATTCTCAACCACTGCGCCACCAGGGAAGCCCCCATGTTTCTTTCTTAAAGATTATATATTGATAGAATTCACCAGTGAAGCCATCTGTGCTAGGAGTTTTGTTTGGGAGAAAGTTTTAATAATTTAATAGTACTGTTCAGATTTTCTCTCTTCATGTGTCAATTTAGTTAAGTTACATTTTTCAAAACAATTTTGCATTTCATCTGAATTTTCAAATTTATTGACATTAAGTTGTTTTTTTTTTTTTTGCGGTACGCGGGCCTCTCACCGTTGTGGCCTCTCCCGTTGCGGAGCACAGGCTCTGGACACGCAGGCTCAGCGGCCATGGCTCACGGGCCCAGCCGCTCTGCGGCATGTGGGATCTTCCCGGACCAGGGCACGAACCCGTGTCCCCTGCATCAGCAGGCGGACTCTCAACCACTGCACCACCAGGGAAGCCCGACATTAAGTTTTTAATATCTACCAACTTTTGGCCTTGTCCGTCCTTCTATTGGAATGTTTATTTTCTGTTTTATTATTTTCTTCTCATATTTCCTTCCTTCTACTTTGCATTTAATTTGTTTTTGTTTTGTGTTTTACAAGCTTCCTGATTGGGTGATTCCATCATTGGGTTTTCATCTTTTCTTTTCTAAAAGCAAGTGCTGGTTAGGATGTGGTTAGGATGTCTCACCCACTGTTGGGTTGGGAGTGTAATTTGATATAACCACTACTGAAAATTGTTTGACAGTACTTACTAAAATTGAACATACATGTACCATGTGATCCAACAATTACATTCCTGTGTAAATACCCCACGGCACTGAGTACGCATGCATAGTAAAGATGGGTGTAAGAATGTTTGTTTATAGAAACATATAGTGCAGTAGCCTCAAATTGGAAACATCCCACGTGGATAAGTAAGTGATTGACTCATAAAATGGAATTCTGTTAGTGACAAATATGAGCAAACTAAGAGTAAAGGTGACAACATGAATGAATTACATACATCTATTGTGTGATTCAGGTTATATATAAGTTTAACAGGGACAAGGGGTATCTCTAGTGTCAGAAGAGTGGTTACATTTGAGGAGGAAATTGAGAAATTCTTCACGGTGGAGGTGGTTACATGCACATGTTCATTTCTTAATGATTAATCAACCTGTATGCCTATGATTGTTATACTTCAAGAGAAATGTTTCTTTTAAAATGTAACACATGTTTCCAAAATAGCCTCCAAAAAATGTCTCATTGGTATTCCCACTAGCAGTGTTTGAGAGTACCCGTCTCCATGCTTTAACAACCTTGGGAATTCCCATATTTTAAAATATTGCCTAATTTGGTAGAAAAAAATTGCTGCTTAAATTTCCACTTTATTATTTCTAATGGACATTTTTTATTGGACATTTATATTTCTTCTGTTTGGTCTGTTTATGATGTTTGCTAACTTTTCTCTCAGGTAAAACCCATCCTTTTTAAAATTTTATTATTTTATTTATTTATTTTTGGCTGCGTTGGGTCTCTTGCTGCACGTGGGCTTTCTCTAGTTGCGGTGAGCGGGCTTCTCATTGCAGTGCCTTCTCTTGTTGCGGAGCACGAGCTATAGGCACGCAGGTCTTCAGTAGTTGTGGCACATGGGCTCAGTAGTTGTGGCGCATGGGCTCTAGAGCGCAGGCTCAGTAGTGGTAGCTCACGGGCTTAGTTGCTCCGCGGCATGTGGACCGGGGCTCGAACCTGTGTCCCCTGCATTGGCAGGTGGATTCTTAACCACTGTGCCACCAGGGAAGTCCCCAAACCTTCCTTTATCTTCGTGGTTGGTAACATATTTTTCTGTCTTTGTCATATAAGTAGTTACTTTTTTTAAAGACTTTTTTTAAAAGAGCAGTTTTAGGTTCACAGCACAATTGAGAGGAAGGTACAGAGAGTTCCCATATACCTCCTGCCTGCACACATGCATAGTCTCCCCCATTATCAGTTTCCCCCACCAGAGTGGTACATTTGTTACAATTGATGAAGCTACACTGACACATCATAATCACCCTAAGTCCATGGTTTACATTAGGATTCACTCTTTGTGTTGTACATTCTGTGGGTTTGCACAAGTATATAATGACATGTATCCACCATTATAGTATCATAGAGAATAGTTTCACTTGTCTAATGCTCCACCTGTTCATTCTTCCCTACACCTCAACCCCTAGCAACCTCTGATTTTACTCTCTCCATAGTTTTGCCTTTTCCAGAATGTCATATAGTTCGAATCATACAGTATGTAGGCTTCTCAGAGTGGCTTCTTTCACTTAGTAATGTGCATCTAAAGTTCCGTCATGTCCTTTCATGGCTTGATAAATAACTCCCGTTTAGCACTGAATAATATTCCTTTGTCTGAATGTACCAGTTTATTTATCCATTCACCTACTGAAGGACATCTTAGTTGCTTAGTTGCCAAAACTTGGCAACTATGAATAAAGTTCCTGTAAACATCCCTGTGCATGTTTCTGTGTGGCTTAAGTTTTCAGTTCATTTGAATAAATACCAAAGAGTAGTAATTGCTAGAGCATATGGTAAAAGTATGTTTAATTTTTTAAGAAACTGTCAAACTGGCTTCCAAAGTTGCTGTATCATTTTGCATTTTTACCAGCAATGAATGAAAGTTCCTGTTGCTGCACATTCTTGCCAACAAAACTCCCTTTTGAATTAACTTTTGTCAAAAGTGTGAGGTCTGTGTCTAAATTTTTTTTTTTTTTTGCATGTAGATGTCCAGTTCTCCCAGCACCATTTGTTGAAAGGAATCATTCCTCCATTGTATTGCTTTTGCTCCTTTGTCAAAGACCAGTTGACTGTATTTGTGTGGGTCTATTTTTGGGTTTTCTATTCTGTTCCACTGATCTCTTTGTTTATTCTTTCACCAATACCCCACTATTTCCATTATTGTAGCTTTATAGTAAGTCTTGAAGTCAGGTAATGTCAGTTCTCCAGCTTTGTTCTTCTTCAGTATTGTGCTGGCTATTCTGGATCTTTTGACTCTCTATATAAACTTAAGAATCAGTTTTTCAGTATCTACAAAGTAACTTGAAGGGATTTTGATTGGGATTGCATTGAATCTAGATGGATCAAGTTGGGAAGAACTGACATCTTGGCAATACTGAATCTTCCTATCCATGAACATGGAATATCTCTCCATTTATTCTTTCATTTTGTTCATCAGAGTTGTATGGTTTTCCTCATAAAGATCTTGTACATATTTTGTTAGATTTTTTTTTTTTTTTAACAAGAGCTTTATTTGATTCTTATGAACACTCAAACTGAGAACGACCAGTCTGTGGGATTCAGAATCCAGTCAGTCCTCAGGGTATGCAAGGCTCTTCTGTCTTTGGGTTCATTAAACCTCTGCAGAGATTAACTACAACTTCACCGTATGAAATATTAGCTTGATTTACAAGTGTTTCAGTGTTACAGCATTGTCTTTTATTTTGATCACTATCACAAACAGCTATATGATTTCTGCTTCTGGCTTTGCCATAAAAATGTTAAGATGAACACTGCTGTTGATCACTCAAGATCAGTTCTATCTTTTTATAAGAAATGGTATGAATTCATTTTCCTGGTTATAAAAACTATGTTATTCATATTGTCTCTCTTTTCCCCTGGGCTTCCAGGAAGCTCAGAACCAAACTGAGGCCTAATTATAGCAATCACACTCAACTTCACATAAGCATATTTGTTTCCTCCCTTCTCTTCTACCTCTTTTCCCTTTCTTTCTTTTTAAAATTAATTAATTAATTATTTTTTTAAATGAATTTTTATTGGAGTATGGTTGCTTTACAAAGTTGTGTTAGCCTCTACTGCACAGCAAAATGAATCAGCCGTACACATACACATATCCCCTCCCTTTTGGACTTCCCCCCAGTTAGGTCGCCACAGTGCATTAGGTAGATATTTTGTTAGATTTATTCCTGAAGTATTTCTTTCTCTCTCTTTTTTTTTTTTTTTTTTGGTGCTAATGTAAATGGCATTGTGCTTTAATTTCAAGTTCCACTCGTTAATTTTTGGTAAATAGGAAACTGATTGACTTTTGTGTATTAATCTTGTGTCCTACAACCTTGCTATAGCTAATTGCTTATTAGTTCCAGGAACCTTTTTTTTTTTTAAGATTCTTTGGGATTTTCTACATAGATGATCATGTTATCTGCAAACAAAGACATTTTTTCTTTTTTTAAAAATTTAT
The DNA here is from genome assembly GCF_964165515.1 of Mesoplodon bidens. Lineage (NCBI taxonomy): Eukaryota > Metazoa > Chordata > Mammalia > Artiodactyla > Ziphiidae > Mesoplodon > Mesoplodon bidens. The sequence goes on from NC_138162.1 coordinate 106,255,784, forward strand.
TTATTTATTTATTTATGGCTGTGTTGGGTCTTTGTTGCTGTGCGTGGGCTTTCTCTAGTTGTGGCTAGCAGGGGCTACTCTGTTGCGGTACACAGGCTTCTCAGTGTAGTGGCTTCTCTTGTTTCGGAGCACAGGCTCTAGGCATGCGGGCTTCAGTAGTTGCGGCTTGCGGGCTCAGAACACAGGCTCAGTAGTTGTGGTGCACGGTCTTAGTTGCTCTGCGGCATGTGGGATCTTCCTGGACCAGGGCTCGAACCTGTGTCCCCTGCATTGGCAGGCGGATTCTTAACCACTGTGCCACGAGGGAAGTCCAGCTGCACGATTTTTGTAGGTATTCTTTATCAAATAGAGGAAGTTCCCCTCTGTTCCTAGATTACCCAGAATTTTTATCATGAATGGGTGTTTGATTTTGTCAGATGCTTTTTCAGCATCTATTGCTATGATCATATAGGTATATTGTAAATTTTCTTCCTGTATGTGAGTCATTTTCCATGTCATTTATGGGTTTTTGCCCTATGGGAGTTGTAATTTTTATCCAATCAAATCTGCAGTCTTTTTGCAGTCTAAGAAAGGCTTTTCTTTTTCTGAAGTTACACGTATATTGTCTTGTATTTTTCCGTGAGTACTTTTTGTGATTTTATGTTTTACGTTAAATCCCTAATCCATCTAAAATTTGTTTTCATATATGGTGTGAGGGAACATCCCATGTTTTGTCTACCCAGCAAAGCATTTGCTTTTTTATCAAAGTATAGTTGATTTACAATGTTGTGTTAATTTCTGCTCTGTAGCAAAGTGATTCAGTTATATATACATTCTTTTTAAATATTCTTTTCCATTATGGTTTATCATAGGATATTGAATATAGTTCCCTGTGCTATACAGTAGGGCTTTGTTGTTTATCCATTTTATATATAATAGCTTACATCTGCTAAACCCAACCTCCCACTCCATCCCTCCCCCACCCCCCCTTCCCCGTTGGCAACCACAAGTCTGTTCAGTATGTCCATGAATCTGTTTCTGTTTTGTAGATAGGTTCATTTGTGTCATATTTTAGATGCCACATATAAGTGATATCATATGGTATTTGTCTTTCTCTTTCTGACTTACTTCACTTAGTATGATAATGTCTAGTTGCATCCATGTTGCAAAAGAACATTATTTTGTTCTTTTTTAATGGCTGAGTAGTACTTCATTGTATATATGTACCACATCTTCTTCATCCATTCCTCTGTCGATGGACATTTAAGTTGCTTCCATGTCTTGGCTATTATGAATAGTGCTGCTATGAATATAGGGGTGCATGTATATTTTTGAATTATAGTTCTTTTCTGGATATATGCCCAGGAGTGGAATTGCTGGATTATATGGTAATTGTATTTTAGTTTTTTGAGGAACCTCCATACTGTTCTCCATAGTGGCAATTTACACTCCCACCAACAGTGTAGGAGAGTTCCCTTTTCTCCACACCCTCTCCGTCTGTTATTTGTAGACTTTTTAATGATGGCTGTTCTGACCAGTGTAAGGTGGTACCTCATTGTAGTTTTGATTTGCATTTCTCTAATAATTTGTTATGCTGAGCATCTTTTCATGTGCTGTTGGCCATCTGTATTTCTTCTTTGGAGAAATGTCTATTTATGTCTTTTGCCCATTTTTTGATTGAGTTTGTTTTTCTGTTGTTGAGTTGTGTGAGCTGTTTGTATATTTTGGAAATTAAGCCCTTGTTGGTTGCATTGTTTGCAAATATATTCTCCCATTCCATAGATTGTCTTTTCGTTTTGTTTATGATTTCTTTTGCTGTGCAAAAGTTTATAAGTTTGATTAGGTGCTATTTGTTTATTTTTGTTTTTATTTCTATTGCCTTAGGAGACTGGCCTAAGGAAATATTGGTATGGTTTATATCAGAGAATGTTTTGCCTGTGATCTCTTCTGGGAGTTTTATAGTGTCATGTCTTGTGTTTAAATGTTTAAACCATTTTGAGTTCATTTTTGTGTGTGCTGTGAGGGTGTGTTCTAACTTCATTGATTTACATGTGGCTGTCAAACTTTCCCAGCACCACTGCTGAAGAGACTGTCTTTTCTGTATTGTATATTCTTGCCTTCTTTGTTGAAGATTAATTGACTGTACATGTGTGGGTTTATTTCTGGACTCTATTCTGTTCCATTGATCCATATGTCTGTTTTTGTGCCAATACCACACTTTTGATTACTGTAGCTTTGTAGTATTGTCTGACATCTGGGAGGGTTATGCCTCCTGCACAAAGCAATTATTTTGACAACATTTCTTTTTTTTTTTTTCAGTACACGGGCTTCTCACTGTTGTGGCCTCTCCCGTTGCGGAGCACAGGCTCCAGACGCGCAGGCTCAGCGGCCATGGCTCACAGGCCCAGCCGCTCCGCGGCATGTGGAATCTTCCCAGACTGGGGCACGAACCTGTGTCCCCTGCATCGGCAGGCAGACTCTCAACCACTGCGCCACCAGGGAAGCCCTGACAGCATTTCTTAAATAAATTATTTCTATTCCATTTTATTTGAATGCCAATTTTATCACTTACTACTTTCCTGTATTCAGGTCTATATTTCTCGGTTTTTAAAATTGTGTTCAGGGACTTCCCTGGAGATCCAGTGGTTAGGACTCTGCACTTCAACTGCAGGTGGCACAGGTTTGATCCCTGATCAGGGAACTAAGATCCCACAAGCCATGCAGAGCGGCCAAAAATTAAAAAATAAAGTAATAAATAAAATTGTGTTCAACTTACCTGTCTATTCCAAACAGTCACCTTGGTTTCATTACTGAAGCTTTAGGGTAATTTTTAATCACTTTTAAAAAAAATAAATTTATTTATTTTATTTATTTTATTTTTGGCTGCGTTCGGTCTTCACTTGCTATGTGCGGGTTTTCTCTAGTTGTGGCAAGCAGGGGCTACTCTTTGTTGCAGTGCGCGGGCTTCTCATTGCGGTGGCTTCTCTTGTTGTGGAGCATGGACTCTAGGCACGTGGGCTTCAGTAGTTGTGGTACACGGGCTCAGTAGTTGTGGTTTGTGGGCTTAGTTGCTCTGCGGCATGTGGGATCTTCCCAGACCAGAGCCCAAACCCATGTCCCCTGCATTGGCAGGCAGATTTTTAACCACTGTGCCACCAGGGAAGTCCCAAGGGTAATTTTTAAATGCGTTGGGGCAAGTCTCCTTGTGGTAATTGTTCATTTTCAAAATATTTTAATTTTTTTCACCATTTATTCTTCCAATTGAACTTATTTGTTTCTGTATCAAACTCTTTAAACATCCATTGGGATTTTAATTAGAATTTAATTGAGTATATGTTTTATGTAGAGCATTGAAATTTTTACTGAGATCTATTAAATTTTCAATATAGGAACATCATATGTTTCTATTTCCTTGAGTCTTGTATCCTCTAATCTTTTGAACAACAACAAAAAATTTGACCCAATAATTCTAAACTCAGCTGAACTTGAAGGCAACAAAAACTTGCAGATGCTGCGGAGTTCCCTGGTGGTCCAGTGGGCCGGGCTTGGTGTTTTCACTGCCGTGGTCCAGGTTCAGTCCCTGGCTGGGGAACTGAGATCTCGCAAGCTGGGCTGCATGGCCAAAAAAAAGAAAAGAAAAGATTTGCATATGCAAGAGCCAAGAAAGAGTGCCACACATATGCTCAACTTAAGTTACTTGGAGATTGTCTTCGTCCATTCAGGCTGCTGTAACAAAATATCACAGACTTGTTGGTTTATAACCACCAGAAATTTATTTCTCACAGTTCTGGAGGCTGGAAGTCTGAGATTAGGGTGTCAGCATTGTTGGGTGAGACCTCTTCCAGGTCTCAGATTTATCCCTGGATGCTCGCATGGAAGAGGTTGGTGGCTCTGTAGGATCTCTTTTATAACAGCACTAATCTCATCATGAGTGCTCCATGCTCATCACCTAATCATCCCCCAAAGCCTCATCTACCAATACCATCACCTTTGGGGGTTAGGATTTCAACATATGAATTTGTCGGGGGTGGGGCGGGGAACAGAAGCATTTTACTCTAGTCAACCTAAAGATCCATCTAAATAATGCAGAAATAAGGAAGTAATGCTCTAAAAAGATTAGCGGTAAATCAGAAACCAATTAGACATGACTACATACAGCTAATTATTTTAAATGTAGCTGCAAAATAGCATGCACCAGTAGTTTTTGAAAAAGCAGATAAATACTATAAAAGTTATTGGTTAACTATAAAATTATGCAGTGAAACTGCCAGGTGGTATGAACAAAAACTAGGAAGCAGTTTGAGGAGTCTGAGGATATAGTGATTGATTCTCTCTTAGGTCAGTTGATTGATGTTTAATTAAAGGTATTGATAGGGCTTCCCTGCTGGCGCAGTGGTTGAGAGTCCGCCTGCCAATGCAGGGGACACGGGTTCGTGCCCTGGTCCGGGAAGATCCCACAGGCCACGGAGCGGCTGGGCCCGTGAGCCATGGCTGCTGAGCCTGCGCGTCCAGAGCCTGTGCTCCGCAACGGGAGAGGCCACAACAGTGAGAGGCCGCGTACTGCAAAAAAAAAAAAATAAATAAATAGGTATTGACAATTAAGTGTGGGTTCAAGAGATTTTTTTTTTAAGTGTCAAAGCAATCACAAGTAGAGTGGACTTTTCTTTTTTTTACTAAAATGAAAAAATTAAGGTATAATTTACATACATAAAATTTACCTTTTTTTAGTGCATAAATCTGTGAATTTTGACAAACTCATTTAACTGTGCAACTATCACCACAATCAAAATGTAGAATACTTTTATCACCTGCAAAAGTTTTCCTGGGCTCCTTTGTAGTCAGCTCCCTTTTCAACCCCAGCACTTGGCAACCACTGGTCTGTGTTCCTCCCCTGTACTTTTCACCTTTTCCAGAATGTTCTATAAATGGAATCATACAGTATGTATGTACCCTATTGAGTCTGGCTTCTTTCACTTGATATAACGTATGTGAGATTCATCATGTTGTAACAGTAGTTGTTCCTTTTCACTGCTGAGGAGAATTCCAGTGTACAGATGTAATACAGTTTGTTTCTTCATTCTCTTGTTGAAGGCCATTTGGGTTGTTTCCAGTTTTTAACAAATACAATTAAAACCTCTCTATCTGTACAGAGAATTACCTTATTATATTGCCAGAAGGGGGAAAAGGAAAGCAGAGTCCACAGAGCAAGAGATAAAACAAAACAAAGAAAATAGAAAGCACAAAGTAAGATGATAAAAATGAGATGCAACTATTTGTAACAATAACAATATTGTTAAACTTTCCATTAAATGGCGGAGACTTGAGAGGAAAAATATGGCGCCAAGTTTAGGCAACTAAATTTTCCCTTCCTGAAATTTCTTGAAAGGGCCAAAGAACTATCAGGACAGAGGCAACCTAGAATCAGCCCTATTTGTTAGGGAGCTTTGCCAACCTTACGCGCCCCCCCGCCCCCCACCCCCGTTCAGCACATTTTCATGTATCACGTATTCTATTCACACACACCACACTCCGATTACTTCCCCAACCCACCATCTGCTGCTGAGGAAATTTTTCACAGTATCAGAGCAGAGTATAAATAAGGAGAAAAAACCAAAGATTTGTCCACAGTGGTGTTCAGACAGGACCTGACTGAAGGATGCTGCCAGGAATGCTCTTGGTTCCCTTTTGAGGAGATTTTTATTTTTATTTTTTTGTGGTACGCGGGCCTCTCACTGTTGTGGCCTCTCCCTGTGCAGAGCACAGGCTCCAGACGCGCAGGCTCAGCGGCCATGGCTCATGGGCCCAGCTGCTCCCTGGCATGTGGGATCCTCCCGGACCGGGGCATGAACCCGTGTCCCCTGCATCGGCAGGCGGACTCACAACCACTGCGCCACCAGGGAAGCCCCCCTTTTGAGGAGATTTACTGAAGGGATTTAATGATTTAATGAAGTCTTATAATTTAGGGAAGTAGAGACAAACCAACACAAGTCCTCTTTTGTCGGTGTTGAGCAGTCGACTCAGGTAGGCCTGTACCAAGAAGCCCATTGAAACTGAGTCCCCCTAAAATTGAGCTCTCCTACTGAGTTTATGATTAAACTTTCTATCCAAAACTTTATTTGCTTTCCTGTCCTGCCCCCTGTTCCCCTCAGGATTGCAGAGTATCAAAGAAAAGGGGGATTTGAAACTGAGCAGGACCCTGTGGGGCCTTCCCTGGTACAGAAGCTCCTCTGTCCCCTGTTTTTGTTTGTAAACAAAGGCTTTAGTCTCCTAGGCCTTCCCTGAGTTCCAAAGAGCAGAGACTCAAGCAGTTCCTAGTTAAGGAAGTAAGGGAATGCAGAAACAGAGGAAAAGCAGTCAAGAACCAATAGCTCAGTGATACAACAGAGTTCTAATTCCTCCTTAATGGATATACAAAACAATTGGACACATATCTTTTTCTGCAGTCACTAAGACCCCCACCCTGGTGGAGGATGGTGACTGTGTGCTGACCACAAGCACATAGGTCCCAGACTGGCTGGAACCAGAAGACTGAGGATTAAGATTCTTGAAACACCACCCAGTTACCTCACCACCAACCAGTCAGAAGAAAGTCATGCCCCCTGTAACCCTCACCCCAAATATTGCTTTCAAAAGCCCTTCCCTAAAACACATCTGGGAGTTTGGAACTTTTGAGCCTGAGCTGCCTGTTCTCCTTGCTTGGTGCCTGCAATAAACGCTGCACTTTCCTTCACCAGAACCCAGTGTCGGTAGATTGGCTCTGCTGAGCAGCAGGCGAGCAGACCCAAGTTTGGTTCGGTATCACCATGGTTATAGGGGGCCATGCCTGATGTCAGCCTCTGGTTGTGGGACTCCTCTTTGCATGGAGCCCCAGGAGGGACCTGAGCAGGTCCCGTCACACTAGGTTGAGTTGGTTAAGCTTTAAATTATGCAGAATAGGTTGAGGTGTATAATCTCTGAAAAGGTGAAACCATGGAAGGCTGGGATAATTGGGGATGAGCTTGCGGTTGAATTGGCCTCTTGTAAACTTAATTTATGGATAGGATTTGGTCCAGTGGAGTAAAGTAGAGAGGGCCATTCAAGCAAGGGGATTACAAAAGAAGACTCAGATGGAACTGAGCTTCGAAAGTTCTTAAATCACCTGCATCAGTAGAAAATAGAGAACTATCGGAAGATTTTTGAACTGGGGAATAAGATGTTATAAGTAGTGTTAAAAAGTGGCACAGTTATACAACGTAGTGTTATAATATCAGTAATAGCTAGTTTTTCCCCTGGTAAGTGTTTTATTATTCAATCTCCATAGTAGCCCTATGATGTAATTATTATTATCTGTCCCTGTTGAAAAACAGAATCTAACCAAGTAAATTTAAGATCTAATTGGCTTTATTAGGTGATTCATGAATCCTGCAGCATCCCACCTAGCAACTAGAAGGTGCTCTAAAAGGTTGTGTGGGGCTTCCCTGGTGGCGCAGTGGTTGAGAGTCCACCTGCCGATTCAGGGGACACAGGTTCGTGCCCCAGTCCGGGAAGATCCCACATGCCGCGGAGCAACTAAGCCTGTGAGCCATGGCCGCTGAGCCTGCGCATCCGGAGCCTGTGCTCCACAACGGGAGAGGCCACAACAGTGAGAGGCCCGCGTACCACCAAGAAAAAAAAAAAAAAAAGGTTGTGTGAAATGGAAGGTTTTTATAGGTAGAAGGGTAGGGCAAGGAGCTACTAGCAAAAGGAAAGAAAGGATTACTTTTTAGGCCAGGATTTCTTTTGTGGGAGGACGAGAACAGTAAGGGTTTTACCATGTGGATTCCCTCTTCTTCCTCTGGGGGATGGATAGGGTGCACTTGTCAGCTGACCTCATTGGTGCTGACCAGAAAATTCCAGATTGGTTGACTAAGATTACATTTTTGGTGTTAGGTATTAAATCTAGGTTTCGTAGCTTGGGCTTTAGCACAAGTGACGCCATTTTGGGCCTGTGGTTTTTTACATCCTGTTTTGCACAAGAGGAGAGACTGCAGGCAGGGTGATCAGTTAAGGTCCAAAGGTAGTAGTCTGAGTTCTAGATCGTGAAGGAAAGACTAAAACTGTAGGACTGGAAACGGAGAGCAACAAGTCTAAGATGGCTCTATGGGTGTCAAGCCTAAGTGACTCAAAAGAGCAAAGTCACCGAGCATCTCTCTTTGTTTTTACTCCTTATCTGTACTGTACTGTAGGTCACGGCTTATTGATTAATTGGTTATACTGAAATAAAGTATAATGTACTAGTGTGGAAGACCAGGAAGTATGTTTTTCACTAGCTTTAGCGTGATTTCTAGTTTTATTTTTTATTTATTTTTATTTTTTGGCGGCACCGCATGTGGCATGCAGGATCTTAGTTCCCTGACCAGGGATCGAACCTGCGCCCCCTGTAGTGGAAGCATGCAGTCTTAACCACTGCACTGCCAGAGAAGTCCCTGATTTCTATTTTTTGTTTGTTTGTTTGTTTGTTTGTTTGTTCTGCGGTACGCGGGCCTCTCACTGTTGTGGCCTCTCCCGCTGTGGAGCACAGGCTCCGGACGCGCAGGCCCAGCAGCCATGGCTCACGGGACCAGCCGCTCCGCGGCATGTGGGATCTTCCCGGACCAGGGCACGAACCCATGTCCCCTGCATCGGCAGGCGGACTCTCAACTACTGCGCCACCAGGGAAGCCCCCCTGATTTCTATTTTTAAATGCCAGAAAACAAGCAAGGCTAGATTTCTGGTTGGAAAAATGTTATTATGCTATTAACATTTAGATTGTGCTGTAAGTCAGGTTGTTCTATTTTATGAGCAATATTTTCTTTTTATGAACATTCATGCCTAAAATATTGAATTTGCGTGCTACTTTATTTTTGATTATTTTCGAATGTATGTGAAAAAAGTGGAATTCTGGTGAATTTTGTAGATTTTTAAAAAATTAATTAATTTATTTGTTTTTGGCTACATTGGGTCTTTGTTGTTGCGCGGCTTTCTCTAGTTGTGTCGAGGGGGGTGCTGCGGTGCGCAGGCTTCTCAACGCGGTAACCTCTTGTTGCAGAGCATGGGCTCTGGGCACACGGGCTTCAGTAGTTGTGACACGTGGGCTCAGCACCTGTGGCTCACGGGCTCTAGAGCACAGGCTCAGCAGCTGTGGCACACGGGCTTAGCTGCTCCATGGCATGTGGGATCCTTCCGGACCAGGGTACCCGTGTCCCCTGCGTTGGCAGGCGGATTCCCAACCACTGTGCCACCAGGGAAGTCCCTGGTGAATTTTTTAAAATGTAAAGTGATTAAGGTGATACACAATCACATTTAGATTTTTCATTTGTTCTTAAATTAAGCCATAGAAATATTGTATTTACTTTTCTAGAGACTAGAGGAAGAAATGAGATTGAAAGGACATTTCCATATCTTTGCATTGAATTGACTCCAGCTAATTGTATTGTGTAAAAAAAATTTTATTTGGTTGCTAAAATAAATATATTAAGAAGGTAAACAAGTGAGAAACCTAGTTCCTCAGGTTCATTCATAGGCCTGATGCTTGCTTGCTTATTTGATTCATTCATTCATTCCAGAAATGGTAATGGATCATTTGTTATTTAATCCTCCATTGTTTTCATTGTTTACCTTAGAAGTACAATTCAATACAGGGTGAAATTTATTATAAAGACTGGTTATGTGGCCTTTGGAAAAAACTATTCCAGCTTGCTCATCCCACACTGAATCTAACTAGCTCTATGGTCTTGGGTTCTTAGTTTTCTTGTAAGTGGAAAGAGCAGTGGGATCTAGAATTTCCATGAAAGTCATCCAGTTTTAAAGGTTTCTAAAAAAATTTTTTTAAAGATAAGTTTTGTGGAACTCACCAGTGTTTGTTTGTTTGTTTGTTTTTAAATTTTTATTTATTTATTTATTTATGGCTGTGTTGGGTCTTCCTTGCTGTGTGAGGGTTTTTCTCTAGTTGTGGCAAGCGGGGGCTACTCTTCATTGCAGTGCATGGGCTTCTCATTGCGGTGGCTCTCTTGTTGCAGAGCACAGGCCCTAGGCACATGGGTTTCAGTAGTTGTGGCAAGCGGGCTCAGTAGTTGTGGTTCACGGGCTCTAGAGCACAGGTTCAGTAGTTGTGGTGCACGGTCTTAGTTGCTCCGTGGCATGTGGGATCTTCCCGGACCAGGGCTCGAACCTGTGTCCCTTGCATTGGCAGGCGGATTCTTAACCACTGTGCCACCAGGGAAGCCCACCAGTGTTGTTTTGTGGTACCAAAAGGCATTTGTGTTGACAATGATTGAAAATGAATATGAATACCTAGATTTAAGTCTCAGCTCTACCACTTAATTAACGTAGTGGTAATAAAGTAAGTTAACGTTTACCCAGGATTTACTATGTACCAGGAACAAATTTAAGTGCTTTACCTTTATAATCCTTTAATGCTCACAAGAACCCTGTATGTGAATTGCTATAATTGTACCCATTTTACAGGTTAGGAAATTGGGGCATCAAGAATGTAAATTACCTCCAATAAGAATCAGTAAATACAGAGCCAGTGTTTGGACACAGGTAGTCTGAGACCAGAGCTGATATGATTAGCAGTAGCGTAATCCTGTCGACCCCCTAGTCGCTCAGAGATTACTTTTGTAAATCTGTAAAATGAGGCCCATGTTCACTCTTTCTTCTTTGCTGGTTTGTATGAGGCTCAAATAAGTAATGCAGAGGTTCTTGAAGTGTTGACCTGAACCAGCAGTGTCATTCCTACCTAGGAACGTGTTCAAATGCAAATTCTGGGGCCCCATTCCTAACCTTCTGACTCAGAAACTCTAAAGATGGGGCCCAGCAATCCTGTGTTTTAACAAGCCCTCCTGGTGATTCTGATGCATGCTACCATTTGTGAACCACTGAAATATTAAATGTTGAATTCATAAAAGAATATTTACAACACTTCTATAAAAAGAAACTAACAAAACCCCCCATGTATCCCCATCTAATGAATTGCAAAAAACAGTTCTTTGTATATTAGACCCACACTCATGCTTCTCCCTAATAGTCGGACACCGCAGCCCCACCCTGGAAGTAAAAGTATTCTGAAATGAGTGTATTTTATTTTCATAATTTTTTCCTATAGTTTTACCACATATATATGTATATTTTAAAAACCTAATTCATTTAGTTTTCCAAGATTCTGAATTTCATCTAAAGGTATCTGTGTATATCGCTCCTGTATTTTAAAAAAATTTGCTCAACATTTTGTTAGTGGTATGTATGCAAAGAATGTATTCATTTTCCCTGCTGTATTCTATGTTTGAATATAACATAACTTATTTCCCCATTTTCCTTTCAATGGACATTGGGTTGGTTCCAGTTTTTGCTACTACAAACACTGCTACTATGAACATTCTTGTATATATTTCTTGGTACACTTGTGCAAGAGTTTCTCTGGGGCACTGGTTTTCAAATTGTTTGACCTGAAATCTATAGGAAGAAATGCACTTTACACCATAATCCAGCAATTTCAGCTTGCTTGTTATAGTATAGAGAAATACAGTGGACTTTTTTTTTTTTGTATATTGACCAAAATTGGGTCCTAAAACCTCCTAACCTCACTCATTAGTTCTAGTAACTTTTGTAGATGCCTTAAAATTGTCTGTATAGATGACCAAATCATTTGCTAATAAACACAGCTTTATGACATTCTTTCCAATTAGTAAGCTTTTAATTTCTTTTTCTTGCATCATAGCACTAGTTACAACCACAATAAAATGTAGAATAGAGAGCAGATATCCTTGCCATGTTCCCAGTATTAGGGAAGCACATTTAATATTTGACAGATCAGTATGTTTGTTATAGGTGCATCATGTATGCTTTTTATCAGATTAAAGATATTCATAGGGCTTCCCTGGTGGCGCAGTGATTGAGGGTCCGCCTGCCGATGCAGGGGACACGGGTTCGTGCCCCGGTCCGGGAAGATCCCACATGCCGCGGAGCGGCTGGGCCCGTGAGCCATGGCCGCTGAGCCTGTGCGTCCGGAGCCTGTGCTCCGCAACGGGAGAGGCCACAACAGTGAGAGGCCTGCGTACCGCAAAAAAAAAAAAAAAAAAAGATATTCATAATTTGCTGATACTTTTTTTTTGCAGTACACGGGCCTCTCACTGTTGTTGTGGCCTCTCCCGTTGCGGAGCACAGGCTCCGGACGCGCAGGCTCAGCGGCCATGGCTCACGGGCCCAGCCTTTCCGCGGCATGTGGGATCTTCCCGGACCGGGGCACGAACCCGTGTTCCCTGCATCGGCAGGCAGATTCTCAACCACTGCGCCACCAGGGAAGCCTTTGCTCACACTTTTTATCATCAGTGGATATCAGATTTTATCAAATGCCTTTTCTGCAACTATAGAGATGATCATATTTTTTCTCTCTTTTTATCTTAATGTGGTGGATTACATTGATTTTTTTAATGGTCTTGGAGCTGTTGAGAGGTGTGTTGTTCAGTTTCCAAATATCTTGGGATTTTCTAAATGTCTTTCTGTTCATTGATTTTAAATTTAATTCCATTGTAGTCAAAGAACATGCTTTGTATGATTTGAATACTTTTCAGTTAACTGGGACTTTTTCTGTTGCCTGATCTGCATCATTTCTGGGTCTTTTTCTATTGATTGCGTTTTCTCCTGACTATAGGTGATTATTTTCCTTCTTCCTTGCATGTCTTATAATCATGAACTGAATGTCAGACATTGTAAATTTTATCACGTTGGGAGTTTGAGCCTTTTTCTGGGATGGAGTTGAATTATGAGGAAACTTTCATTCTCTCCAGGTTTGCATTTGATCTTTATTAATGGGATCAGCACAGCCTGTAGTCTGGGGCCAGTTTGGTTGCATTACCAGGGCAATACTCTTCTGAGTACTCAAGCCAGTGGCCACATACCATAAGGTTTCTTGGCTCTGGTTGTGGAGAATGTGAACTGCTCCCAGCTCTGTGTGAGGCTCGGGAATAGCTCCTCCTTTTCTTTCCCAGTGGTTCTTTTCCTTGCCCTCAGGAATTTTCTTCACAAGCATGGGCTGATCAGTAATCAGCTTAAGCTAGAAGGGAAACTTAGGCAGCCCTCACCTCTCTGATTCTCTGCTCTGTATGTTCTAGTCACCTTGACTTCCCTGAATTCTCAACTCTCTTCCCTCACCTTAGGGTGACTCCTGGGCTGTGTTTCGGCTTCTCCTCCCTGCACTTTTGCCTGGAGATGCAACTGTAGATTTCCCTCATCTGTTTCCCTTCTCTCAGGCATCACCCTCTTATGTTGTATGCTGTTCAGTGTCTGAAAACCACTGTCATATTTTTGTCCATTTTTTAGATGTTCAAGATGATAGTTCATCTGATCCCTGATCCCTGTGGTCCACTTTGGCCACAAGTCTAAGTGAATACGTATTTTTAAGTTGAATAGAGAGAAAAATATTCCAAATTCATACTGAATTTCCAATGCAAATCGATTAGCCCAGAGTTATGTATCTTTTTGATTTCATACTTCTCTTTTCTGTTATGGTGAAGAACCTTCCAGAGACATTACCAATACTTACTCGTTTTTATGTTTCTTCTTATTTTATTCTTACAGCAACCCTGAGGTAGGCAAAATACCAGGTTACAAATGTCACTTTATTGATAAGGAAACTGAAGCCCCAGAAAATTCAATGACTTTCCTGAGAGTCCGCACTGGTAGGGTTTTGGCCAAGCTGCAGAAAGTACCTTCAGTAGCCTGACTGTAATTTGGTGTCACCTTGGTCTGGTACACACCGGGCTTCCATTTCTTCATTTATGAAACAAGGAGGTTTCCCAGATCTCTTCAGTGTCTGGCCTTCTCCTCAGTTCTCTGCTTTTCCGATTCTCCCTTCGCTCCCAGCCACATGTACACATTCTGTTTTCTCATGATGCTTTCAGTAGGACGTGACTCTGGTGTACATAATACGGGAGAAGCTGTTCTAAGACCCTCCTGAATGCGCCCCGGAGGCTAAGGGCGACCGACTGAGCTTGTTCTGGGGCAGGCCCTGTGGAGACAGACGTAAAAGCTGCTGCCTTTGTATTTGCATTTTCAGATTGGTGATATTAAATTAATGGGGTTTCCAGCCTGGTAGGGGATCATTCATTTTCTCAGTTTATCTGTGCTTTGTCTCAAATTTCATGTACATATGGAGAAAATCATCACTAACATTTTTGACTGTCATTTCAAAGTGCTTGTTCTAGAGTCTGCAATAATTGGTGGCTTTTATCTTTTCTTTTCTTTTCTTTTCTTTTTTTTTTTTTGGCCTCGTCACCACATGTGGGATCTTAGTTCCCCGACCAGGGATTTAACCTGAGCCTCCTGCAGTGGGAGCATGGATGCTTAACCACTGGGCCACCAGGGAAGTCCCGGCTTTTATTTTTAGATTCTCTATTCCTCAATTATGATTTCTGTCCATAAGATAGATGCCGCAAACTCAGCCCAATCTTAGATCTGACCATTTTTATCTTAGATCTGTCTCATTTTTATTTAATAAGAATGCATACCAAGAAGAACCTGAAAATAATACCTTATTTGATTAGGGGAAGGTGTTCTGGACTTGTTAGTAAGTTAATTTTTTTTACTTCCTCATTAAAACCCTGCTGTAGTTGCCCTCTGATTTTTTTCTCTTTTACTTTTCCTTAACAAGAAAGAGATCAGTTGAAAAGAATAGAAACTAGTAGAAGGATAAGCATGGTAACATTAGGATGTGTACTTTCAGTGTTATACCCAGATGGAGAGTGCTGTAGTGAGTCCACGATTGAGGCATCCTTGGTATTCTGAGTAACACCCTGATGCCTCAGTTGAATCACTGCAGACATGCTTGGAAGGGGCAGCAAGAAAATGGTTAAAATACTGAACTATTCCCCGATTCTCGTGCTGTTTCTAAGGGGAGCTTTGTACTTAGCTGCCTGCAGTGAAATGCGTTTGCTGTCCTTAAGGACATCTGCCCTTCCTTGTCCAGCTTTACCTTGTTAGGACTGTTGGGGCTAGCTTGTTCCGTTACCTGTACAGACCTTCCTGACCCCCAGTTTTCATTGAATGACTTCCACTGTCCTGTTGGTGAGGGCAGTTGTGTCCATCTTTGGGGATGTGCCTGCCACCATGCCCGAAGTGGGAAGCCAGACAGGGCAAGAAAGGGGGAAAGGGAAGGTGACTGCCATTTACCCTGTGTCTACCAGGGCTTGTCGTCTTCCTAGAGGCTCTGCTACATTCTCCTCTTTGGAAGAATATACTGGTGCCTCCATTTCTTACATAGACAAACTGTGCGGAAACTCCTGGTGTTTGTAGAACAAAGGCTTTCTATTCTGCAATTTTGAGTTGCCTTGTGTTAGCTTTACATGTTTCATGTAAATTTAATTTCATATTAATTTAAATGAGATGGCTTGGAGGTAATCCTTTGGTACCCGTGAGGAAATAAATAAACCATAGTTGAGTTTATATCTGTGAAATACCTCTCCCATTAAAGATGTATTTATCTGTTCTAGCCACAAATAGATATCCTTAAAATAGAGATTTCTAAAGAATAACCAATGAACCGGTCCTTAAATCTCCTAAGTGGTCATTAAATTCTCCTAAAGGTCTAGAAAACGAAGTTAAGAATCCGGTAAGACGGGGCTTCCCTGGTGGCGCGGTGGTTGAGAGTCCGCCTGCCGATGCAGGGGACACGGGTTCATGCCCTGGTCCGGGAGGATCCCACATGATCCCCAGCGGAGCGGCTGGGCCCGTGAGCCATGGCCGCTGAGCCTGCACGTTCGGAGCCTGTGCTCCGCAACGGGAGAGGCCACGACAACAGTGAGAGACCCACATACTGCAAAAAAAAAAAAAAAAAAAGAATCCTGTAAGAGCTGCCCCTGTGGAGTTACTGCTGGTGACAAGTAGAAGCTGTTGTCCTCATCTGACAGCCCCTGACCTGGATGACCAGTCTGGAGCCTAATTGGAATGATCAGCATAAAACCACATTTTTTTTTTTTTAACTCCTGGGGTCATACTTCCTGTTGAATCTGATTGTCTCATCCTTGTAGTAGACTCGAATTAAAGAGCCAAAGAAAAAAGTCCACTTGGCCTTCTAGGACATTATTGCATTGACCCCAGGGTGAAGGTAAAGACACGATGTGCCTTTTTAGTCTTAATAGTTCTAATGGCTGAAAGTAGGCAGATCAAGATAATAATGAAAAAGAAGAAGTTTGATCATCTTGATAACATTCTGAACAGCAGACAACTCAAGTCAGGACCTCGATCTGTGTTTGCTGTATCTTTCTTTCACAGACGCTACCAAACGCCTAATAGAAAACGTCATGTTTTAGTTATTCTTCAGGGGGTTGTAATTTGAGGATTCATGAAAAAGCCTAATTTATCAGAAAGATTAACTACTAGCAACCCATTGACTTTTCATTGTCAAAATCAATCCTCGTAGTGGGGCCTATCAGACTATTCTTATTCTGTTGGTTTCTTGTTGCATAATGCTAAGACCTCAAATTTCTTCCCTTTTTTCCTCTCTCATGAAAGTCTGGTTTAAAAGAAAAGGCCAGGCCAAATCAAAGATTTGGTAAAATGCAAACTGCTTTACATTTGTAGACATACTGTCTTATCTAGTTGGCTCTGCAAAATTATACTTCTGCGATATAAACAGTAAGCTGCTCGGGGCAGAATTCCAGCAGCTTGTCTTTCCCAACCTTGCACATAGCAGCCAGCAAGGCGGTTCATACACAGCGACTCCCTTCTCCTGTTTAATTTCCTCAGACAAAACAAGACATTGCGGTGGTGCCTGCTGATTCCAAACGACACAACTTGTTTCTCTTGCCTCTTATCATAACCTCGTGAATAAGAGGCTGTTGGAGCCATAGGGTCCCTTAGAGTCATCTGGTCCATGCCTTGTTTACAGATGGGAAACTGAGGCCCAGACGAACTCATCCAAGGTCATGCATGTGTAACTGATAGAACTGAGTCTGCTTTGTTTAACCCAAAGGGTTTCCTTTACTTCTCCTTTCTCTGTCTTCCCCTGTAACAGTTATTCACATTCTAGGGAGAAAACGTGATCCACTGAGCATGTGAGTTGTATGCCTGTTTTTGAAATAGCACAAGACGAGCAGACAACATGATCACCAACCTGTGTTGGGGTGGCCAGAAAGTTTGTTTGGTTTTACGTAAAAATAAAAGACATTTTTCATTTTCACCAAGAACTTCATTGAACAGTGTATTCACTAACAGAACGCACTTTTTGGCCAACCCAGTACGATAAAGTGTGTTTGGGGAAGTTGGGGGTCTCGTTTAATGAGAGAATTCTAAGGCAGACAACATACTGAGACACTATCAGGTTCTTTTCTTTGCTGCCAGGCTCTTCCAGGGCATCCCTTTGGCACCGTGGACCAGCCTGGTAAAATGGGATGAATGGGTCTTTACAGGACGGCGTCAGTAACAGCTCTGCTGCTGGTGAAGCGGGACTCCTCGGGTCAAGGTGCTGACCCCTTCTGAGTCTCAGTTTCCTCATTAAATAATATGGTAATTGGCACCCACTCCATACAATTACTATATTCCATATGGAAGTGAAATCATAAACTACAACGGAAATGAAGTGGATTAAGCAGGGGGGTGGGGAGGGCGTGGTTCTAAAGTGCATCGTTGGTTTAAATCGACTGACATTGTAAGTGACTGGAAATCTTATTAGTACTTCTGCCCAAAGACATGCAACAGGGAGTACAAATGCCCTCTAACTGGTGACTTGTCACTCCAGCAGAAGGCATTGCTGAAGAATGTGTTTCCCATGTGAAGCTCTTTGAAGGCTTGGGTTGGAAAGGCAGATTCTCTCGTATAATTAGCAAAAGAGAGGCCAGAGAGGTGATTTGATAATCCCTTTCATGAGTGGTGGGAAACCACAGCTGCTGCTTCTGAGCGAAGCAGAAGTACCTTGAAGTTTGGGGAAGAAGTGGTGAATGACTGAATCGATTGGTGGGTTTTATAAAGGCCACTCTTGTGCCTTGAGCACCTTCTTTGGGCCTCATCCAGTGCCTTGGAATGTGGAAGGCACAAAGTCATGTGTAACCAGGTCCCCATTCATGAAGGGTTTACCTTCTAATCGGTGGCAGATGATAACACAAGATTGTCTGTGATCTAAAGCCCAAACTGTGTTAAAGGAAAAATTGCGGGACTTCGGAGAAAAAAGAGATCCTTGCAGGGTGATAGGGAGTCATAGGGAGTCAGTAATCATTTGTCGAACTGCATTGTGCATGTGAGCTTTACGGTGTGAGGAAGAAAGAGATAAGCTGTTGTTCCAGGCAGAGGTAAACCGTGAGCTGAGCACAGAATTTAGGGGAGGTTATGAGTCCTGACCGGAGCAGAGGGTGGGATTTGGCAGATGATGGAGGCAAAGGTGGATAATTACAGCCAGGATAATTTCGGGAGCACTTTGATTGTCAGGCTCGGGAATCTAGGATTTAAGGAAACATAATAGTCTATGGTGTGTGTGTGCGTGTGTGTGTGTGCGTGTGTGTGTGTTTACAGCAGTCCTTGGTAGGTGTTTGTAGCTTGGAGCTACGGTGCCAGGTGCTGCCTTTGAGAGCTTCTGCTTACTTTCCTGGTGACTAAGTGTGAGGAAGAGGTGAAGCTTGGTGATTACACAACACATTGTGACACAGCAAGCTCTCTACTTCCTGATTCCATCTGCTGGCAGGGCCAGTTTGGGGGGAGGCCGTGAATGGGGGCTCCAGGGATTCAGGGATGTGAGATCTACATTTTCTATGGAGACCCAGCAGTATACCTAGTGGGCAAAACGTTTGAATCAAGTAGCAGTTAGACGAAGGAAGTGAACCTCAGTGGCTCAGTAGCTGTGGCCTCGTGGCCCACGAAGAAGTCTAGGAACCAGGAACTAACTCCTTCTGCATGCTGTGCAGTTTCTGCTAGCCCACTTCATCAGCCTGGTCTTAGTCTGAATTCATATTACAGTCCACAAGCTCAATAGTAAACCAGTTCCAGTATCATCTGTCCAGACTTCTGTGCCAAGACTACAGAAGAGCACATATTTGGGTGATTCTCTTCAAAAAGAGAGGCCACTTGGAAAACATGGGGCTAGAGGTCTGCTCCTTCTGTTCTGGGATAGATTGACTGTGAGGAACCTGCAGTCAGCCTGCTGATCTCAGTGCATCGCAGGCTCAGGAAAGAGCAGTAGGTACCATGATTGGATTGGATCCCTTTCTTCCCTTCTTAATGAGCCTTGTGGGATCTGGCAGATGGTTTGATGGATTGAGTGACCAGCCTCATGTGCTCATAAGAGCTGCAGAGATGGGGAACATCGTGGGTTCCTTGGATGGTCAGGTCAGTGGTTAGAACCGAATCACTAAGGTGGTTCTTTTTCCCTGAAAGGATGCAGCTCACTCATCCTGAGAGAGGGCAAGAAATAAATCTACCTTAAAAAAAAAAAAGCTTCATCGAAGTCTAATTTATATACCATAAAATCCACCCACTTTAAGCATATAGTTCATTGATTTTTAGTAAATGTGCAGTGTTCTGTGACCATCACCACAATCCAATCCAGTTTTAGGAGGTTTACGTCTCTCTGTAAAGCTTCCTGGTGTCTGTTGTGCTCTGTCGCTATTCCCACCCACAACCCACGAAACCATCAGCTGCCCTCTGTCACTGAAAGACTTGCCTCTTCTGGACGTTACAAGGAAATGGAAGCCTAACATATGTTTTGTGCATGTGACTTTCATTTCGCATAATGTCTTTGAAGCATCCGCGTTGTAGCATGTGTTCGTATTTCATTCCTTTTTGTTGCTAACTGATATTCCATTGTGTGGACAGACCATATTTTACTTATCCACTGATTCTTCAGTGGATGAATTGTTTCCAGTTTTCAGCTGTTGTGAATAATGCTTCTCTATTGGTTTCTTGTGGCTGTCCTAACAAATTACCACAAACTTGGTGGCTTAAAACAAGAGGATTTTATTCTCTCGTAGTTCTGAAGGCCAGAGGTCTAAAATCAAGGTGTTGACCGGCTGTGCTCCTTCTAGAGGCTCTAGGGGAGATTCCGTCCTTTGTCTTTTCTAGCTTCTAGCGGTCGCGCCAGTCCTTGACTTGAGGTCATGTTACTTCCACCACTGCCTCCGTCCTCATGTTGGCTTCTCTTCTGTGAGACTCTGAAAACTCCCTCTGTCTCTCTCTCATCTGGGTACGTGTGATTTTGTTTGGACCACACCCTGAATTTCCAGATTAACCTCCTCTCCATATCCTTAACTAACTCACACTTTTTGCCACCTGAGGAAACATTCACAGATTCCAGAATCTGATGTGGATATCTTTGGGGGGCTATTATTCTGCCTACCGCAACAGCTATGAATATTCACATGAAGTTTCTGTGTCAGCATGTTTCCATTTCTCTTTGTAGATAACCGGGCGCGGAATCGCTGGGTTGCCTGTACATTTATGTTTAACTTTTTAAGAAACTGCCAAACTGTTTTCCGAAGAGGTTTTGTCATTTTATGTTCCTACTAGCAATGCATGAGGGTTCCAGTTTCTCCACATTCCTGCCACGTCTGCCTTTTAAAAATTAATAGCCATTCTGGTGGGTGCGAAGTTGTATCTCGTTGCGGTTTTAATTGGCATTTCCTTGATGACTAATGGTTGTTGGACGTCTCTTGTGCTTATTAGTCATCATATATGATTCTCGGTAAAATGTCTCTTCAGAGCTCTTACCTATCTTAAAATGGCATTGCCTTCTTCTTTTGGAGTTACAAGAGTTAGTCTACTGTTTTGTATGATTGTGGTCCAGTCATTGCCAGTCCTAAGGACTGTGGTAATGGAGGTCACCTTGGGGGCACCCCATTTCCTCAGGGTACTTAGAGCTGGGGCGAGGCAGCCACCCAGTGTTAGTCTATTACTGGGGGGTAGGTGGGACTCATACGTGGTCCATTGGCTGCCAGTTACTGTGTCAGGGAAGCCGGGAGACGGCTCGCCCTATGCCCTAGAGATCATAAGCTCAGTGGTGTTGTAGGCTGATAACTCTTATCACCATTTTAATTAAGGAGTTGTTTCTGTAATAATATATTTACTATATCTCTTCCCGTACTAAACTATTAAAAATCCCTGGTATAGGGACCACATCTCTGTGTTTCAACACTCTGTCTCCAGTCTCTAGCACAGTATGTGGTACATAGTAGGCAACCAACCAATATTTGTTGGTTGGAAGTATGACTGTAACATACCAGTAATGGGAGTCCAGGAGGATGCTCTCTGCTTTCCAGTGGGCGATTCACCTGAAATGATTAAGGAGAGGGTTATTTGTTAGAGGAGTGGTTCACTAACCACTGAATGTGCTCTGTGGTGACTCGTATTTTTTTTTTTTTAATGTGTTTGGTGACTTGTATTTTAACTGCCACTGATGCCATGATTTCCCTCTTTTATTTCTCCTTTCCAGCGATCTATAACTACAATGCCTCTCAAGATGTGGAGCTGTCCTTGCAGGTTGGAGACACGGTTCACATCCTGGAGATGTATGAGGGTAAGTCTGGATGGCCTTCTGCCAGACACGGAGCAAGGCCCAAACAGTAGAAGTTACTTATTCATAAGGCACTTAGAGCAAATATCAACGTGCTTTACATCTGAAGTGATGCTAGTAAAAATCCAAGAAGTGCTTAGGGTATACAGTTTTGGACCGTGGGTGATTTCAAAACAGCCAGCTGAGTGCATGAGCGCAGACATACCCAGACACCAGAATCAAAATATGTGACTCTGGGGGATTCCTTGGTGCTCCAGTGGTTAAGACTCCACGCTTTCACTGCAGGGGGCATGGGTTCGATCCCTGGTTGGGGAACTAAGATCCTGCATGCTGCGCCGTGTAGCCAAAAAAAACCAGAACCAAAATATGTGACCCTGCATTTTGTGAGGTTTCAGTGCTGTTATACGTACGCCATCCTATTTAATTCTTATGGCAATCCTCTAAGGGTGGCAGGGCAAGGGTTTTTTTTTTTCTAATTAAGAAAAAATATGTATTATTGACTCTCAGAAATATAGAGCTCTTAAAAATTACACAAGTTAACCCATGCTCACTTTTTTAACGTAGTTGAGAAAACTGATGTTCAGAGTAAATAAGGTGCCTCACGTCATACAACTAGTGACAGAGGCAAATGAGATGAAGCACTGTTGATTCCCAGTGACTTCTCATGAAGCAAGACCTTAATACATGAAAGATGCTATCTCTGAAAATAAATAGGAAAAGCATATAATTCAACTCATATTCTAAAAGGCAAAAACATTTATTTCTTTGTAAAATTCTCTCAGATAAAATAGTTAAGTAAACGGATAAAAATTCCCCCAAAAATGTGACTGGATGCAGAAGGGCCTGACGCAGCACTGGCTCCAGAGGAGACATGTGTGCCTCTGGTCTGGCGGGAGCTCGAAGGAAGCCTAGCTGCTGAAGTGGCTCTTTCTTCTCAGCACTAAATGTTCCCAGACTTGGGGAGAAATGAGGGAGAGACTTACTGGTGTTGCTGAGATTCCTTCAGAGAATTAGGTCAGGTGACTCTAGGTCCGGAAAGCCTACTAGTATATTTCCTGCAACTAGGTTGGGCTGGGGGAGGGGGGTCCCAGTTAATCTGTAAGTGGGCTGTTGGGCAGTTACCCAGGGCTCCCGGGTCATCTGAAGAGCACAGGTCATGTCTGCACCCCCCCACCCCCCAGGCTTCTGGCTCCAACTCAAGCTCTCTAAATCCTAACGGGACTCATCCACGTATCCACATTTCTAATCCAAATGCCCAGAGCACAACAAGCATGTCTCTAGGCCCCTAACATTGAGGATCAAAGCAAAGAACATTGAGGGTCCATTGATTCTCTCTGAAGATTGGGGCGGGAATGAGGTGGGGAGCTAGGCAGATTTTTCTCATAGGGTGAGGCTTGTTAGGACAAGAAGTCTGGATTTGCAGGGTCTGGCCCCCCCCGCCATGTAAATGGTCCTGATGATGGCATGGCAAGGGTGGTCATCTAGAACCTAGTGCGGCTTCCAAGGGCCAGGTAGACAGACACAGGATGGGGAAGAGGAGATGGGAGGTCCGAAGGAAAGGAAGTAGGGCTCGGCCATAGGAAAGCTAAGCCGTCTGCCGCATTGCACAGAAGCCTCTGCTTTTACTCTTCCTCCCTTTAGTTTTAGGCAGAGGGCTGGTGGTTTGCATTATCCTTCTCCCCGTCACACACTTCAGAGTGTCTTCGTGCAGCTTCCAGGGGCAGGGGAAGGGAGGGAGGGCTGTGTGGACGCTTCCCACTCTATTCTTTTTCTTCCTCTTTTTTTTTTTTTAAATAAATTTATTTATTTTATTTTTGGCTGTGTTGGGTCTTTGTTGCTGTGTGCAGGCTTTCTCTAGTTGCTTTCTCTAGTTCTCTAGTGCAGGCTACTCTTTGTTGCGGTGCGCGGGCTTCTCATTGCGGTGGCTTCTCTTGTTGCGGAGCACAGGCTCTAGGTGTGTGGGCTTCAGTAGTTGTGGCACGTGGGCTCAGTAGTTGTGGCTCATGGGCTCAGTAGTTGTGGCTCGCGGGCTCTAGAGCGCAGGCTCAGTAGTTGTGGAGCACGGGCTTAGTTGCTCCGCGGCATGTGGGATCTTCCCTGACCAGGGCTCGAACCCGTGTCCCCTGCATTGGCAGGCGATTCTTAACCACTGCACCACCAAGGAAACCCCTCTCTTCGATTTTTATTCTCACCATCTTAGGTCCAGCCAAACATTGATTCCATGGCATCACCAAGACACTAGGGATAATCTACTTATCATCTTCTTTTTTTTTTTTTTTTTTTTTTTTTTGCGGTACGCGGGCCTCTCACTGTTGGGGCCTCTCCCGTTGCGGAGCACAGGCTCCGGACGCGCAGGCTCAGCGGCCATGGCTCACGGGCCCAGCTGCTCCACGGCTTGTGGGATCTTCCCGGACCGGGGCACGAACCCGTGTCCCCTGCATCGGCAGGCGGACTCTCAATCACTGCGCCACCAGGGAAGCCCTCTTCTTCTTTTTTTAATATAAATTTATTTATTTTATTTATTTATTTTTGGCTGTGTTGGGTCTTCCTTGCTGTGCACAGGCTTTCTCTAGCTGCAGCGAGCAGGGGCTACTGTTGCGGTGTATGGGCTTCTCATTGTGGTGGCTTCTTTTGTTGCAGAGCACGGCCTCTAGGTGCGTGGGCTTCAGTAGTTGTGGCTCGCGGGCTCTAGAGCTCAGGCTCAGTAGTTGTGGCGCATGGGCTTAGTTCCTCCGTGACGTGGGATCTTCCTGGCCCAGGGCTCGAACCCGTGTCCCCTGCATTGGCAGGTGGATTCTTAACCACTGCACCACCGGGGAAGTCCTACTTATCTTCTTGAACTCCTTTACATATTGAAACCATAGTCTCTTCAAGCCTTACTAGGTCATACAGCTTTGTCTGGGGCCAAATTAATCTACTCTACCTAGTCTTTATGGACACACATTTTTCCATTATACTGGTAAAAGGCACATGTTCGGTTTCCATGGGCTTGAAAGTAATGTATATTTTACAGTTACTGGGTGCAAAGTTCTATAGAGGACAATTAGATTATGATTTTGTCACTTTTTTTTTTTTTCAAATTTGCTATATGCTAACCTTCTTTCTGCTTTTTCTGTTGCTGAGAGAACTGTGTTAAATCTTCCACCATGATTGCAGTTTGCGTCAGTTTACAGTGATGTCAGTTTTTTGCTTTCTGTATTCTCAGAACTATTTTTAGGTGCATACAATTTTAGAATTGTTATATTAGACAATTCCAACTTTTAATTCCTGTTTGTAAAACTTTTTATCATTATCTTCATCTGCAGTAATGCTTTTTTCCTTAGTCTTTTTTGTCTGAAATTGCAGCCGATTCACTGGCAGTGCCAGGCTTTCCTGACCTCACAAGGCTGTCAGAAATGCTGCTTAGCCGCTCAGGACTCTTTTCTTAATTTAGCAGATGCCCCAAGAGGAAAGCAGCCCCCAGTGCTGGCCATTCTGAGTTTGTTATTTTTCAGATCTAGACCTGGTAATTCTTTACTTTACCATGTTAGTGTGTGTGTGTGTGGGGGGGGTATTGTCAGGCTTTTCTAATTGACCTGCAGAGTGTGGGAGGGAAGAGCACAGAGTTGATCTGAAATCAAGTAAATGATACCTTTTAAATAAGTTTTCAAAATTTTTTTTTCATTTTTATGTGACCCCAATGTTTCTTGAAATAGTTGATTGAAACACTTTGTCCTCACATGATTCATATTAATGGTAATTTTAAGTGTGCATATTATTTTTACTTAGTAATCTCCCAGTCGACCAATGAGCATTCCTAAAAGTAGCACTCCTATGGACCAAGCTAATGTGGTCACCAAGCTTGGTTGAATATAAATGTAAACACGCAAACATGTCTGTTTCAAATACCTTCCGGAGTTTGAGTCCAAAAGCCACAGTGCATCTAATATATTACAACTTACACAGCCGTATACTTGCCAGAAGTGCTGGCCCAGTTGACAGTCATACAAAAAACTGTTACTTGATCACTGCTGCATCTGGACTATGATGATCCAGGTGCTGTAGGTCCTGACAGCAAGAAGCCAATTTTCTTGTTAATTGTTACCATAAAATGCTTGGGGGGCCAGCCACAGAATTCTTTCATTTCAAAGAAGGACATGAGGGACTTCCCTGGTGGTCCAGTGGTTAGGATTCCGTGCTTCCAAGGCAGGGGGCATGGGTTTGATCCCTGGTCAGGAACTAAGATCCCACACGCTACAAGGCGTGGCTGAAAGTAGATAAATGAATGAATGAACGAATAAATGAATAACAAAATTTAAAAAAGAAGGATGTCAGTGCCCGTTCTGTAAAAGTGGACATGTGTCAGGGTGTGAAAGGGGAGATGTAGAGCATGAGCTTATTCACTTCATTAACTGCCAAGTGGCAGGTCAGCTTTACAGAGATGATTATACTGGCTTAAGGTTTAAACTAGTGTTTATTTTATGGGATTAATTTTTTTAATGGTGCGTGCATTGCCAGACGCAGTGATAGGTACTTCTATCTGCTAAGTACTTTGAGTTCTTGGCTGGGTTCTCAAGTTTCTTGATTATTCAAGGCAGTTCAGGACGCAGTGAGGGCAGGAGGGCTTTGCAGACATTAAACATGATGGAAATGCTGAGTAATAACTTGTGTTCAAGCCCTCCTCCCCCATCTCCTCTTTCCTTTAGAAAAATAAACAAAGTGGAAACACCCACAGTACTGCCAGATGGAATTGAAGGGTGGTGCTGGCACCATTTCATGGCCCTGGCGTGCGAGGTGGGGGTTGTGTCTTTCAGCTTCCTGTCAGCGCTGACTCCAGGGGTCCCACCCCGCCAGACACCCTGCCTTTGAGATATTTGCATACCAGACCTGGGTGGGCTCTTCTGGTGTGGACATGAGTTCACCTTTCTGGAACCCGGACTTGAAAAATTCTTTTCTGCCCACAACAGAATACTACTTAGGACTCTCCTTTTGCTGTTTTCCTCCCTGTGGTTGAATGAATGATTCCAGAAGTGGTAGCTCCTTGAAGGCCTTCTCCTCCTGCATCGGCAGGGCCCGTGCCTAGCATGGCTCCTAGTATACAGTAGGTGCTCGGCAAGCCTGTTGTATGAGTGAAGATAAATGGGAGACCAGGGCAAGCCTGTGGGAGCAAAGCAAGGTAGTGTGGAGAGTAAGGGGGATGGGGCCACCTCCACAGCACCCCGGATAGAACAGGGCAGGGCTGCTTTTCTCCTTCTATGAGACGCCAGCGTTGCCCTGCCCTGTGCAGACCACATGATGGATTTGGTTACCGCGTGAGCTGCTTTTTCCAATAACGGCTTTATTGAGATAGATCTCAAATACCATCCAGTTGACCCATTTAAAGTATACAATGCAATAATTATTTACAAAGTACTCTATTCACAAAGTAGGGCAACCATATCACTATCTACTTTCAGAACATTTTCATTATCCCCAAAAGAAACCCTCTAGCCATAAGTGGTTTTTACCCCCCAGCTCCAGGCAGCCACCAACCGAATTTCTGTCTCTCTAGGTCTGCCTCTTCTAGACGTTTCACGTAAGTGGAATCATGTAATGTGTGGTCCTTTGTGACTGTCTTCTTCTACTTAAAAGGATCTTTTGGGGGCTCATCCATGTTGTTGCATGTGTCAGTACCTCATATCTTTCTATTGCTAAAAAATATTCATTGTAGGCATAGTTCACATTTAATTTATTCATCAGTTGATGGACATTTGGATTGTTTACAAGTTTTAGTTATTATGAATAATGCTGTTGCCATGAACTACAAGTTTTTGTGTGGATATATGTTTTCATTTCTCTTGGGTGTATCCTTAGGAGTGGAATTGCTGGATCCTATAGTAACTCTGTGTTTAACCTTTTGGGGAACTGCCAGACTGGTTGCTTGAGCTTTGGCTCCAAAACAGGAGACCACGGTCCACATGAGAGAGTTGCCATTCCTCATCCCTTATCACCGTTCCTCTCTGTAACCTTGCCCCGAATGTCATTTGTTACTAAAAATAAGGGAAGGGAGTAGAATTGACTGAGAAACTGTATATTGCTCTTTTTTTTTTTTTTTTGCAGTACGCGGGCCTCTCACTGCTGTGGCCTCTCCCGTTGCGGAGCACAGGCTCCGGACGCGCAGGCTCAGCGGCCATGGCTCACGGGCCCAGCCGCTCCGCGGCACATGGGATCTTCCCGGACTGGGGCACGCACCCGTGTCCCCTGCATCAGCAGGCGGACTCTCAACCGCTGCGCCACCAGGGAAGCCCTATTGCTCATTTTTTATAGCCCACCAAGAATTGTTTGCCTTCAGAAACTTTTTCAGGGAACAGAAATCCTCAAGGACTGAAACAAGTGTCCTTGCCTTTCTTCTGCTTTGGCACTGGCCTGCCTGTAGTCACTGCCACGTCTTTGCTTCTTTAACCAGAAAAGAGTTGGCAGTGAGACAGCTGTTCTCCGTCTGAGTGTTCTTTCCCACCCCAGATCCATGGGCATGACTGAAAAAGCACTGATACCTGGGGGAGATTCCAGCTGTGGTCATTTATTCATTCAACAGGACTCGCTGAGCAAGTATTATGCTCTTCTGTGCCAACTACATTTATTGACCGCAAGAGATGTTCTAGGCATTGAGGTCACCTGAGTGACACAATGGCAAGGTTTCTGCTCTCACAGGGATTTCATTCAAGAGATGGACAAAACAAGTGAACAAAATATGTGAACAAAAGCATTCAGATACTTATAAGTGCTATGGGGAGAAAAGGATGGTGTTATATAGACCAGAGGCGGATGAAAGTGATGGAGAGTGAAAGGAGAAGGACCACTTTAGTTTGCATGGCTTTGTCCCTGTCTTATCTAAGGTAACTGTCCGTGGGCAAGACATTTGAACTCTCTTTGTGTCATGGTCATTTCCTCTAAAATCGGATCACTCTTTGAACTGAAAGTGATTAAATGCAAGTGACTTGAAAAGTAAGGTTTCAGCATCCCTGCTGCCATGAAGCTCTCCTCTCCTGTAATTATCCAAATTCCAGTCACAGGTGATTTCAGGCTCAGGGTTTGTTGTTCCACCAATGGGTACTGGTTTCCTGCCTTTGATTCATATCCATTGTTTAACTCATTTTCAGCTCCGTGAACTACTCACAAGCTTACGAGAGAGGGTGACTGGTGTTAACAGTGATTTCTGGGGGTAAACGTAGCACAACTGGCTTCTGTTGGAAATAACAAAATGAGATAATGTCTCAAAGGCGTTCCAAGCTCTGCAGAGGCAGGTACGGCATAAAGTTTTATATGATTTCAGTGTAATTTGGTAAAGACCCAGAGGAGAGCACAAATGATTGTATTGGAACCAGAGGAAACAGGCAATCCTGAAAAGTTGAAATAAAAAGGAGCATTTGTCTGTATACAGGAGGTCCTCAACATATATATTTCTTCTGTGTGGAATGAGGTCAGTTTTGAAATGCACCTTAATCAAGAAATCCACTACCTTATGATATGAAAAGGTATAGACATGGATTATGACTTGGGCTCTACATGTGTTGAGTCTCATCTTTATAAAGCAAGCTTTTTTGAGTAAGCACAGAGGGCAGTATTATGATGGGTAGGTAAAGTTACATGGCACTAAATTTTAGCTCCATAGCTGACAAAACTTTCTAACAGAGGCATAAAAGAGAAGAGAGTGTATTTGAGGACTTTTTTTCCAAGAAGAGGCTTAATAGGCATCTTTCTGAGATGTGGTATTAAGAACCCTCCACTGGAAAAGGGAACCTTCCTGCACTGTTAGTGGGAATGTAAACTGGTGCAGCCACTATGGAGAACAGTATGGAGGTTCCTCAGAAAACTAAAAATAGGGGCTTCCCTGGTGGCGCAGTGGTTGAGAGTCCGCCTGCCAGTGCGGGGGACGCGGGTTCATGCCCCGGTCCGGGAGGATCTTACGTGCCGCGGACTGGCTGGGCCCGTGAGCCATGGCCGCTGGGCCTGCGTGTCCGGAGCCTGTGCTCCGCAACGGGAGAGGCCACAGCAGTGAGAGGCCCGCGTACCGCAAAAAAAAAAAAAAAAAAAAAAAAAAACGAAAAAAAACCCACGAAAAATAGAATTACCATATGATCCAGCAATTCCACTCCTGGGCATATATCCAGACAAAACTATAATTCAGAGAGATACATGCCCCCTTATGTTCATAGGAGCACTATTCACAATAGCCAAGGCGTGGAAACAACCTAAATGTCCATTGACAGAGGAATGGATCAAGAAGAGGTGGTGTATGTACACGGTGGAATATTGCTCAGCCATAAAAAAGAATGAAATAATGCCATTTGCAGCAACATGGATGGACCTAGATGTTATCATATGAAGTGAAGTAAATCAGAAAGACGAAGACAAATACCATAGGATATCACTTATATGTGGAATCTAAAATACGACACAAATGAACATATCTACAAAACAAAAACAGACTCACAAATATAGAGAACAGACTTGTGGTTGCCAAGGGGGAGAGGAGTGGGGGGAGGAAGGAGTGGGAGTTTGGGATTAGCTGATGCAAACTATTATATATAGGATGGATAAACAACAAGGTCCTACTGTAGAGCACAGGGGACTATATTCAATATCCTGTGATAAACCATGATGGAAAAGAATATGAAAAAAGAATTTATATGTGTATAACTTTACAGCAGAAATTAATACAACATTGTAAATCAACTAAACTTCAATAAAATTAAAACAGAAAAAGAACCCTCCATTGGATCCTATGATACAGTAAAGTCTTATCAAACCTTTTCAAAACTGATTCTGTGATTTGAGAAGTTGTCATCTCCTACTGTCCTGTGCAACAGTGAGTCGGCCTGGCAGTCTTGTCATCCCTTTACTGTTCCTCTTTTCTATTCACTTCCTTCTTCCCTCTTTGGTCAGCCATGCCCAATGACCATAAGAGTAGTGAGAGACAAAATCAAAATTGATTTAAAAAAGTCAGTTCTTGACAGCATGTGTAAAAGTTTACTGGGTTTAAGCTGAAATAAGGCATTCGATGTATTTGTAACTTGCATTTACTTTTGTTACCCCATTAGTCAAGATAATTGAAACTTTATTGTAATTCAGAATCCATAACCTCACCGTGTTCTAGTTAGAAAAACAACTGCCTTTCTCAAACGTAAATGGCAGTGAGCCCAACAGCTTGGATTTTACGACAAGCATTGCGTGCAAACGTTTTGGCTCGAGCCTTGAACGCAAGGTAGGCCTTGTGGCATTTTGGTGAGTGTGCCGGTCACTTCCCACATCTGTTTGACCTTTACCTTAAGGACAGCTGGTCAGCTACTACTCCTGGGGACACATGTTCCCGAGATGTGTTTTTCCATAGACGTGTGTGGCAGTAGGAGGGTGTTTACAAAAAAAAAAACTAATTAAAAAGTAGAGCTGGTGAAAAGTCTCATCTCAGGTTTAATCTTTAAAAATTTTTATTAGCGTATAGTCGATTTACAATGTTGTGTTAGTTTCAGATATACAGCAAAGTGAATCCGTTATACATATAAGCATATCCACTCTTTTTTAGATTCTTTTCCCAGGTAGGTCATTACAGAGTATTGAGTAGAGTTCCCTGTGCCATATAGTAAGTCCTTATTAGTTATCTATTTTATATATAGTCGTGTGTATATGTCAGTCCCAATCTCCCAGTTTATCCCTCCCCCCGCCTCAGGTTTAATCTTATCTAAAAGAGAATGCCTTCTCTTTTTCCTTTTGAGATACACTCGAATGTTCTTCTAACATTCCATCTTGAAAATTTGTGTTATTTGCGTATAGGCAAGTGTAGAATCTTCTAGGATCAGGTTCGGAACCGTTTTCTGAGTGGAGCCTTCATTCGGTTACTTCGTCGTGAACTGGTACTTGGCGTTGGCCCATTTGGGCCGTGGCCCACGTGCTGAAGGAGGCAAGCTCAGCCTGAAAGCAGAGATGTACTGGGGATGCTGTAGAGGAAGGTTCTCGTGAGGAAGCCTCTGGTGTTGGTCTCCAAGGGCTCTTGGTGGGATCCAGGGGTCCAGAAGGCGGCAAAGTGATGAGCAGGCTCCTTGCGTCCCAGGCACGTACGTGACCACTCAGGCTGTCTTCTCACCTCTGAATGCTGGGCCTTCACATTACTTGGCATGTAACTTTTTTTTTTTAAATAGATCTTTATTGGAGTATAATTGCTTCCCAATACTGTGTTCGTTTCTGTTGCACAGCAAAGCAGTTCAGCCATATGCACACACACTGGCATGTAACTTTTATCAAAAGTGACTTAGGGGCTTCCCTGGTGGCGCAGTGGTTGAGAGTCTGCCTGCTGATGCAGGGGACACGGGTTCGTGCCCCGGTCCGGGAAGATCCCACATGCCGCGGAGCGGCTGGGCCCGTGAGCCATGGCCGCTGAGCCTGCGCGTCCCGAGGCTGTGCTCCGCAACGGGAGAGGCCACAACAGTGAGAGGCCCGCGTACCGCAAAAAAAAAAAAAAAAAAGTGCCTTAGGTGTCTCATCCCCATTGCAACCTATAGCCCATCAAACCATCCTGGGACTGAGTAAGAAGACTCTGAAGGGTTCTTGGAAAGAAAAAGGCCTAGAGGAAAGTTCAAAATTGATTGAGGGCAAATTGGAATTAGATGTTTCTCCTCTTGCCTGTATCTGGAGAGAGAAGGATACATAGATGCCTCTGCTCTGCTCATGGTAATGTCACTAATTTATGATCTTTAAAAGCATATAAGGAGGCCT
Source organism: Mesoplodon bidens (assembly GCF_964165515.1). Lineage (NCBI taxonomy): Eukaryota > Metazoa > Chordata > Mammalia > Artiodactyla > Ziphiidae > Mesoplodon > Mesoplodon bidens. The sequence goes on from NC_138162.1 coordinate 106,287,978, forward strand.
AGGCATCATCAATATTAACCCTCTGCTAGAGCACCCCCACTTTATTCAGCCCACGGACGCAAATCATTCAATAGAAAGTGTTGTAAGAGCAGAAAACACGCTACCTGTAAAACTTACGTGCTACAAAGGAGTCTTACAAAAGCTCGAGAACAGCAGTTCTTTTCCTGGCCTCACCTCCATGTGTAATTCAGGCTACACCTAGGGAAGGACAAGGCAAGACAGGGAAGATTCTCGTTAAAGATTATTTGTCTAACCCTTATATTCTGTATAGGCATCCTTAATGATTGTCTTTTGAACAAGAGTATTAAATGTGTGTGCATTTCACTTTGACAAATGAAATAGATTTTTTTTTTTTTTTTTTTGCGGTACGCGGGCCTCTCACTGTTGTGGCCTCTCCCGTTGCGGAGCACAGGCTCCGGACGCGCAGGCTCAGCGGCCATGGCTCACGGGCCCAGCTGCTCCGCGGCATGTGGGATCTTCCCGGACCGGGGCACAAACCCGTGTACCCTGCATCGGCAGGCGGACTCTCAACCACTGCGCCACCAGAGAAGCCCATGAAATAGATTTTAAATACCTGTACCTAGCAATTTAGCCCGTCTTTTAAATGACAGGAACAATGTACACTAAATTCCTAATCTTGAATGCTTGTTTAGTTTTCACCATGCAGGAATAAGCATCTGTTGTTATCGTTGGAAACGAAGGGTATGGGTCAGGGGGACTTTTTCTTCTTTAATATGTGTTACTGGCAGATTCATTGCCCACTGAGTGTTTAACCAGACCTTAAAGTCACCTATTCTGGTGACCTTTGAGTTCTCCTTAGGCTGTATCCAGTCTCTGCTCAGGCCCTGGGGTGTTCGGCCCCGTGTTTCTTGTTTGTTGTAGCCACTGTCATATGGTTTTTCTATCGCCCAAGTTGTTTCTTCTACTTTTTCTTGTTCTCGTTCCCTTAAAGTCATGTTCCCTACCCTTTGCTTGGAGCAGGGAACTTATTCTGTTGGAAAATAAAAGTATGTCTTCTTATCAGCCCCGAGGGCTCTGGGGAGAAGCTACCCCCAGCTCGATTCCAGCTTCTGCTGTGTTTGTCATCGGTAATTTAATAATAATTTAGAGAGGTTCTGGTCTTCCTTCCAGAGAGCACAGAGACATGGATCAGAAAAAGAACTCCACATAGAGTCTCCTACTGTCATCAGCATAGGAAGCAGATGACGGCCGTAAGAGTAGGAGCCGGTCCCTGGATTATGTCCTGGGGTCCTCACCATTCCAGCTCTGGCGTTTTCCATTCCTCTACGTGCCAGGCATTGAGCGAAGGGCTTTCAGGTACTGCATCTCAGTGCTTACAGTCCTGGGAGGTCAGAGTTATTGATGCTTGTTTAATAAATGTGAATATCAAGGTTAGGAAACTTGAAGACATGCACACAGCTATGAAATGGCAGAGCTGTGATTCCCACCCAGGGTCCCATGGAATCCAAGGAGAGTGTGCTTTCCATGTCCCAAGGCCTTTGAGGAAATAACACTTCTATTTTGGACATAACGGACAGTTTTCCGCAGTCGGTTAGGTTCTTCTGCGTTTTGAATGGCGATCAGACGAGTCTCCCGTTGCCCCAAATGTATCAGGGTGTGAGCTCTTTCTGGACTTAACTTCCCTCCGTGGCTCTTCCATGCAAACTAGTCACTCTGGCCAGCGGTCTCCTCCCTGCCCTCTGAGCTCACTACGTGCTTGGACCCGCTTCACCCCCCGCCAGTGCTGGGTGCCTCATTTGCCCTCCACACACACCTCCTCCCCGGCCAGTTTTCAACAGCTGGCTTCCTCCGAGCAGGTAGCCATGTCTGTATTTGGGTAGCAGAGCAGAATCGCCCCCGCCCCAGAGAGATTGGTCCCCCTCCTGCAATCCACACGCTCCAGGGAAGCATGACGGAGGCAGTGGGCAACCGTTACGGATGGTCTGCCCAAGCCTCTTAGGTCTGGCAGGTGGGTCTGGGATGAGATCAGCAGAGAGGTCTCTGGAAGTGTCTCTGACCACCACCCCCACCCCCAGCCCGTGGCAGTCTCTCCCTCCCTGCGTGTCTGTGGTTGTATAGCTCGGGTCCGCAGCTGTGCCCTCCCATCTGAGTTAGTAAATAGGGCACGTGGATCGGACTCAGTGCTCTTTGGCTCTGACGCTCTGGGAAGGTCCCACGTGGTTCATAGTCTTCCTCTTGCTTCTGATGTTTTGCCACGGGGACTCTTAACGCTGTCACCACTCTTGGGTTCCACCTCTGCTTCTGTCACTGCTTGTCTTATCGCACCCCTGGCGGTGTCTCCTCACCCCTGGCTGTCCGGGTCCACAAAGTGGGGCTGCGGGTCACGTTTGGAGTCTAATGCTGCAGTCTCACACTTTCACGTTTAGGAGGCATTCCACTGAGGAACTTGGAGCAGGTTTCTAGGGGACCAGGTGGAAGGGGTCTTAGGTTCAGGGCGGGGTCACACTGGAGGGCTTTCCTCACTTCAGCTGATTCGTCCTCTGAGCGAAGGCTCACGTATTTCCAGCTCCTCTGCCTGGGATGAGTTTCCTATCTTACTGGAGCCTCCCTCCCTCCTTCATCTCTCGCCTCTAATCTCAGTGTCCTTCTCAGGCAGCTTAGGTGGTTTCACGGAAAAAGCACTCTGCACTGAAATTCCAGAAATCCTGGTTAACTAGACAGGCAAGTTTATATCTACCCCCTCACCTGTGTGTCTCTGTTTTACTAGCAATTAGATTAGAAGGTCTTCCAGATCAGAAGTTGGGGTTTATTAGAGGCCCAAACTCCTTGAGTGAGGCCCCCCACCAGAGCCCAGCATAGTTCCTTATAAAAGCGAGGCTCCTTCAATGTATCTTTTTTTTTAAATAAATTTATCTATCTAGTTATTTATTTATTTTTGGCTACTTTGGGTCTTCGTTGCTGTGTGCGGGCTTCTCTTGTTGAGGAGCATGGGCTCTAGGCATGCGGGGTTCAGTAGTTGTGGCACGTGGGCTCAGTAGTTGTGGTGCATGGACTCTAGAGCGCAGGCTCAGTAGTTGTGGCACACGGGCTTAGTTGCTCCGCGGCATGTGGGATCTTCCCAGCCTGGGGCTCGAACCCGTGTCCCCTGCATTGGCAGGCACAGATTGGCAGGCACACTCTTGACCACTGTGCCACCAGGGAAGTCCCCTTCAGTGTATCTTGCTTGATGAACTGATTCCTCAGCCACAAACCTGTACCGCTTTCTCATCCATCTTGCAAATATTGGTGTGATGATAACAAAACCAATAGAAGAATAAGGGACAGCAAATTCATTGCTACTACTGAGAAAGCTACATGTTGCATCCATTCATTTTGGCTTGCTTGAAGTGGTTGTATAAGTTAGAGAAACGGACCACAGAAGAGGGGAATTAGAGACAAGAGCCAGGAGGACGAACGGCTGCCAGGATTACTTTGCTTTAGAGAAGAAAGAAGGAAAGAAAAAGCCATATCTAGAAAATTGAAAGGGAATGGGCAAACCGGAGTCCGTAGGTTGATTAGACTGGAGGAAATTCTTTCTTCCCTCTCACTGAGCTTCAGGGGCGTCTGTGAGGTCACAGAGAGATTTCCCACTTTTGTGGGGGACGTTTGGGTATGTCACCCCTCCGTTCTGTCGACTGTGACTTGGACCCACTCCTCGCGCTGGTCCACTGCCTGGACCAGGTGTCTCCGTTTGTCTGAGGAGGTGTGTGCTGGTTGAAAGGAGAAGCCTTACCATCACCCTCCATGGTAGGCAACCAGAGCAAACCTCTGCCTGTTAGCTATGGAGTTAGATTTTATGAGGTGAGGAAATGGGGGAGGAGAAAGCAATGTTTTGGTGGAAGGATGTTTGAGAGATCAAAGCCTTAATTACTTGAAATTAATAGTTGAAGAAATGGAGTCCCGCAGAGCTAGTGAGCGCAGAACCAGGATGGAGACCCAGGCCTTTTGATTTCAACGAATCTTCCTTATAAGGAGCACTGCCTCTTCTTTTCTGGCCTCCTGGGCAGGTGCTCGGGCCCCACCCCACTCTGCCTACTGGGCATAGGATTCTCGGGAGAGAGGTGAAGGGTGTCTCAGACCTTGCAGTCAGATCTCACCCCAGAGGAGCAGATTTTAGTGGTCCTTGCATCAGTCTGTTCCATCCATGGCCACTAGCTCTAGGAGTTCTCTCTCTCATGAATATATTCATCAGAAGTTTATTGAGTGTCTGCTGTGTGCCAGGTACCGCAAAGACAGGTCTCTTCCTTGTTCATTCAAGAAATAAAAGATGGAAACCACATCTCTTTCTTTTCTGCTGACTTGCCGTGCTTGTGCATGTGGGGTTTCTATTGAGAGGATTCTGTGGCCAAGCTTCCCTCCTCTGAGAGGCAGTGTGTTGAGCAAGTATCCCATTTGCCCCATCCCCCCAGCAGGGGAGCTGGGGAGGCAGCGAACTATGAACTGGGCAGTAGGAGACCTGTGCTCGGACCCCCAGCTTAGCTAGTAAGTCACTGCTTGACTTTGGACAACCTGTTCAGTTCCTTGCCTGGGTTTCCTCTTTTTGAGGTGTGGGTAAGTTTCCGTGAACTCTGAGTTCTTTGGAGCTCAGACTTCCAGCAGTTACTGGATGTGCCTGTCTCAAAGGCACAAAATTGATCAGATCATTAACCCAGATGACTGATTTGTCTCACAGAAAGTTACAAAAGAATAGAATCGTCTTCTACCGTCTTTGTATCCCTCCACTTTCTGCCTTTGGACTTAGTTTCAAAAGCCTCACTGAGATGGTCCTTGCACTCAGAAAATGGACGTCCTGAACCCCCAGGGCTCTGTGCTGCTTTCAGATAAAGATGCAGCAACCAAGCCGGCTGTCCCGGGAGGGGTTTGCACCCGGTGTGGCTACTTCTCAGCTTCCCTAGAGGGAGGGACCTCAGCCATCTCTCCGAGGGACACTTACTGGGGATGGGAGGCTGTGGCCGTGGAAACCTGATAGGCTTACGTGGCCCACGAGGGATGGAACTTTGACCTTGGCCTAATTAACTGTGCTTCACCCAGGGAGCTACCAGGCCAGTGACACTTAAAAAAACAACAGGATTCAGCACCTGCTTCTCGCCTATGGACCCTCCCCTGACACACACACACAGTGAAGGTACATAGAAACAACGGCTCCCTATCTGCTTCTTGCCTTTAATTCCCGGGAGGTCAAAAATTATTTATTTATGATCTCACAACAGTGTGAATGTGTTTAATGCCAATGAACTGTATACTTAAAAATGGTTAAAATGTTAAATTTTATGTTATGTATAATTTACCACAATAAAAAAATAATTTATTGATGGAGGGGGCGGAGAGGAAACAAATTTATCCTGGGACTGCAAAATGAGGAGAGATTTTGCAAAATGCTCTCTGCCTTACACATCTAAATGGTGCTTTTATGGTTCAAAAAGATCTTCAGAGTCCCGGTCAGTAATTGCCTTCAGCATATTCATACCCCTCCCTTTGTGTGCCAGTCTCCAAGCATTACCATTAAAGGGCCTTTTGTAGCCGCATAGCACAGGGAGATCAGCTTGGTGCTTTGTGACCACCTAGAGGGGTGGGATAGGGAGGATGGGAGGGAGGGAGACGCAAGAGGGAAGAGATATGGAAACATATGTATATGTATAACTGATTCACTTTGTTATAAAGCAGAAACTAACACCCATTGTAAAGCAATTATACTCCAATAAAGATGTTAAAAAAAAAAAGGGCCTTTTGTATTTCATTATTTGTTTACGATCTATTTCCTTCCTCCTTGAAGACAGTGTCTGGCAGCTGGGGTTGAATAAGTGTTTTTATGTATAATAAATGAGTGACCACATTAGCAATGTGAATCTTCAGCTCCAGTTGCTTGTCCGCAGAGAGAATTTTCTAACCACATACACTGAAGTAACCCCACCTCCACTTGTCACTCTTCTTTTTTTTACTCGAAGTATAGTTGATTTACAGTGCTGTTAGTTTCAGGTGTACAGCAAAGTGATTCATTTAAACATACATATACTTACGTATGTATTTATTCTTTTTTCAGTTTCCTTTCCCTTATAGGTTATTATAAAATATTGAGTAGAGATCCCTGGGATATATAGTAGGCCCTTGTTGGTTATCTATTTTATATATAGTAGTATGTAATGTTAATCCCAAACTCCTAATTTATCCCTCCCTCCAACCTTTCGCCTCTGGTGACCATAAGTTTGTTTTCTAAGTCTGTGAGTCTGTTTCTGTTTTTGTAAATAAGTTCATTTGCATCATTGTTTTAGATTCCACATGCATATGATATTTGTCTTTCTCTAACTTACCTCACTTAGTACGATAGTATCTAGGTCCATCCGTGTTGCTGCAAATGGCATTATTTTGTTCTTCTTTTATGGCTGAGTAATATTCCATGGTATATAAATACCACATCTTTATCCATTCTTCTGTCGATGGACATTTAGGCACATCTTGGCTATTGTAAATAGTGCTGCAGTGAACACTGGGGTGCATTGTCACTCCTTCCTTCGTAACTTTTAGCCCTTTATGAAATGACTTTATTCATAGCCTTGTGTGTTCACATGTATATGTTTTTCTCTTCCTGTTATAAAACAAGACCAAGAAGGATGGAGATGTTGTAGGTCTTGCTCTTCTAAGCATCTGTTTTTTGAATGAATAAATGAATCTCCAGTGTGTGTTGAACTTTTGGAAATAGCAGGACTCGTTCAGAATCCGTTTTGGAGCACAAAGTGAGTAAGATTAATACTGTCATTGCGGGGGGCACAGAACAAAGTAAAAGCAGTGGAGAAACTGGAGTCAAAGCTCTGATTTTTCACATGTGACTCAAACTGGTTTCAAGGTAGTTTCCAACAAAAATGTTCAGTAATATTTGAGCAATGCTTTTATGGTTGAATTCTGTGTCACTTTTTTTTTTTTTGCGGTACACGGGCCTCTCACTGCTGTGGACTCTCCCGTCGCGGAGCACAGGCTCCGGACGCACAGGCTCAGCAGCCATGGCTCACGGGCCCAGCCGCTCCGTGGCATGTGCAGACCGGGGCACGAACCCGCGTCCCCTGCATCGGCAGGCGGACTCCCGACCACTGCGCCACCAGGGAATCCCCTCTGTGTCACTTTGAGTTGGATACTTTGTCATGTTTGTTTGCTAGTGTACATTTGTCATGGTTTTTAGAAATTGCAGTAAAGTGTATATACAGTGAAATGCACTCATCTTAGGTATACAATTCAAGGAGTTTTAACAAATGAATATATCACATATGCCTAATACTCCAGTCAAGATATAGAATATTTCCTGTGCTCCAGAAAGTTCCCTATCACCTTCTTCCATATAATTCCCACTCCCAAAAAACAACTACTGTTCTAATTTAGATCACCACGGATTGATTAGTTTGCCTGCTCTTCAACTTTATATAAATGGAATTATGCATGTCTGTTGTATTTGGTTTCTTTTATTCAACATAATGTTTTTTAGGTTCACCCGTGATGTTGCTTATAACTGTAGTTCATTCCATTTTATCGCCAACTAATATTCCATTATATGAATATCCACAGTTTGTTGATACTCTGTGGATGTACATTTTGATGGGTTCCAGTTTGGGGCTATTAAGAATGCTTCGATAAGTATTCTCGTAAAGTATTCTTACAGATACAGGTTTTCATTGGTCTTGAGGAAATACTTAGGAGTGTGGGGATATTTCTGGGTCATAGGTCATGTGTATCTTTAATCTTAAAAGAAACTTCCAGTAACGTAAGAGAGTTCCAATTAGCCATATCCAGTCAGTCTTTTTAAAATTTAGCTCTTCTGGTGGGTGTATAATAGTATCTCATGTCTTTTTTTAAAAGTATCATTTGCATTAAGTAAAATTCACCCATTGAGTGTAGTTCAGCAGGTGTTTTTTTTTTTAAATTTATTTTATTTTTGACTGAGTTGGGTCTTCATTGCCGCGTGTGGGTTTTTCTCTGGTTGCGGCGAGCAAGGGCTACTCTTTGCTGCGGTGTGCGGGCTTCTCATTGCAGTGGCTTCTCTTGTTGCGAAGCACGGGCTCTAGGCACATGGGCTTCAGTAGTTGTGGCACGCAGGCTCAGTAGTTGTGGCGCACGGGCTTAGTTGCTCCGTGGCATGTGGGATCCTCCCGGACCAGGGCTTGAACCCGTGTCCCCTGCGTCGGCAGGCGGACTCTCAACCACCGCGCCACCAGGGAAGCCCGAAGCTTAGTTTTTGAGACGGTCATTTCACCTAATTATAAGTGAGACTAGTCCTTTGGGCTCACCATCCCCCCCACCATTTCCTTCATTTTCTAACTTAAGAAAGCATCTGAGATTCTGACCAGTTCACACAACTCATTGATTATAGCTTCTTGTTGATATGCATTCAGTAGCATACCATATTTAACTGTAATTATCTTGCTTTAAATGTTGGGATTAATTGGAAAATCATGTTCTTGCTTATATCACAACCCTGGTTGGTAATGTGGAAATGAGCAAACCTACTCTTGGACTATTACTAATCCCTTGCATTTAAGCTATTGAATTTATGGAGTCCTGACAGTCTATGATGAAAACTCCAGAAATAGACAATGTTCTGCTACTACCTAATGCCAAGGAACGTGAGCGTTCACTTTTGTAAAATTCAGCATGGTAATTTTGAGCCTTTAGATAGGGGTTATGCACACACCACAATTCTAGAGAAGACTTAGGAGGTTAAAAAAAAAAAGTTTTCAAAAACGACAGGTTTCGGAAGTATAATTCTGTGATGGACAGCTGTGCAAAAACATTATTGACAAAAGTACAGATAAATTCCCCTCTGAAAGTGGACCCAGTCTGTGTTGTAACATCTTGGGTTTATAGGACATAGAGAGATGAAAACTGCTTGGAAGAGACTAAAGGCTTGTTTCTCAGCTTGCCTCCCCCTCCCCAGCCCAGGATGGAGTTGAAGCCATTTATTCATGCAAAAGTCATTTTATTTTTTTTAATAAGTTTATTTTCTTTTCTTTTTTATTTTTGGCTGTGTTGGGTCTCTGTTGCTGTGTGTGGGCTTTTCTAGTTGCGGTGCGCGGGCTTCTCATTGCCATGGCTTCTCTTGTTGCGGAGCACGGGCTCTAGGTGCGCGGACTTCAGTAGTTGCGGCTCGCGGGCTCAGTAGTTGTGGCTCGCGGGCTCTTGAATGCAGGCTCAGTACCTGTGGCGCACGGGCTTAGCCGCTCCGCGGCATGTGGGATCTTCCTGGACCAGGGCTCGAACCCGTGTCCCCTGCATTGGCAGGCGGATTCTTAACCACTGCGCCACCAGGGAGGTCTCGCAAAAGTCATTTTCACATGTTAGCAGAACCAAGCAAGTGTGTATAGATGGGTGAAGACTCTTGAGGCCTGGGAGAATTGTTTGTTGTGGGTATAACTGGATTTCACGTGCATTTTGGCATCTTAAATTGGGAGCAATGTTTTCCTGTTCACTTATCTTTTTGTCAACCATGGGCCTTGATGCAAACCTATAACCAGTTCACAGCATAATACCCCATTCTAACTGGTAAAAAATAGCAAAATCCTTAACATGTGTGAATACTGACAGTTTAAAATTTGTGAAAATATTAATAAATCCATGCTCAAAAAAGGTAACTTCAACTCTCTGCTTTAACATATCCAAAACAGATTGCGTGTCCAGTGTTGGATGATTTTATATGGAACAGATTACAAGAGAGTTCTAGAATGCTATTAACAGCTGCCTCAAATATTTTTTTTAATTTATTTTTTTATTGAAGTGTAGTTGATTTACAATGTTGTGTTAGCTTCTGGTCTACAGCAAAGTGATTCAGTTATATATGTTCTTTTTTGTATTCTTTTCCATTATAGATTATTACAGGATATTGGATATAGTTCCCTGTGCTCTACAGTAGGGCCTTGTTGTTTATCCATTCTGTATATAGTAGTTTGCATCTGCTAATCCCAAACCCCCAATCCATCACTCCCCCATCCCCCTCCCCCTTGGCAACCACAAGTCTGTTCTTTATGTCTGTGAGTCTGTTTCTGTTTCGTAGATAGGTTTATTTGTGTTGTATTTTGTATCTTTTCTTTTCTTTTTTTTTTTTTTTTTTTTTGCGGTACGCAGGCCTCTCACTGTTGTGGCCTCTCCCGCTGCAGAGCACAAGCTCCGGGCGCGCAGGCCCAGTGGCCATGGCCCACAGGCCCAGCCGCTCTGCGGCATGTGGGACCCTCCCGGACCGGGGCACGAACCTGCGTCCCCTGCATCGGCAGACGGACTCCCAACCACTGTGCCACCAGGGAAGCCCTGTGTTGTATTTTAGATTCCACATATAACTTAGTATGATCATCTTTAGGTCCATCCACGTTACTGCATTATGGCTGAGTAGTATTCCATTGTATATATGTACCACATTTTCATTATCCATTCATTTGTTGGTGGACATTTAGGTTGTTTCCATGTCTTGGCTGTTGTAAGTAGTGCTGCTATGAACATTGGAGTGTGTGTATATTTTCCAGTTATATAATAGTTTTGTCCAGAAATATGATGCCTAAAGTTTTCATTACAGCCTGCGTCTGCTCACTGTATGTGTGTGGCTACTTTACACATCTAGACCACGGACAACAGGGTTTACTTAAGCAAGATGACCACACTGATGCCTCATGGGCATGGGGAATGAGGAATATTATTACAGTGAATTACCTATAGTAGGTGTTCAATAAATATTTTGTATGCAATATCTGTTTATGGACAGATTAGATTAGTGTACTCCCTTTACAAGATAAAGGGTGGGAAAAACATCCATAGGAATATGTGTATTGATCAGAATTTTTAAAAGGAAGTTAAAGACTTTACTTAAAGCCTCGTTAAGCAAACACATAAAATCTTTTCATTGTAGGGGGTATTGTAGCATTGCCAAGAATTGTTGAAAATGTTGTTTCATTATTTATTTCAGTTTGTTTTTAGGTGTAAATATTTGTATATATAAGGTTTGCTACTCCGATTTAAAATTGTTCCAGAATATTGGTTCTTAACCTGGGAACTTGGGGAGGAGGGAAGTGGGAGTAGGAGAGAAAGCGAGAGGGAGAGAATATATATAAATTCTTTTAAAATATCTATTTGAATAGTATAATCTATTGTAATAGGATAAGGTGACTTTCAGAATGTATATACATGGATGAAAGTTCATATTCATTTATACAAAAACATTCATTGAATGCTGGGAGGTATTAAGGTGTTGAGAGGTTGCGCTGCCTTCTGTCTTGTTTTTTTTTTGTTGTTCTATCCTTTCTCCAAAGGAGTAGGGATGAGGCATGGTCCTAAGTGAATTTTAAATCCTTTCATTATCAAGAGACTAAAGCTCTGAAATAGATCTAGATTTTTATTGCATAATAAACCAGAATACTCATGTTGTCTGCTAAATGTCTCCTGGATTCCATCCCAGTGTCCTAACAAGTTGAGGACGTATATTGCTAATGTCTTTATATTGTCCCAGATAACAAAAGATTTTGTGTTCTCTTCTACCCTGACAGGTTGGTACAGAGGATATACCCTCCAAAATAAATCTAAAAAGGTATGGCCTATCGTTTCAGTTTGAAATCTGTGTGCCAGTTTTGTGTGCTCGTATCTGATTCCATTATCTGCTGTCTGTAGACCTAGTTCGCTTTCTCTTTGACGGCTAGTCTTTAGATTTGAAAGCAAATTCTCTGACCTTGGCCATATTTCCCAGCCAACTCAAGGATAAAGGCCGGAGGTGAATTTGACACCCCAGGTAGGGCCTCTGCGGACTTGTTGCTCCTGGTTCCCTCAAGCTGAGCCATAGGGTCACACAGGAACATTGCTCTGTTTTGCAGGGGGACCTGGGCTTCTCCCTTTATCCTTTAGTTCCAGTGCTGAAATCTCAGAACCAAAGGGTCTCCCCATTTCCACTTGACTCTTTCCTTTATTAAAAAATGGTTAAACCAGAATAGTAGTTTTCAAACTGAAATCAGTAGAGTGGGTTATAACCAACATTTTCCTAAAAACAACACTGAAAAATAGAAAGAGAATAGAATGCGACGGTAAGTAGTGTTTCAGGAAACTTTTGTTAGTGTTAGGTGTAGATTTTACAGTATTTTATGTATTTTTCATTATGTTTTATGATAGTAGTGCTGGGTCGCTGTCTCATCATGGGCAAAGAGTTTGAAAAATTCTGACCCTCGTGGGTTCCTTTGGGCAGTGCCAAAGCTGCTAATCATCAAGCTAAAGAAAATCTGTGGGTTAGGTTAATACCCCCTCAGTTCATTTTAGGTCAGGTCAGCGCTTTTCCTGTGACACTGCATGTTGGGACAGCATAGCCTGTCAGCACTTTCTTTTGAACAGAACAAAGTGGATAGGGTCGTACTATTTCACAGTTAGTTCACATGCAACATAGTGAATTGGGAGGGGTGAGAGAAACATTTCAGAATTTATCAACAGCTAAGTAAAAAAAACAAAAACAAAAAAACCCCTCACAAATCCACAGGTTTTACTCTTCAGATATGGCACAGTACAGAAGTGATGCTAGAACACAGTCTCAGAAGAGCTACGGGCCCAGAAAAACACTTTCCCATAAGGTATAGGGCCATTTAAAACCAGGACTGTCCTGGACTTCCCTGGTGGTCCAATGGTTAAGGCTCTGTGCTTCCAATGCAGCAGGCTTGGGTTCGATTTCTGGTCAGGGAACTAAGATCCCATGTGCTGCGTGGTACAGCCAAAAAACCCAAAAAACAGGACTGTCCTAGTCAAGCATTCTATGTTGTTGACCCTCAGATAACACTCAGTATTTGCACATGTGTGTGTACACACACAGTTTATTAACTCTGACAGTTTAATAATCTATCAAAATAAAGGCGTATTTGCTTTTAATGCAGGTATCAACTCCCACAGTTTTGATCCTTTTATTTCCTCCCCAAATCCGGATGCTGAATTTTTCTACCCACAGTTAGATGCTTGTGCCGCATGTCTTCATTTTCAGCTTAATTATAATGAAAATAATTATAAATTATTTGATTAAATGAATAATCTCTTGCTGACTGTAGTTTCCCCAAGCTTTCATGTAAGGACCTAAGATAGCAGACGTTCTGGCGTGAACGAGACCATGATAGGACCAAAGCAGAAGACCTTTTCTTCTGGGATGCTTGTTAACTAGAGAACCTAGTTTACAGCCACCTCTGCTTCTTGGTTTGGGTTTAACCCTATAGTGTTTATTTTACTCATAATTATGGAGGTGGTAGTTATTTTTCAAAGCATGAATAGAGTGAACAATTTTAAAATTCTAAATTTCTTCAAGAGCAGCAATACTTATGTCACTTAATTACCAATCCTTTAAAAAAAAAGTTAATTTTAAAACATAAACAAAAATCCACTCTCAGATAAGATCATCTGAACTTTAAGATCAAAGGGAATTTTTTAACTGGTGAATGTGAATTGTGTTGAAACAAGGCCCCAGACCACAGTTTTCCCTTTCAGAGAGTCTACAGTCTGTAAGAATCTTTTCGGAGCATCATCTAAGGCATCCTTAGACATCAGAATCCATCTGTTGTCTGCTTTGGAAAGTGAGTGGATGGGGTGCTTCGCTGAGATCTAAATGACAAGGTCTCAGTGTGTTTTAAATTTTTTTGAAACCCTTTTAAACTTCCAATCTCTTGAAAAGAATTATTTCAGTAAGAGCTTTTCTTAGTTCTTGATAACTAAACTTTGTAGTTCAGTGAAATAATAGTACAAACAAGGGCCATGCATTTCCTTGTTGACTTATAAGTTGAAATATCTTTCTAGTAGGAAAAACAGGGAATTCCAAGTCAGCTGTCATGAATTATGCTCAACTTTGACACCCCTTCATTAGGGAATCCAGCCTAGTTGAAATGCTATTCCTAATGCTATTTCCTTGTTTGCCTCTTTAGGGGAAGAGCTATTTGAAAAGCCTATTGTTTTAATGGAAATTTTTGGTGTTATTTACAAGCAGACCTAACCGGTTAGAGTGGTGATAAAACATGCTAGTGATTTTACAAATGGAAGAAGCCAAGAGCTTTGCAGAAACTAATTATTGATCCTGGCAGGATTATGGAATTATGGTTAAGGGCAATATCTGGAAAATCATTAGTTCATTTTTTTTCCCCCTCAAGTGGGTAGGTTGCATTGAGAAAGCACAAGCAAAACTGAGAGATAGGCTGTAAATCACAAATATATTACCTAGGTTTATTCTGGCTTTCTGTGTGTCAGATTGGTGTAGGAAAAGGCCTACGGTCTCAGATTTACCAGAGCAATTAAATGGCTATAAGTGGACCTATGTTATCATGGAAAGATGATGCCTGCAAGTAACAGAGTGAAAATACAACAAAATAGATACTCTCTTAATATGAAAATCATGTCTGTATACCCAATATAAATTATCTGCTTATGATCTGCTTGGACATCACAAAATAAGCCACTTGTATTACGAATGTTTCTATTTTGGATTTCTCCCAGTTCTTAGGAGACCAGTCATCAGATTATAGATGTACGAAACAGTTAATTGGTCCTTTATCTTCTTGATTTGAAAACTCTTCTGCCAGGATATTCCTTGGGACCAGCAGTGTTACATCTTATTTTAACCTGCAAATATGGCTCCTGATAACTGCTGCTTTGAGTGGTTTCAACGCTCCACCTTTTTATGATTTCTGGACAACTTTTTTATTGTAGTAAAATATACTTGATAAAAAAATTACTACTTTAACTCTTTTAAAATGGACAGCTCAGGGGTATTAAGTACATTCACATTGTCGTGCAACCATACCACGATCCAACTCTAGAACTTTTTCATTATCCCAAACTGAAACTCTGTACGCATGAAACACACACTTACCCTTCCTCCCTCCTCCAGCCCCTGTTAACCCCCATTCTACTTCTGTCCCTATGAATTTGACTACTCTAGGTCCTTCATGTTACAGGTGAGATCAGACAGTAATTGTCCTTTTGTGTCTGGCTTATTTCACTCAGCATCCTGCCATCAAGGTGAGTGCTGGGCATCCAAGCCTGGTTCTCCACAAAGATCGTCATCAACAAAACATTTACCTCAACCTAGCGGATAGAAGAAACACCCAAGGTTTCTTAGGCATCCTAAGGACGGATCTGGAGCTTCAGAACCCCGTTAATCTGGCCCCAAAGGAATTACACCACATTGAATTTTTGTTTGTATTTAACTCTTTGATTGGTTTTCCAAAATCACTCTGCATCCTGTCCTTATAATGAGAGAGGTCGGTGTTACCTTGTTTCTAGGTGTGTTCTGGGTCTTCATCAGTAACAAGATGGGGATAATGCTTTCTCACCATATGCCCCACACCTGCCCGTTTCTCAAAGCGAGGAAGGGCGGGTATGTCTGTACTTTTTTTTTTGGTTCTTCCTGCCTGGCGGGAAAGGATGGCCATTTTGCTTCTGGCTCAAGCAGTGTCAGGATCCACCTTGTCATCACCAATGCTGGGAGCAGCACAGTCTCAAATTTTCTTGCTGTTTCCTGTTTTACTGGCAAAGGATTAAAAGAGAGAAAGGAGAGAATTGCTCAGATAAAAACATAGCACATCAAACTAGATGCAAGACCAGCCCGGGTTGAAATGCACTCGTTTTCTGGCTCTGAATGGATTAAGGATCACTGGGTACACACGCATCCCTGACCCAGCCTCCCAGGGAGTGAGCTATCCCTCTCCCATCCTTGTGGTCAGTCTCCCCTGACGATGGGTGTCCGTGTGGTCGCACTTCTACAGGCTCAGGGCTATGAGCTGTTGAGCCAATGGGGCCTGCTGAACAGCTTCTTCTGCTTCTCCTGGTCTGGCCTGAAAAGTACCATAAAACAGGGACCAGCAGTGCTTTTCTAGATGGCAGTGTCTCTGTTTATTGAAGAGCATATCATGTGGTTGAATAACAGAAGCTTTCGGGTTTTACGAAAACTCACATCCATGGCTTGCTTCCTGTTGGTTAGATCCAATCTTCAGTTCTGCAGTTTTTACCCACCACTTTCCATTGTTTCTCTTAGGTCTTTCTGGGCTTAGTTCTCCCACGGGCCATGTCACAATACTGACGTCCAGTTGCCTCTTAGGGACATAGAATGGAGAGCAATTTGAGACTGGAAAGTGCTAAAAATAACCAGATAACAAGTCCTCATTGATTCCATGCATTTTGTTTAAGTGAAAGTGCTGAGGGGAATGACTCTAGAAAATCACTATAATTTTACGGGCCAGTAAGTACATAGCCTTCCACCTCACTAATTATATGAAACCCTTTAAGGGAAGCATATCAGGGCATGTAGGACCTGGAGGGGTTTCAGGATCTCACTATGAAACACTTTACCATTATGGCAGCTCTGAGCTGACCCGGGCATGTATGCCTGGTCATTTACAGAGCATTTATTTTATGCTCTCTGAACCCAGGGATTAATTTATACCTTTTCAGTGTTTCAGGCTTGCTTTCCTTTAGGTAGGCAGGTGATGTAATCGATGTCCCGCAACCTTGACTGCAAACTGTAGCTGTTGTCCAGGCGTCCTGTCCCCTCCCCCACTCATCCTTGCTGCTGTCTGTGCTCTTTACTTTGGGCTGAGATTTTTACGGCCACCTAACCTAAGTTCTTCTCTCCGTAGGGTATTTTCCCTGAAACGTATATCCATTTGAAAGAGGCCACTGTAGAAGACCGTGGGTAAGTTCTAACGTAGGAAGACTCCTAACAGGTGAGGAAGTTGTAAAATATCCTTATAGATTTTATGAAGTCAGAAAATATCATTTTGTGCATTATTGTCTCAGCTCATCAATTCCACTTCTCGGATGAAAGGGAAATGAATAAAAACTTTTTCCTGACATCCTTCCTTCTCTGTCTTCTTTTTTTTTTTTTTTTTGCAGTACGTGGGCCTCTCACTGCTGTGGCCTCTCCCGTTGCGGAGCACAGGCTCCGGACGCGCAGGCTCAGCGGCCATGGCTCACGGGCCCAGCCGCTCCGCGGCATGTGGGATCTTCCCGGACCGGGGCACGAACCCACGTCCCCTGCATCGGCAGGTGGACTCTCAACCACTGCGCCACCAGGGAAGCCCTGTCTTCTTTTTTGATACTTATTCCTCCCACAGAACAGTAAAGACAGATAATGAACGGAGAGGGCCTTTACTTTCCCTCTTACACTGGCTGCTCACTGATCGCGTGCACGTGTGTGTGTATGTATGAGTGCGCGTGCGCACGTGAGTGTGCACGTACATAAATATTTGGTGCTCTTTGGCCCATAAGACCTGAGAGCCGCCTGTTTGGGAACCTTGGGGGATGATAGGTGAGCATACAACACGCTGCACTCTTCAGCTCTGAACCTTGGACAAGTCAGTGCACCTGGGGCTTTCCCCCTGCAAATCAGAGAAAACAAATCTGTCCCCACGTAGGTCATGAACTTGATATGAAATTATGAACTAACTAATGTGTGGGAATGCGCTCTGCAGAGAAAATCCACTTAGCTGGTGAGCGAGCGGGCAGGAGAGTTAAGGAGGGAATAAAGAGAGCCTGGAGCAGGAATCCCAGGGCCGTTAGAGAGTGTGGAGTGGGTCACAGAGGCACTCTGGCTAACAGCGGCAGAGAACATTCTCAGCCATAAGTTCTGCACCCTCGTTTTATAGACGAGAGATGGAGACGTGCCCAATTTCACACATAATCAGGGCTGAAAAGCAGTTGTCTTGCCCTCCTGGAGAATCTTCTTTCTGATTCCTAGGCAGCCTCCAGGGTCACTTACAGCCACGTTGGTGGAAGGGCAGGGTTGAGGGCATATTTCCACCAACTAGTGTTGCCAGGTAAAATGCAGGATGCCCAGTTAAATCTGAAATTCAGATAACAAGTAATTTTTTACATGCATGTCTCATATTTTCTGAGACATACTTAGGCTTAAAAATTATTTTAGGGCTTCCCTGGTGGCGCAGTGGTTGAGAGTCTGCCTGCCGATGCAGGGGACGCGGGTTCGTGCCCCGGTCCGGGAAGATCCCACATGCCGCAGAGCGGCTGGGCCCGTGAGCCATGGCCTCTGAGCCTGCGTGTCCGGAGCCTGTGCTCTGCAACAGGAGAGGCCACAACAGTGAGAGGCCCGCATACCGCACAAAAAAAAAAAAAAAAATTATTTTAATCTATCTGAAATCCAAACCTAACGGGGTGTCTTGTATTTTTATTTACGCCTGGCAATCCCACCATTAACCCCCATTTGTTTGCTTGCTTTCACTCTCTCCTTTTCTCCTTTTGCTAATCATAAAAATACCAGACGGGATTTATGTGCATGAGTGTCAGATTTGCCGTGTTAAAAGTCTGCTGTAAGTGAGGATTTGGGTATATGGACGTTTTCTGTGCAGTGAGCCAGCAGGTGAGAAGCAAACCTAGTACCACTGCAAAAGAGGGTCCCACCTCACTCCCACAGCAGGTCCTGTGTGAGGCTCCAAGCCCCCAGGACCCTTGTGCCATGAACACTTCTCCACCCACCCACCCTCCCTAATGAAATGGCTGCTTGGCAGAACCAGTGAAAGTACTGGATTTGGGCTTCCATCCCTGGCAATTGCTGCAGCCAGCCTGGTTGGTATTTGAAGCTCCTGTAAAGATCCAGAATGGGGAGATAGAGGCTGGGCTCTGTACCCGTTCATTTCGAGAATCGTGGTGTGTTAAGCTCTTTCTCTTTTCTCAGCTGCTTGACGTGGTAAAATTTTTCTACCCAAACCTTCCCTAAATGGACAAGGTTTTTTTTTTTGGTTGAAGCCCAAACAGCCCATTCCCATCTTTGAGTTGTGGGGATCATGACCTCCATCGAGAAAAGCCACAGGGCTTCCCCGGTGGCACAGTGGTTGAGAGTCAGCCTGCCAATGCAGGGGACGTGGGTTTGTGCCCCGGTCTGGGAAGATCCCACATGTCGCGAAGTGGCTGGGCCCGTGAGCCATGGCCGCTGAGCCTGCGCGTCCGGAGCCTGTGCTCCACGGCGGGAGACGCCACAACAGTGAGAGGCCCGCGTACCGCAAAAAAAAGAAAAAAGAAAAGCCACTGTGATCCACCCAGAGTGAAGGGAGCATCTGTCTGTTCTCTTTAGGCAGCACGAGACCGTGATTCCCGGGGAGCTCCCACTGGTACAGGAGCTCACCTCGACGCTGCGGGAATGGGCCGTCATCTGGCGCAAGCTCTACGTGGTGAGTTTGCCCCTGGTGCTTGGAGCCTGTGGCATTATTCCTGGGCCCTCAGCCCATCTGTTCTGCTGCAAGGGATCGGCCACTCATTAGCTCTCTGTATGGAGTGGGTGTATCTTACCTGGACAGCGCAATGGCTGATAACCAGCAGATTCCCATCTTCGCCATGTAGAGCCGTTGATGATGTGGGTGGTGGAGGAGGTGGGCATAATCATGAGGTCGGTATTTTCCCAACTCGCATGCTGATCGTAAAGTTATAAGGATAATAAGAGCTGCAGACACATCGTCCCTGCTAAGTGCCAGGAGCTATTAATCCTCATAACACTCCTATAAAGTAGCTGTAATTATTACCAGTTTATCAATGGGGAAGTTGAGGGACCTGCTCTTAGCCTCTGTGTGTATCCCAGTGAATAGACATTTTCACTGTTTCAGTGCTCAGCCCCATGAGGGCTCCTATGAGGGTGCACTCTCTACCTTCTGTGTACCTTACCGATGCTGAAACATGAATCACATTAAACCATGCTCTGAAGAGTCTTCTTTTTGAGGCCAACTCATAGTACTGTTTCTCACAACAATGGTTTGACCTTAGGATGCTAATAAGATAGGCCAGATCAGTGGGAAATGACACAGGAGCCAGCACATTCTCTCCCTGATAAACCATAATCACAAGTTTTGTGTGTGGGTTTACAATCAAGGCAAGTTAAATCTAGCACTTAATAATATTATCAGGCTGAGAACACCTGGGGCAACCATCTTGCAGGAGGCCAAGAACTCTGAGTCTGGCGGCAGCAAGCCTGCACCCATGTCTACTTCAGGAAGCTCCTTTCTCAGACACTGTGAATGCATAGACACTGTTTTCTAAAGTTTCCTCTTTCCTGGAGACCTTGTGGGTAGGCATCATTAGGTCTTGCCTTCTGCAGGCATCTTCCAGTCTTCCATGGCTGACTAAGAATTCCTATGAATGTACTGATATATTCCCTGGCCCAATGTGTGAATGAGATTAGTCAGGACTCGACTCAGTGCCTGGGAGCCAGTCTCTCCTTATGTGGCTTAGTTCGTCTAAGTTTTTTTCAGTCATATATTGATTCCACATTTTAACTCTCAAAAGTCAATCTTACTAAGTAACTGGGAGCACCTCACTCTAAACCATTGTACTAAAAACAGGAATCAAAACTCATTCTAGCATAACTTCTAGCAGTTAGTATAAGATATTTCATTTCCCAGGGCTTTGGTTTCCCAGGGTGGAGCACAGCAGTAGAAATCACCAACCCCTTCTATGGAAAAGCACGTGATTTTTCTCCGCCTGCCCATCCTTCAAGGCCCCACTGAAGTCCTTTTTTCTTCATAATGTGTCTCTGAACACACCAATCCATAATGTTTCCTTCTGGACTATGGGAGCCCTTCCTCCTGAACCAATCATGCGGCCCCTGGGGCACAGTGCCTTGTAATGCAAGTGATCTTTTGATCTCTTTTATGTTTCATCGAGGAGAGAGCTAACCTGTAAATTCTTAAATCACAAGCTGGGGAGAGATGCTGTGTTAAGCCCTTTGGCCTACATTGATCTTCTTGTCCTTCTATTGAAAGCACTCTCTGGTTCCGGTTCATTGATTGGTTAGTGGTGGATGTAACAAGGTTGATGGATGGGTTAGTTCCTTAACATAGTCTTTCTGGAAGTTGGTGAGTGGTGGAAAATGTATTAGCTAATCAGTACTGGGAAATGAGATGTTTATAGCTGTAATCTACAAGAGTAGAGAGTGAATGAGCTAGAGTTTTCTTCTTGCTAAAACACAACTCTTGTGCTTAGTTCATGATCTGTGTCTAGTACGTGTCCACAGATAATTGTGCCAAGTCTGCTATTGACTAGGAATGAGAAATAAGTGAGCCGGGGAGGAAGAAATATGATTCATGTATTTGTGTTTCCAAAATCTTTTAAGCTCTCGTTGAGGATTTCCTATGTGGAAGTTCCACTATTTAATAGCAGAATTGAGTTCTAAGTTAAAAAAGAAAAAAAAAAAGAAAATTCCACCCTCCTCTCGGAGGGCAGCACATTTCCCATCTTAATCTTGATGTCTCATAAAATAATTATTTTGTTATTGTGAGTTATTTTTTAGATGGCTTATAGCTGCTATTGGTTGACTAAAAGGCATTCATTGTGGGGATGTTAATCAGTTGATAGGGCTGAGAATCTGCTCCTGCTTTGGAGAGCATGCTCACCCATTCAGGAATGATCCATTTCAAATGGAAATCTTGGCTTTCTTTTTTCTCTTTTCTGTTCCTTCCTAAAGCATTGACAGTTCACTTCAGGCAGAATTTCTGAAATGCTTTGTCAAAAATCTGTATGTCAAAGTAGCCAGCCTTGGGGCTTCCCTGGTGGTCCAGCGGGTAAGACTCCACGCTCCCAATCCAGGGGGCCCAGGTTCGATCCTTGCTTGGGGAACTATATCGCACATGCTGCAACTAAGAGCCTACGTGCTGCAGATAAACATGCTGCAATGAAGATCCTGCGTGCTGCAACTAAGACCCGGCGCAGCCTAGATAAATAAATAAATATTATTAAAAAAAGAAAAGTAACAAGCCTTAAATATTATGATTCACTGGGAAAAAAGTTAAGGGAACCCAGATCTGTAGGTTTCAATCACCCCCCTGCCCCAAGACATGCGCGCGTACACACACACAGACACACACACTTTTTTTAAAAAATAAATTTATTTATTTTATTTATTTATTTTTGACTGCACTGGGTCTTTGTTGCGGCGCACGGGCTTTCTCTAGTTGTGGCGAGAGGGGGCTGTTCTTCATTGTGGTGCGCGGGCTTCTCATTGCGGTGGCTTCTCTTGCTGCGAAACATGGGTTCTGGGCACACGGGCTTCGGTAGTTGTGGTGCGCGGACTCAGTAGCTGTGGCTCATGGGCTCTAGAGCGCAGGCTCAGTAGTTGTGGCGCACGGGCTGAGTTGCTCTGCAAGCGGCATGTGAGATCTTCCCGGACCAGGGCTCGAACCCGTGTCCCCTGCATTGGCAGGCGGATTCTTAACCACTGCGCCACCAGGGAGGCCCCACACAAGCATTTTTATTGGTGTTTGCTTTCTGATTCTGTGTGTAAGTTCCTTCAGTCTGTGTAAAGATGAATACAGGTTTTCCTAATCTACATCAGTACTTTTATCTCTCACACATTTTCTCCCACAGATTATGAAACCAGGCATTGTGTTTGGTGTCTTTAAAGACGTCCTAGAGCCTCCGCCTTTCTCTACAACACATTTCTTAGTTCTCTTCTTTTCAGTCTCAGTTCATGAGAAATTTAGGAGGTAGGTACAGAGTCTTAAGTGAGAGGAAAATGGAATCCACTAACCAGGTTAAGCCCAGCCATGTAGACACAGGTAATTATTCTAGAAGGGAAAGATATTTGTATAGCTGTGATTTCTTTTTAGCAGTCATACCATAACCTTGTGAAATTACCATAAATATGTTTTAAAGTGGGGATGTGGCGGCCATGCCAAGGAGAGAGGAACCCACCCATCCAGAGTAGAAAGAAGAAATGGTAATTCCCACACGTTCCTTTTTTCTCTTTGTTATATTAGTATTATTTATGAATTTACTATCTTTCCTGTATGCTTTGGAGAAGAAGCAAGCTATAGGGGACAGACAGGGGACTAGAAATTAGGAAACATGGTTTCTCATCCAGGCTGTGCCCTAACTGACTCTGGTTTTGGACATAAGTGCTTGAAGTCTCCAAGTGTCTGCTGGATTTTACCCATCTGTTAAAATGATGCAAAACCTGCCTTGTTTACTCCATAGCGTTGTGAGGGTATAAAAAGAAATCATCGCGCAGGCAGACCATCAGGGACTCTGCAAACATGAGCATGAGAGTCTTGATGTCTTAGCTGGAAACAGTCTCCGCCCTGGACATCCTCCCTCTGGCCAGACTGGGAGACTCTGAAGCTCCCTTCCCTGTCCCTCCTTATCCAAGGTCATTTCCTTTGTCTTGTGTTGTGGTCTTAGGCGGAGCGACCTTGAGCACTCAGTAGCTAGTCTATGTGTTTCTCCCCGTAGATAGTGAGGCTCCTTAGCTTAGGTTCCAGTCCAAGAGACAGGGATCATTCCAGAAAGGAAAAGGGAAGCATGCAGATGCTGCATGCAAATGCACCGCAGTTTCTGACGAGCTTTGCCTGCACTGCTGATCCTCCATTGGAACCTATTGACCGGGCATTTTCGGTGCTTGATCAGGAAGGGAGGGAACACTGTGAAGCAGGACGTGGTTGCCTGGTGAAATGGCAAAACCGGGGGCATTGGGGTCAGACAGGCGGCTGGTTCTTAAATTCTGACTTGCTGGGAATTCCCTGGCGGTCCAGAGGTTAGGACTCCACGCTTTTACTGCCGAGGGCCCGGGTTCAATCCCTAGTCAGGGAACTAAGATCCCACAGGCTGCGCCATGTGGCCAAAAAAAAAAAGAAAAAAAATTCTGACTTGCTCCCTTACTTGGTATGTACTTTTATATTCAGAAAAAATAACAAACCCAGTAATAGTTAGTGCAAACAAACAAACAAACCCAAGCAGAAAGAACACAGATTCTGCAGGCAGGGAGTTTGGTTCAGGGTGTGCCACGAGAGGATTTTACAGCCCAAGACAAGTCCTTTGACCTCCCAAGTTTTCCTTTCCTCGGCTGCAGTGGTAATTATATATTACACATGCCTTGCCGATTTGCTGTAGAATTCAATAAGATAATCTGTGTCACATTCCTGGGACAGTGCCTGCACATTGTCGGCAAAATGTGACAGCCCCTGACTCTCCCCTTACTGCACTGTTTCAGGAAAGAGCTGATTCATGTTGAAAAGTGTTAGGAGAACTAGATCCACATGGAATTTTGCCCTGAGGTAGTTTAAGGGTGTGCCTGCTACCTACCCAGTGGGCTCCCTGGCAGCCCTAGAGTCACTTAGCTAGCTAGGTGGATAGTTTTTAAGTATTCCATTCATTCTTTTCTGTTGCCTCTCAGGATCTTGTGGTTTTCCCCAGCCGTGAAAAGTAGATCCAGTGAGCTGAACGTGGCTTCTTTTCCTTCTTCCCTGCCATGCGAGTTGCCTCAGCTAGAAGGGCGGACCCCTATGCATTGATTTCTACACGATGGTTGGATGTAATATCTAAGTTTACCTTTCCAGGGACAACCCAATTATACTTTTTGAATACGCACAGATCTGCACCCCACGTCATACTTATCCTGTGTTCTCAACTAAAAATCAGGTCTTGAAAACTGACAAGTTGGAGTATATATGTGTGGGGACGTTGGGACAAGACTTTTCCGAAGAGGAGCTGTCCCGGGAATTCTGAGGTGTTTGGTCATCATAAACATACTCTCTAATGCCTCACCCTGAGATTAAGTGCAGTGCTGTTTCCCACCTTCCAGTGGGTGAAATGGTTTGGTGAGGTTTGGTCAGCCAGGCTGTTGTGTTCATACAAGTTTGACAGACTCAACCTGATTGATTTTCTTACGGAAAAGAGATTGCAGAAGAGCCTGATGGTGCAGGGTGGTTCATACATCTTGTTGAATCAAGTGAACTTAATTGCTAAAATGCAGTTCGTTGAAAGGATTGATCTCCTCTCACTGAAAATTTACCAGCAAAATAGAACCTTGGGCTGGCCTACAGTCCTGTAAAAATCTAGAGCAGAGAAAGTGCCTGTCACCAAGGCGGGGGTGGGGAGACTTGCCCGGACACCATGAATTGCCCTTTCATCCCATCTTTGCATATCCAGGCAGATTAAAGCTACTCAAGACTAATCTTTTTGAACTGGTGGTTATTACTGGCTGCTGGAGCATATGCTGTGAAGTGTAATTAAGCTGATCTCAAGGTTGAAAACGGGTGTCTGATGGCTTATTACTAAAGACAGAAAATTCCCATAGAAAGCTTCTTCCTGGTGTCAGGGCATTTCACCTGTGAGTTGCAAGCCCTGCTTTGGTGCATGGCTCTCACGAGAGGCAGGAGGAGATGGGACGATGGCCAGAACAGGGCAGAGGTGGCGCTTTGGGTGTTTTTCCGGTTTTGTTTTCCTCTGACTTTGGTGCCTGGCTTCCAGGATTTCCTGCGCTACTTCCAGAGGCAAAAACTGTCTTTTACTGGAATCTTTTCTTTGAAAATCGAGCGTTTGCTAGTCAGGCCAAGCCTTTAGCTGACAGAAGAAGCACTAGGATGGATGGGAAGAGAGGCAGGGCCCCTGCGGATTCCTGTCCTCCCAGAGCTAAGGGTCAGCGCAGCACAGGACACAGAAAGACCAAGACACCAACCATCCTGGTTCACAGAAGGTCCAGACACTCAGAAAAGACATGAGATTCATTGCGAAGAGCTGTATACGGGGGAAATTTGATACAGCGCCACCACACTGTGTGAGTCCATCAGGACTGAGATGGTCCGAGTCAGATATATTTAATCAGGAAGTTGCTTGGAGGAATAATTGAATTTAATGTCTCAGCCATAGACTTGAAGACGCTTATCCCTGGGAATGGATCTCATTGCTGGTCCCCTGATTTTACAGATGGGCATATCCCAGAGGGAATAATTTGCTCAAAGTCACTTAGCAAGTTAGTGATGGAATTAGAGATAGAGACCAAGTCCCCTGTACTTTCAGCAAAGAAGGTTTACAGTGGAAGAGGAGAGATTGGTGAACAGAGGAAATATTGATTCTTTTGCAGAGGGAGCGGTGAGGTGGAGGACCAGAGAAAGAGGCTTTTGACTCTGGTCTGCATTCTTTGGGAAAGAAAGTGAAGAATAGAATCGAGGTTTTCTGACACCCAGTGGGGTGGTGCCAATGTCTCAGTGGCCCTCAGAATTTCTAAATTACTCAACGATGGCTTCTGTATTTCTGCCACTATTGAAGATAAAGCTGTTTCTTTTTTTCTTGTCCCTTTTTTCTTCTCTTTAGAAATTCTTAAAAAAAAAAAAAAAAAAACACCCAGAATAGAATGTCAAAAGTGAGACCTCAAAGTTCGTCAGGTGGAAAAGAGGGATAAATTCTAAGCAAATGCAGGCGTATCCTTACTGTCTAGTTAGAAGAATATTTAGATTTCTCTATTTTGTGTAGCTATTCCTCAAACCGAAACCAGAGTGTTATTTTAAGCTCAAGCAGTCACAGTTTGTTTTTCGGTCGCTGCTGTGTCCCAGGCTTCTTCTGCGGAGAGGATCAAAGAAATTATTAAATACATTCCTTGCCCTCCTGAATTCTGTGACAGTGCCCGCTAGTATAAAAAGACTGAGATTAGTGAAGGCTAGAGACAGGAGAAAAGGCACTCTGTAATGGGCAGGCTTGGGTGTAACAGGGAGGAAAGATGGAGACCTGAGTCCTTGGCTCCTGGCGTTAATGGGGAGAGCTTGATTTTCTCCTCACCTGTCCTCATTTGCTTCCCCAGGAATCCAGAAAGTGCCAGGGGCCAGCTACTGCATAGAACATCCATGTAGAACAATCTTAGGAATGTGGCAACAAAATCTGTTTCCTTAAAGTCAATGGGAAAGTCGCTTCCTTTGGTGTGTTCCAGCGTGTCTACTCACAATTAATTTGGCAAAGTGAACCAGAAAAGAATGGCCAACTTCATCCTTCTTGTGGGGGAGAACTCTTGGCAAAGCAGGCTGATATGGACAGGCAATAATTAAATTGCTTTGGATAGTGTCTGATATAATTGAGACCAAGAACTTGTGAATATATGGCCCAAACAAAGAGCTGTCTCATAGAGGATCCCCTGAGTCTCGGAGCCCTTTCTTTACCATATTCTGAGACCTAATATCTTAATTAAAATGAGAAAACATTGAAAAAAATACTAACTAGGAGTAGAAAAATAGATTGCAAGAAGAAAAAAAGATCCCTTTCTGCCTGGCAGCTTTGAAAGGCAAAGTTTTATGGGCTTAATTTCT